>NC_052153.1:32110081-32411314 GCF_902713615.1 Scyliorhinus canicula
CGGGACAAGTAATGTTAAAAGGACAAGCCTTAAGGCTTTGTGCCTCAAAGCATCACAGGAAAGTGGATGAATTAATCGTGCAAATAGATGTAAATGGATATGATATAGAACATAGAACAGTACAGCACAGAACAGGCCCTTCGGCCCTCGATGTTGTGCCGAGCAATGATCACCCTACTCAAGCCAACGTATCCACCGTATACCCGTAACCCAACAACCCCCCCATTAACCTTATTTTTTAGGACACTAAGGGCAATTTAGCATGGCCAATCCACCTAACCCGCACATCTTTGGACTGTGGGAGGAAACCGGAGCACCCGGAGGAAACCCACGCACACACGGGGAGGACGTGCAGACTCCGCACAGACAGTGACCCAGCCGGGAATCGAACCTGGGACCCTGGAGCTGTGAAGCATTTATGCTAACCACCATGCTACCCTTATAATTATTTGGATATTATAAATATAATTGGGATTACAGAGACAAGGTTGCAGGGTGACCAGAGATGGGAATTGAACATTCAGGGGGAATCAGTATTTAGGAAAGAGAGACAAACAGGAAAAGGCGGTAGAGTTGCATTGCTGGTTAAAGAGGAAATTAATGCAATAGTGAGAATAGATATTGGGCGGGATTCTCCCCTACCCGGCGGGGCGGGGGGTCTCGGCGGGACTGAGTGGCACGAGCCACTCCAGCATCGGGTCGCCCCAAAGGTGTGGAATCCTCCGCACCTTCAGGGGCTAGACCCATCCCGGATGGTTTGCGCCCAGCCTGCTGGCGGGGAAGGGGCTCGGTGCCACGCCAACCGACACCGAAGGGCCTCCGTCGGCTGGCGCGACTTGGTGCATGCGCAGGACCCCCTCCGGGTCGGAGAATCGCCGGGGGTGCGGCGCGAATCCCCCTCTGCCGCCGGCTGCCGTATTCTCTGGCGCCAGTTTTCAGGCGGGGGCAGGATCACGCCACGCCAGTCGGCGGCCGTTGGCAGTGGCCCCCCCCGGCAATTCTCCAGGCCCCGATGAGCTGAGAAGCTGTCGGTTTCTGGCCAGTCCTGCCAGCGTGAAATGGACATGGTCCCATACGGTGGGACCTGGCTGGTAGGCCAGCTGGTGTGGTCCACGGGGGGAACCGGCCCCCGGGGGGGCTTGGCCCACGATTGGGACCCACCGATCTGCGGGAGGGCCTGTGCTGTGGGGGCACTCCTTCCTTCCGCACCGGCCTCAATCATGGCCGGTGCGGAGAAGATGACCCCCTGCACATGTGCAAGAATACGTTGGCTGGTGTGCGCATGTGCAGAACCACGCTGGCGGTTCTGTGCATGCACTACGCACGCCGGCCCTTCAGTGCCGGTTGCCGCGGCGCCAACCCCTCCGGTGCCGGCCTAGCCCCTGGAAGTGCGGGGGATTCTGCAACTTCCGGTTGGCCCGACGCCGGAGTGGTTCGTGCCATTTTTTGTACGTCAGTATCGGGCCATCGGGGGATTCGTGAGAATCCCGCCCCTGGTTTCTCAATTGGGACTGAGTGCCTTTGAATGAGGGATCCCCTGGGAGACTTCATGGTAACTCGTTTGCCCAGCTGAATACCACCTGGGATGAGGCCCTTCAGTGGGCATTAATTAGTACCCCGGCAGGAAGACCAACCCCAGGCCTTCCTGTGCCAAAATTAATCTGGCAGGAGGAGGAAAGGTGGTGGAATTTCCACCCTGCACCCTCGCGGCCCATTAAGTACTCATCCTCCCCTTCAGTTCCCAGCTTGCTGTGGGGCATTAAATTCCACATGCTGTTTCTGTAATGCTTCTCCCCTACTTTTATATCATCCAGCAGATATACTGCTGATACTTCCTCTGTCCACTTTTATTTGTTTCCCCATGTTCCCTGATTAGATTTGAATCTTCATGTCCCCATGCTAACTTCTGATTGCCCAACTTGAAATTTCACAGTGGTTGCCCTCTCCACAGATACTGAGTGACTTGCTGCGTTTCCAAGCTGTTCTTTCACTGTTGTATCATTTTATTAATGCACTTAATATATTTGATTTGAAAAAACAATTTAGCAACAGCTATGAAGGTGCTGCTGATTTCTCCTGTCAAAAACCAAAGATTAAAAATGCTTCTCGGACTATTAATGAATTAAAACAATCAAATGTCATTGACTATGATAAAATGTCTCACTCTCGTGAAGACAGGCCTCTCTTTATAGTTTTGGTCTTGTGCTGTGACCTGACTGATTGTGAATGTACACCTCGCTCATGATCCAAAAACCAGCCGTTCTTTGGTATTCCACAGCTGATAGTATCAGTTTTTCTAAACATCCCCAAAAACCTTAAGAAGGTAGGCCATAGGACACCATTTGCCTGATTAAAAACTTAATAACTTAATGACAAGACAAGTGGTTCAAAAATCCACAATTATTTCCCCACACAATAAAAATTGTGTTGAGATTCTTGAGGGTCTTTGAGAGGGGTACAGAAGTAGGGTGACCCACTGCCCCTTAACTTATGGGACTGAGGATTATCCCTCAATTGGATTTCATTGTCCCAGGTTGCATTCTGCCTTGCCCGGGTGGCACTGTCTGAGTGCCAGACTGTCAGAGTGCCAGGCTGGCAGGGCCAAGGTACCCAGGTGTCAGGTCACCATGCTCGGGATTGGGCCCAGGAGTGCCCTGCCCTAAAGAGGTGCGGTGAGGTGGGGCTTGAGGACCCCCTAGGAAGTAAGCTGGGGGAGGCCGGAGACCTTGGTGGGGTGGCTGAGGGGGTCGGAGGTTTGGGGTGACATTAAAAAATGGCGCCCTGATCATCTCCTGCAGGAAGTGAAGCAAGGGCAGCCTTGGTGGGCATTCCTCGCTGAGGTCAAAAAAGCAAAGTCCCGTTTGATAGTGGGGTCGTTCGCAGCGCACTATTCACAATCAAAACGGGACTCTTTTTTTGTTAAATCGCACCCATTGTTTTTCCCTTAAATTGGCCCTTTAAATCTTGCTCATGCGCAGGACTCAATTTCCTTCTGCCTGTGCTCTCTCACAGCTCTGGCACTGCCTCACCCCCAGCACACACAGCTCTGGCACCTCCCACCTTCACCCCCACTTCCCTGCTCTCACAGTTCTGCATCACCTAACCCAGTATCACAACCCTGACGTCCCACACTAATGGATCCCCTGGCCATCCCTTAATTTTCTCCACAAAGAGTTGATCATCCTGTACAGAAGATATTTACCAGAATAGTTCCAGAGATGAGGGAATGTGTTGTTGAGGTTAAAATCAGATCAGCCATCTAATCTTATTCAATGGCAGAGGAGGCTTGATAGGCCAAGTGGCCTATTCCTGTTTCCAATTCATGTTTGTATGATGAAGGACTTCAGCAATAAGGTTGGGTTTGAGAAACAAGGGTAGTCTCTATGGAGCAAAGGAGATTGAGTGTGCACAATATAATGGGCACAATTTTCCCATATAATGGAAAAGTGTCAAGTTCGGTCTGAAACTCTGCATGTTTCTCTCCAGAGAAGCAGCCAGGTTTTCTCTCCAGATCTTCTGACACTTTGTCAAAAAAAAGCCGGAGGGCATGCTTTGCGCCTCATTCTGGAGGGGTGGGGGCCTCATGGAGCTGGCAAGCCCAGTTATGAAGAGATCAGGGTGCCATTTTAAAAGGGTGCCCCGATCTTCATGTGGAAATAAAGGTCCCACCACCATCATCGCCAGCACCAGGGACCCAGTGTTCCCCCTCACTACCATCGTCGACATCGGGGCTTGTGGAAACCCTGTCCTCCAATGGGGTTCCGCGGAGGACCCGCCTTGGTACTGCCAACCTCATGCCAGGGTGCCAGGGGGTAGTGTCCCTGCCATGTCCCTGACTTCCAGCAGAGTGACATCACGCTGGCAGGGGTGGATCATATGATGTCCCTGAAAGAATTAGCATTATGCCATTTTGCCATATTTAAATAATGCAAATAGATGGTAATCGGGTTCATGCTGTCGCTGGGCATGAGCGTGATTACATCACCGGTGGAGAAGATCTCATTCTGAGATCTCCCCGGTACAAATCCTGATAGCGGACCCTACGGGATTTGTAGCCACAGCAAACATGCTTGAGAGAAGAGCTGAAGTTTAGGCAGTAAATATAGAGCGTTGGGTAGCACAGCAGAGCAAGAATGGAGTAAAGAATGGAGTAAAACAGGCCAGACTCACAGGAATTAATATTTCTGGTGGTGGAAGCTAAAGTATTCGGGATAGTTAGGCCCTGAAAAGATTCAAATACATGGATAAAAATTTAGAATTGGACACGTCCGATGACCAAGAACAAATGTACTTGAACAAGGACTAAGTACAGTTTAAGATAGGGGCAGCAGAGCTTTGTATGAGCTGACGCTCAGAGAGGATAGAAATGTGGCTTGGTGACCATTGGAGCAGTCACACTTGTCGGTGTCAAAGGAATGGATGAGGCCTTCAGTGGCAGATGGATTCAGACAGCACGAGTGGTGAGTAACATTACAGGGATGGAAGCTGGTTTGCAGTCTTTGTGATAAAGAGGGTATGGACTCCAAAGCTCAAGGTTGATTGTGACACAGATTACAAACAGTCTGTATCAAGATAAGGTGGTGGCCATGGAAGGAAATGAAATGAAATGAAAATCGCTTATTGTCACAAGTAGACTTCAAATGAAGTTACTGCGAAAAGCCCCTAGTCGCCACATTCTGGCACCTGTTCGGGGAAGCTGGTACGGGAATTGAACCATGCTGCTGGCCTGCCTTGGTCTGCTTTAAAAGCCAGCTCTTTAGCCCTGTGGAATTGGTGAGAAGGAATTTGTGGCAGGGTGTGAAGACATTGGCTTTGGATTTTCTAAGGTATGAAGAGAGGAAAGTGCCACTCATCCAGGACTGGATATTTAGATTTATGAGGATGCTCCCAGGACTTGATGGTCTGAGTTATAAGGAGAGGCTGGATAGGCTGGGACTTTTTTCTCTGGAGCATAGGAGGCTTAGGGGTGATTTTATAGAGGTCTATAAAATAATGAGGAGTATAGATAAGGTAGATAGTCAACATCTTTTTCCCAAAGGTAGAGGAATCTAGAACTAGAGGGTATAGGTTTAAGGTGCGAGGGGAGAGATACAAAAGAGACCAGAGGGGAAATTTCTTCACACAGAGGGTGGTGAGCATCTGGAATGGGCTGCCAGAGGCAGTGTTGGAGGCGGGTACGACTTTTTCCTTTAAAATACATTTAGACAGTTACATGAAAAGTGTGGGTATAGAGGGTATGGGCCAAATGCAGGCAAGTGGACTAGTTTAATCACAGAAACTGGGCGGCATGGACAAACTTGGCTGAAGGGCCTGTTTCCATGCTGTAAACATCTGTGACCCTTAAATAGTCTCACAGCATAAAGGCATTAGAAGGGTCTAAAGAAATGGCAGAGAGTGCTTGGTGTCATCAGAAATACAGTAAAACTAACTCAAAATTTTAATCCGAATAATAGGATTACACAATCCTTATGCGGCCATTTATTGGAACAAATTGACTTTTCAAATCAATGCTTTTTATGGCCTGGATTGCGATAGACATGTATTCTGCTTTTTCCATATGCGAATGCCTTACTGGATTCTAATTAATTCAAATTCTTATCAACATAATCTCTGCAGCTGGGGGGGGGGGGGGGGGGGGGGGGAGGAAACCATTATCTGGTGCTGCAACTTTCTGTTCTTGTCACATTGAAGCTGTTAGCTTTGTTTCCAAACCCTGGCAGCCTGAAGGCCTAGCAGGCTTCCTTCCTTATGTGATCATTATCTCTGCTGCATATTGAATATGCTCGATTTCAAAATAGTATTCAGCAGCTGGAGTGGACAAAACATGTTGTAAATTATCAATGGAGCTATCTGCAGCCTATCCAGCTGACGCAACAACTCAACGTGTTCTATTTTAACTGCAGAGATACTTTTAGATCAATATTAATTTTAGTTAAAAATGCATATTTTAAAATCTCCCTAATGTTTTCCAATTCTGTTATTTGTCAGCTTCCCTCAATTGTTCATTAACTTCCTGACTCAGTCCCACAATGCATTTCTGATTGGCTGCAAAGTATTATATTTATTAAAGCCTCTCATTAATCTCTTCCTGATCAGTGATCATTTTACAGCCAGGTTCAGTAGCAGTGAGTGAGAATAGTAATTTGACCAATTTCCTCTTTGTAATGCCTTTTCCTCTGGTTTCCACCGCAATATTTTTATATATTGAAAATGTGCCTAATTAAAAATTGTTACACAAAGATTGGCCGCGTGGTGGACAGTGTAGAGGATAGCTATAATCTTCAAAATGATATAGATGGGTTGGTGGAATGGGCGATAAAGTGGCAGATGGACTTTGACACAGAGAAGTGTGAGGTCATGCATTTAGGGAGTTCAAACAGTCATAGGGAGTACACAATAAATGGGAATATACTGAGAGGAGTAGATGAAGTGGGAGATCTTGGTGTACAAGTATACAGATCCCTAAAGGCAGCAGTTCAAGTAGACAAGGTTGTAAAGAAAGCATATGGTATGCTCTCCTTCATTGGCAGAAGTATACAAGTAAGGATATAATGTTGGAATTGTATAAAACACTGGTGAGGCCACAACTGGAGTATTGTGTGCAATTCTGATCACCACATAACAGGAAGGACATAATTGCTTTGGAGAGAGTACAGAAGAGGTTTACAAGAATATTGCCAGGGCTAGAAAAATGTAGCTACGAGGAGAGATTGGATAGGTTGGGGTTATTTTTCTTTGAACAATTAAAGCTCAGGCATGACTTAAATGAGGTGTACAACATTATGAGGGGAAGAGATAGAGTGGACAGGATGAAATTGTTTCCATTGCTACAGAATTCTAGATCCAGGGGACATAGATTCAAGATAAGTGGCAGAAGGTGTAGAGGGAACATGAGGAAGAATGGACGACACGGTAGCACAAGTGGATAACACCGTGGCTTCACAGCAACAGGGTCCCAGGTTCGATTCCCCGCTGGGTCACTGTCTGTGCGGAGTCTGCACATTCTCCCCGTGTCTGCGTGGGTTTCCTCCAGGTGCTCCGGTTTCCTCCCACAGTCCAATGATGTGCAGGTTAGGTGGATTGGCATGATAAATTGTCCTTAATGACCAAAAAGGTTAGCAGAGGTTATTGGGTTACAGGGATAGGGTGGGAGTGAGGGCCTAAGTGGGTAGGTGCAGACTCGATGGGCCGAATGGCCTCCTTCTGCACTGTATGTGCTATGTAAGAACTTATTTACGCAGAGGGTAGTGGGAGTCTGGAATTCTCTGCCCGAGTTGGTGGTGGAGGCAGAGACCCTAAACTCTTTTTTAAAAGTATATGGATCTACATCTTAAGTGCTGTAAGATACAGGGCTATGGATCGGGTGCAGGAAGGTGGGATTATAAAGGGCGCCTGGGTATCCTCGGGCTGGCATGGACAAGATGGGTCGAATGGCATCGTTCTGTGCTGTAACCTTTCTATTTTTGATGGTGGGCACATATACGATGGGCCAAAGGGCCTCTTTCTGTGCTATAAAACTCTATGACTCTACGCATGGAATGCCTCCAGTGCAGAACCAATTCCCGTCTCTTCACTATTGGCTGTCATACCTGCCTCTGCCCAGATCCCAAATTGTGGAATTCCCTCCTGAAACCTCTTTGTCCTTACTTCACTTTCAGGAGGATTTTAAAAACTCATCCCTCTGGCCAAACGTTTGGTCACCTGTTCTAGTATCTCAATCTGATTCAACACCAAACTTGGTTTCACAACGAGGTCTAAGTACACCCACAGTGGGGCACATGCTCCATGTTTTTGATCCAGAGGCAGTGAAGGAAAAGTGGTCTCTAAATGTATCATGGAGGGAACCTGCTGGTGGTGGTGTGCCCATGCATCTGCTGCTTTTTCCTTCTATGTGGTATAGATTGTAGATTCTGAAGGTGCTAGGACAGAGATTTCATGATTCGCTGCAGTTCATTTTGGTAGATGCTGCTGCCATGCTGTCAGTGGTGGAGGCATTGTGGGATGGGGTGCCAATGGGCTGCTTTGTTGTGAATGGTGTCAAGCTTCTCAAATATTGCTGCAATTGCACTCCATCCATGCAATTGGAGACTATTCCATTGTACTCCTGACTTGTGCCTTGTATATCATGGACTGCCTTTGGGAGTCAGGAGTGTCATGTGAGGGTACCTTTAAGAAATGGGTGTTCATAAATGGGTGTGTATATATATATATCTGTCGTGAGAGTACCTTTAAGAAATGGGCGTTTATGGGCAGCACGGTGGCCTAGTGGTTAGCACAGCTGCCTCAAGGCGCTGAGGTCCCAGGTTCGATCCCGGCTCTGGGTCACTGCCCGTGTGGAGTTTGCACATTCTCCCTGTGTCTGCGTGGGTTTCGCCCCCACAACCCAAAAATGAGCAGAGTTGGTGGATTGGTCACACTAAATTGCCCCTTAATTGGAATAAAATAATTGGGTACTCTAAAATAAAATTAAAAATTTTTAAAAGAAGAAATGGGTGTTTATTATTGCAATGATGTCAGAGAATGGGTGGAGCTGGGCTGTCTGTTAGCTTTTCGCTTTCGTTTTAGGCTGTTTGCTGCAGGGTGTGGTATAGTTTCGTTTTCAGAGCTGAATACCTTCAGTCACAGCCATAATGTGTATGAGTCTCTCTGTAATCTAAAAACTGTAAATCGATCGTTTGGATGATAGTAATGAGGATAGTGAGAAAGAGAGTTATAGTCCAAGGCTTGGTGGGGATCTATTTAAATATGTCCAAGCATTGCCAAGGTTTGATGACAAGGAGGTAGAAGCCTTTTTCATTTCATTTGAGAAGGTAGCTAAACAAATGAAATGGCCACAGGACATGTGGGTATTACTAATTCAAACAAAGCTGATAGGTAGGGCTAGTAAAGTGTTTGCATCACTACCGGAGGACGTATGAGGAGGTGAAAAAATCCATCTTAGGTGCATATGAACTGGTGCCTGAAGCCTACAGACAAAGGTTTAGAAATTTAAGGAAAGAATTTGGTCAAACATACATGGAGTTTGAAAGGATCAAACAGAGTAATTTTGATAGGTGGATAAGGGCTTTGAAAATAGACCAAATGTATGAAGCTCTCAGAGAAATTAACTTTTGGACGAGTTTAAAAGTTCAATTCCTGATGTAGTGAGAACTCATGTGGAAGAGCAAAGGGTTAAAACTGCGAGATTAGCAGCAGAAATGGCAGATGATTATGAATTAGTTCATCAATCAAAGTGATAGGGAAACCTCAAGCAGTGATAAAACCAGCACCCTTAATACCCATTCCAGCATTTCAGGAACCTTTTACAAGGGTCCTAATTGATTGTGTAGGACCGCTTCCTAAAACGAAAAGTAGGAATCAATATCTTTTGACGATAATGGATGTGTCTACTAGGTTTCCAGAGACCATTCCAGGACATAATATTACAGCTAAAAAGATTGTGGAGGAGTTACTTAAATTCTTTGCTAGATATGGACTACCCACAGAAATACAATCGGATCAAGAATCAAATTTTACCTCAAGGTTATTCAAAGAAGTTATGGATAGCTTTGGAATAAAACTATTTAAAACAGCAGGGAGCATTGGAAAGGTGGCATCAGATATTAAAGACAATGTTGAGGGCTTATTGTCAAGATTATCCAGAGGATTGGGATAAAGGAATTCAATTCGTACTGTTTGCAATTAGAGATGCACCTAATGAGTCAGCCAAATTCAGTCCTTTTGAATTAATTTTTGTTGGTCATGAGCTAAGATGACCATTTCAATTGATTAAGGAAAAATTGGTGAGTGAGAAATCGGAAATTACATTCTTGGATTACATGTCAAATTTTAGGGAACAATTAAATAGAGCAGGTGAATTGGCTGGACAACATTTAAAAGTTGCACAAAATGTGATGAAACGGGTAACGGACAAAAAATCCAAAGTTCGTTGTTTTGCGAGTGGAGATAAAGTTTTCGTATTGTTACCATTGGTAGGTGAACCTTTAAAAGCTAGGTTTTCTGGACCTTATCAGATTGAAAGGAAATTAAGTGATAGAAGGAAGACTTACCGAGTGTGTCATGTGAATATGCTTAAAAGGTACTTTGAAAGGGAAGGAGAGAAAAAGGAGGCGTTTTAATGATTCTAACTCAAAGTGACGAACCAAATCCAGATGACTGTGAATTTGACATACCTCAAATTAAATTGGAAAACGAGAATGTTCTTAAAAATTGGGATAAATTGTGGAGTTACCTTCCAGAGGAAAAACAAACTGACCTGAAATAGTTATTGATATCACATGGGCAAGTTTAGTGGAGATAAACTGTAAAGTACTGAAATAGCTCACCAGGCTAAATCTCTGGCTTACCAAGCAGGCCAGCAGCATGGTTCGATTCCCATACCAGCCTCCCCTCCCCGGACAGGCACCGGAATGTGGCGACTAGGGGCTTTTCACAGTAACTTCATTGAAGCCTACTCGTGACAATAAGCGAAAGTTGGATTTCGGCGGGAGCTGGGACACATCAGCTGGGGTTGCCATCAGTTGGATTTCGGCGGGAGCTGGGACACATCAGCTGGTGAGTAGATTTGTAAATTTCATTGCAGGAGCAGCGGCCAGCCATTGGATACCGGCAGGTGCTGAGCCTATCGGGAGGTGAGTTGTAAGTTTAAATTACTTACCTTTGCAGGAAACAGGAAGTTTGTCCCGCGGACTTCTGGGAAGGTTTACCCCTCCCTAGTCAATAAATTCTGGTGGAGAGGAAACCCGAGACACTACACGTGTAGTGTCTCCCACCCGCCCTCCTCCTCTAACCTAATAATAAGACCCATTGGGGTGAGCAGGTGAGTGCCTTATTACATTATTATTTTTCTTTTTCTAATTTGTTAACCAGAACTAGGTTGGAAAAGACTATAGCAGAGGTATCCAAGTTTTTGTTTTCTTAACTGAAATTTATACAAAGTAATAAAGTAATTAACTAATCAGAAATGGCTGGTCAGGTGATGTGCTGTAGCTGTATGATGTGGGAGCTGGCTGTTCCCCTTGTGAATGGCAATGACCACATCTGCAGCAAGTGTTGGTTGCTGGAAGAACTCCGGCTCAGAGTTGACGATCTGGAATCTGAGCTTCAAACACTGCGGCACATCCGGGAGGGGGAGAGTTACCTGGACACTTTGTTTCAGGAGGCAGTCACACCTGGGAGATTAAGTAATTCACATTCAGTAAGTGATCAGGGACTTCAGAGTGTGACTGTAAGTGAGGCAGGCAGGGGGAACCTGAGTTCAGGAGTGCAGGAGCCTCAGCCCTTGACCTTGTCCAACAGGTATGAGACTCTTGCTCCCTGTATGGATGAGGAAAAGGGCTCTGGACAGGATGAGCCAGCTGACCACGGTACCATGGTGCAGAAGGCCATTCAAGAGGGGGGAGTAAAAAGACAAGTAGTTGTTATAGGGGATTCTATAATTAGTGGGACAGATAGTATCCTATGCAAGCCGGATCGGGAGTCCCGCATGGTGTGTTGCCTGCCCGGTGCCAGGGTGCGGGACATCTCTGACCGGCTTGAAAGGATATTGGAGCGGGAGGGGGAGGATCCAGTTGTTGTGGTCCACGTTGGGACTAACAACATAGGTAAAGCTAGGGTGGAGGACCTGTTCGGGGACTATCAAGCACTAGGAAGAAAATTGAAATACAGGTCCTCAAGGGTCATAATCTCCGGAGTACTGCCCGAGCCACGTGCCAATTGGCATAGGGATAAGAAAATTAGGGAAGTAAACACGTGGCTAAGGGACTGGTGTGGGAAAGAGGGATTCCACTTCATGGGACATTGGCATCAGTTTTGGAACCGGGCGGACCTGTACCGTTGGGACGGTCTCCACCTGAACCGATCTGGAACCAGTGTTCTAGCGAAGAGGATAAATAGGGTGGTCAGTAGGACTTTAAACTTCTGAGTTGGGGGGAAGGGAAAGTGAAAGCGACAGGGAGCATGGAGTTAAATGGCAAGAAACGCAGGAGGATAACATGTAGGCAGGTGGATTTAAGCTTGAGGCAGACTAGGAATGCAACAAAAAGGAAGGATAACTTTGGACATCTTAGGACTTCCAATATATGTAATGATAAGAAAGTTAGCATTAAGGCACTTTACCTGAATGCTCGTAGCATTTGTAACAAAGTAGACGAACTAATGGCACAGATCATCGTGAATGATTATGATGTGGTAGACATCACAGAGACATGGCTGCAGGGGGTTCAGGACTGGCAGTTAAACATCCAAGGATATACAACCTATCGAAAAGACAGGGAGGTGGGCCGAGGGGGTGGGGTTGCCTTGTTAGTTAAGAACAAAATTAAATCTATGGCACTAAACGACATAGGGTCGGATGATGTGGAGTCTGTGTGGGTAGAATTGAGGAACCACAAAGGCAAAAAAACCATAATGGGAGTTATGTACAGACCTCCTAACAGTGGTCAGGACCAGGGGCGCAACATGTACCGGGAAATAGAAAAGGCATGTCAGAAAGGCAAGGTCACGGTGATCATGGGGGACTTCAATATGCAGGTGGATGGGTAAATAACGTAGCCAGTGGATCCAAAGAAAAGGAATTCATGGAATGCTTACAAGATGGCTTTTTGGAACAGCTTGTCATGGAGCCCACAAGGGAGCAGGCTATTCTGGACCTAGTGCTATGTAATGAACCAGACTTTATAAAAGATCTTAAAGTAAGGGAACACTTAGGAAGCAGCGATCATAATATGGTTGAGTTCAGTCTGCAGTTTGAAAGAGAGAAGGCAAAATCGGATGTAATGGTGTTACAGTTAAATAAAGGTAATTACGAGGGCATGAGAGAGGAACTGGCGAAAATCGACTGGAAGCAGACCCTAGTGGGGAAGACAGTAGAGCAAAAATGGCAGGAGTTTGTATGCATAATTGAGGACACTGTACAGAGGTTCATCCCCAAGAAAAGAAAGATTATCCGGGGAGGGATTAGACAGCCATGGCTGACAAAGGAGGTCAGGAAATGTATCAAAGAAAAAGAGAGATCCTATAAAGTGGCCAAAAGCACTGGGAAATCAGAAGATTGGGAAGGCTACAAAAACAAACAGAGGTTAACAAAGAGACAAATAAGGAAGGAGAGGATCAAATATGAAGGCAGGCTAGCCAGTAATATAAGAAATGATAGTAAAAGTTTCTTTCAATATATAAGAAACAAACGACAGGCCAAAGTAGACATTGGGCCAATTCAAACTGATTCTGGAAGGCTAGTGATGGGAGACGAGGAAATGGCTGGAGAACTTAATAAGTACTTTGCGTCTGTCTTCACAGTGGAAGACATGAGTAATATCCCAAAAATTATAAAGGGTCAGGGGGCTGAGTTGAGTATGGTTGCCATTACAAAAGAGATGGTGCTAAAAAAGCTAAAAGGTCTTAAAATTGACAAATCTCCTGGCCCCGATGGGCTACATCCTAGAGTTCTGAGGGAGGTGGCTGAAGAAATAGCGGAAGCGTTGGTTGGGATCTTTCAAAAATCACTGGAGTCAGGGAAAGTCCCGGACGATTGGAAGATCGCTGTTGTAACCCCCTTGTTCAAGAAAGGATCAAGACAAAAGATGGAAAATTATAGGTCAATTAGCCTAACCTCGGTTGTTGGTAAAATTCTAGAATCGACCGTTAAGGATGAGATTTCTAAATTCTTGGAAGAGCAGGGTCGGATTAGAACAAGTCAACATGGATTTAGTAAGGGGAGGTCGTGCCTGACGAACCTGTTAGAATTCTTTGAGGAGGTGACAAGTAGGTTAGACCAGGGAAACCCAGTGGATGTGGTCTATCTGGATTTCCAAAAGGCCTTTGATAAGGTGCCACACAGGAGGCTGCTGAGTAAGGTGAGGGCCCATGGTGTTCGAGGTGAGCTACTGGCATGGGTTGAGGATTGGCTGTCTGACAGAAGGCAGAGAGTTGGGATAAAAGGTTCTTTTTCGGAATGGCAGCTGGTGACCAGCGGTGTCCCACAGGGTTCAGTGTTGGGGCCGCAGCTGTTCACCATATATATTAATGATCTGGATGAAGGGACTGGGGGCATTCTAGCGAAGTTTGCCAATGATACGAAGTTAGGTGGTCAGGCAGGTAGTGCTGAGGAAGTGGGGAGGCTGCAGAAGGATCTAGACAGTTTGGGAGAGTGGTGCAGGAAATGGCAGATGCAATTCAACGTGAGAAAATGTGAGGTCTTGCACTTTGGAAAAAAGAATCCAAGCATAGACTACTTTCTAAACGGTGAGAAAATTCATAATGCCAAAGTACAAAGGGATCTGGGAGTGCTAGTCGAGGATTCCCTAAAGGTAAACATGCAGGTTGAATCCGTGATTAAGAAAGCGAATGCAATGTTGTCATTTATCTCAAGAGGGGCAGCAGGGTAGCATGGTGGTTAGCATAAATGCTTCACAGCTCCAGGGTCCCAGGTTCGATTCCCGGCTGGGTCACTGTCTGTGTGGAGTCTGCACGTCCTCCCCCTGTGTGCGTGGGTTTCCTCCGGGTGCTCCGGTTTCCTCCCACAGTCCAAAGATGTGCGGGTTAGGTGGATTGGCCATGCTAAATTGCCCGTAGTGTCCTAATAAAAGCAAGGTTAAGGGGGAGGTTGTTGGGTTACGGGTATAGGGTGGATACGTGGGTTTGAGTAGGGTGATCATGGCTCGGCACAACATTGAGGGCCGAAGGGCCTGTTCTGTGCTGTACTGTTCTATGTTCTATGTTCTAGGGTTGGAATATAAAAGCAGTGATGTGCTACTGAGCCTTTATAAGGCTCTGGTTAGGCCCCATTTGGAGTACTGTGTCCAGTTTTGGGCCCCACATCTCAGGAAGGACATACTGGCACTGGAGCATGTCCAGCGGAGATTCACACGGATGATCCCTGGAATGGCGGGTCTAACATATGAGGAACGGCTGAGGATCCTGGGATTGTATTCATTGGAGTTTAGAAGGTTAAGGGGAGATCTAATAGAAACTTACAAGATAATACATGGCTTAGAAAGGATGGACGCAAAGAAACTGTTTCCGTTAGGCGAGGAGACGAGGACCCGTGGGCACAGCCTTAGAATTAGAGGGGGTAAATTCAGAACAGAAATGCGGAGACATTTCTTCAGCCAGAGAGTGGTGGGCCTGTGGAATTCATTGCCGCGGAGTGCAGTGGAGGCCGGGACGCTAAATGGCTTCAAGGCAGAGATAGATAAATTCTTGATGTCGCGAGGAATTAAGGGCTACGGGGAGAATGCTGGTAGGTGGAGTTGAAATGCCCATCAGCCATGATTGAATGGCGGAGTGGACTCGATGGGCCGAATGGCCTTACTTCCACTCCTATGTCTTATGGTCTTATGGCTACACATGAAGTAGATGTGGGAAATGCTGTTCCAATCAAACAACATCCTTACAGACTTAACCCTTTAAAATTGGCGCAGGTTAACAAAGAAATTGAGAGTATGCTTAAAAATGGCATAATTGAAAATGGTTGCAGCCAATGGAGCTCTCCCATTTTGATGGTACCTAAACCAGGTAGTACCCAATGGTTGTGTGAAGACTATAAAAAGGTTAATGCAGTTACAAGAATGGACTCTTATCCTATTCTATGTTTGGAGGATTGCATTGAAAATGTGGGACAATCAGCTTTAATTTCCAAACTGGCTTTATTTAAAGGTTACTGGCAGGTACCTTTATCCTTAAAGGCAAAGGAGTTTTCAGCTTTTGTGACTCCAGAAGCTATATACCAATTCAAAGTTATGCCATTTGGCATGAAAAACAGTCACATTTCAACGGTTAACTAACAAAGTCGTTTCAGGGTTACCCAATTGTGCGGTATACATCGACGATCAAATAATTTTCAGCTAGACATGGAAAGAATATTTAAAACATCTGATGGAGTTATTCACTCGACTTCAGGAGGCGGGTTTGGTGATCAAAAGTGAATTTGGAAAAGCCCAAGTCACTTTCTTTGAGGAGTTTCCGATACCCTTGAGACAAAGGGAAATAATGCGATTTCTTGGCATGAGTGGAATTTTGGTGAAAAATGTTTGTAGCGTGGTTGCTCCACTGATGGACTTGCTGAAGAAACGTCAAAAATTTCAGTGGACAGCAGACTTTCAACAGGCATTTGACTGCCTGAAAGCTGTGATAACCAATGCTCATATGTTGGAGAACTACAAGGGGCTTTGTGATCAGATTGAAATAAAGTATCTGACTTGAAAGAGAAATGCCGAGGTGTAGAGAAATGGATGGATCGCGCCGAGACCTTCTTGTTCAAAGA
The DNA here is from genome assembly GCF_902713615.1 of Scyliorhinus canicula. Lineage (NCBI taxonomy): Eukaryota > Metazoa > Chordata > Chondrichthyes > Carcharhiniformes > Scyliorhinidae > Scyliorhinus > Scyliorhinus canicula. Next base: position 32,126,343 of record NC_052153.1, read on the forward strand.
GACTGTCAATCGAGAAGGATTCCAGTTGGAGGAAGAAAAAAAATGGACTATATTATTATACGTGTTTGCGTGTGTTGTGTATTTCTTAAAAGATAGTGAAAAGGTGAAAAATGAAGCCACCTTGAATTTGCTGGGTTTTTTTTCTTGGGGGGGAGGTGTCATGTGAGAGAACCTTTAAGAAATTGGTGTTTATAAATGGGTGTGTATATAAATATCTGTAGTAAGAGTATCTTTAAGAAATGGGTGTTTATTACTGCAGTGATGTCAGAGAGTGGATGGAGCTGGGCTGTCTGTCAGCTTTTTACTTTTGTTTTAGGCTGTTTACTGCAGGGTGTGTTTTAGTTTCGGTTTCAGAGCTGGATAGCTGCAGTCACAGCCAGAAGGTGTATGAGTCTCTCTCTCTGTAATCTAAAAACTATAAATCGATCCTTTGGTGATTTAAAACTAATAGCTGCTCTCAGTTGTGACTTTAACCTGTTGTGCTTCTGTTAAAGGTTTTGTTTTTAAGTCTTATTTTCATAGAATTTACAGTGCAGAAGGAGGCCATTCAGCCCATCGAGTCTGCAACGGCTCTTGGAAAGAGCACCCTACCCAAAGTCAACACCTCCACCCTATCCCCATAACCCAGCAACCCCACCCAACACTAAGGGCAATTTTGGACACTAAGGGCAATTTATCATGGCCAATCCACCTGACCTGCACATCTTATGGATGTTAAAAGGAAAGCTTAAAGTTGTATATTTGAATTAATGGTTGCTAAATGTTCACTGTATGTTTTAAAAAGGTTGAGTTCATAGAATAAACATTGTTTTGCTTTAAAAAATACTTTTCCATTTCTGCTGTACCACACCTGTAGAGTGCTCCCCATACCACAATCTATTAAAGGTTGTGGGCCAGGTGATCTCCATGATACACTTTGGGGTTCTCTAAACCCTGGCCTATAACAGGAGGTGAGTTATTCGCTGTACAATTCTCAACCCCTCAACAGCTCTTGTAACCAAGTTTGTACGTCTGGTTAAGTTCCTGGTTCATGGTAACCCTCCGGATGTTGGTGGGGAAAAGTCAGCAATGGTAATGGCATTGAAAGTAAAGGGGAGATGATTAGATTCTCTATTGGTGAAGATGGTTATTGTCCGGCAATCTGTTAGCTGCCACTCCAGCCTAACGATTGTCCAGTTCTTGCTGCATATGGATTGCTTGCTGCATTGTTCACAGTGTCTCAGGAGTCCAGAATGGCACTTATGATGGAGGGATGGTAATTGATGAAGCGGCTGAACATAATAGCCCCCTGCAGCATCTCAATTGAATTAGGAAATAACTTAGAATACTGCTGGATTTGATAAAACATTTATCTTTGTAATATGCACATAACCTGTGGCACAGTATATAATTGTTATGGAGGCAATTGGGATATACTCTGAATTTTCAATTCATCACTTTCTTCTACTCAACAAAATATAGATGATTAACCAAGGGTCAGAATAAAAATTCTAATTGAGCAGGACCAACACTGCCACAGAAGGATTTAGTTAAAATACTGCCCAACATCAGGATTAATTTGTTAAATTAATCTCATGTTTTACTTCTTGATTAAGTCTTCCCTGCACACATACATATACTGTTCTGTGAATTGGATGATTGGGTGAAGTACAACAGGGGAATAGGATGGCAATGCTAATAAATTAAAAGAGTCTCAGAAATAAAACAATATTGTCATAAAGTCATAGAGTTATACAGCACAGAAAAGGCCCTTTGGCCCATCGCATCTGCGCCGGTCAAAAACAACCCATTTTCCAGCACTTGGCCATAGCCTTGGGACCGCAAGTGCAAATCTAAATACTTCTGAAAGGTTATGAGGGTCTCTGCCTCCACCACCCTTTCAGGCAGAGATTTCCAGACTCCCACCTCCCTTGGAGCAAAAATGTTTTTCCTCACGTCCCCTCTAAACCTCCTGCCCCTTACCTTAAATCAATGCCCCCCTGGTCACTGATCCCTTCACGAAGGGGAAAAGATTCTTATTGTCTACTCTATTTATGCCCCTCATAATTGTATACGTCCCAAATTATGTCCCCCCTCAGTCTCCTCTTCTCCATTGAAAACAATCCAAGTCTAGGCAATCTCTCTTCATAACTAAAACTCGCCAGGCCAGGCAACATCCTGGTAAATCTCCTCTGCACCTTTTTCAGTGCTCTCACATCCTTCCTGTAATGTAGATTCCAGAACAGCACACAATACTCTAGCTGTGGCCTGCCCAACATTTTATACCTAATTTAAAACCGTATTCCACCTAAAACAGCTAATGTCAGTGCTTTGAATATTCCATTGACTGATACCTGAGTATATGACATGACAGGATTAGATATTTCTATTCGCATTAGTATAGAACCTAAAGGCATAGAAAGAGTCCATTCGGTCCAAGATACCTGTGTTGGCTCCTTGAAAGAGCACTTACCACTAGTTGCACATACTGCTTTTTGGCAGTAACCCTGTTGGTTCTCAGAATTATCCCCAATACAATTTACTGCTAAGTTTCTCAACGTATGAAAGTTTTGTAACTAATAATCTCTATAATTAATGTGGGCCAGGAGGCATAATACCAGGAGGAGAAATTGCAAAATCATAAGAAACTATCAATATATTTTCCAATAGCTGACTGAAGAGCTACATTTGCTCTCTATAATGGTTGCTCTACGATCATCCCTCTGAATATATTAACTGAAACTCTAAAATTTCAACATATCGTGTTGTCAGACATAAAGATCAGTGAATCTGGCAAATAAGATTCAACGTCAGCTAACTAAAAAGTTTCCAAATGTACAAGTAGTTAATGATTAATCTCCCTGGGTCACAATTAATCCCCTGTTGTAGGATTTACATCATGGCTTTAATCAATATTACCACAGAATATTGTCTGTTAATTTAATTTGAACTGACTAAGCTTTTTCTTGTGCAAAGTGGAACAAGTTACAGATGAAGTATTACATTTTTCTAATAAGGGCAAAGACCACACAAGGGGCGTATCCCTCGTTGCCAAGTATCTGCTTTCCAGGGTTATTTGCAGAGTTTTATTGATTAACATACCAATGCTTAAAATAAAAAACAATTAATACAGAAAACACACTTTCTCACCATATCTAATTCTCAAGTACACAGAATTGAATATTTGAGTTAGAAATGAAGACAAAGACAACTTTAACACATCTATGAGCACTTCCACCCTTGGAACTACAGCCCAGGATAAATCAGTACCTTCCAGGATAGAGGGTAACAATATCTGGGTAAGTAATCATAAACTGAATTACTGAATTTTAAGAAGAAACACTGACAGAGACACTTGGGGCGGGATTCTCCCAGCCCTGGGCCGGGCCGGAGAATTCCCGGGAATGGGCCACGCCGCCCCGACGCTGGCACGCGATTGTCCGCTGAGCTGAGAATCGGCGTCATTGGCATTGGCGTGGCGCCGGTCACGGGCCGCTCTACGCGGCTGGCCCGCCGATTCTCCGGTCTGGATGGGCCGAACGGCCGGTAAGAAAAGAACCGAGTCCCGCCAGCGCCATTCTAACTTGCTCTGGGCCGCCGGGACCTTGGCATTGAAGGGTCACGTGGTGGCCTGTGTGGGGGGAGAGGGGGGTCCAACACTAGGGGGGCGGCGGGAGCCTCCAATGTGGCCTGGCCCACGATCGGGGTGCACAGATCGGCGGCCAGTCTCTGTGGCTGGGGGCCTCCTTTCCTATGTGCTGGCCCCTATAGTCCTGTTGCATCGGGGCCGGCACGTTGAAGGAGGCCACTGCACATGCTCGCGTTGGTGCCGGCACCACTGCGCATATGCGCGTTGGCACCAGCGCAACTTGCGCGGATCCTGTGGTGCACAGTTCACGCCGGGATCGGCGACGGCGTTTATAGCGGCGTGGACACTCTGCCACGGGATGGGAGAATCTCGCCCTTGGTTACTGAAGGATTCGGCTGAAAATCAGCTCAATAATTAATTTCACTTTATTTATGATTTCTTTATAATTACAACTTTGGGAGCAGCCGACAACATGGCCAGAAAAACATCAATAAAATTCAGTCAAGTAATAAATGTCTCCTTTGTTGGTGTTTTGTTAACTGATCAATATAAACTAGGCAAAGAGGAGAAGCTTGCCCATTTATTGCCTTTGCACTTATTGGAAAACATACAACTCTCCCTCTGCTAAATTGCACCGTTTTACAAATGAAAAATGCTGGACTATCCTAGTGAAAGTTAGAAGATTAAATGATCTGTGGTAACACTGATTTATGCCATGGTGTAGATCTCACTGTGATCCACTGAGATTAATTATTCACCACTTGTACATTTGGAGATCGTGGGTGCGATCCTGCTAAACTGCGACTAATGCTCCCAATAGCGGGAAAACCGCAGTGATTCCCACTGGTGCTAGCAGCAACCTTGCCAAGCCATGCTATGGCATTTGGAATTTCTTTTCATCAGAACCAGCTTTTCTGTGCATTTCCATGGCACACAGGGGTCCACGCTGCAACTGAGAGGGGCAAAATGTAATCTCTCTGACAGGTTCCGTACCACTGTGATCGGAGAGCGGAGCTGCATCCCCAGGTCCTCCGTCCTCAATCCTCCCGTTCAGGACCCACCCCTTGGTAGTGCCAACTGGAACCTTTCAGTCCAAGGGGTGGCAAGGTGGTAAGTACCATCAATTGCCACTAGGATGTCAAAGGGGGTTCTCCATGAGAGGTAGGGGTCATTTGGGCTTGTGCTATGCTAGAGGGGTTAGGTCAGGTATATTTCCTCAGCTGAGGCTTGTTTGGCTGCTCTCTCCATCTGCAACCTTGGAACCCTTAAACAGTCAGTCAGTATGTAAAAATGTCAGTGATTCAAAGAGATTAAAGAGAAAAATTAGCAGGGGCAAAAGTTTGCAATTTTGTTTGATAAATGTTATCTTACTTTTGTTCAAGTCGAAAAATCCTTGACCATTCAGGGTAGTAACAGCCTCAGGATGTGCCACAGTTTTAAAAAAATAAATTGAAGTTCTATCTGGATGTTATACTTTTTGCTCTCCCATTTCACGGAAGAAAAGTAGAGTCATTGGAGAGCCACTGGAGAGGGCAGCACGGTGGGTAATGGTTAGCACTGCTGCCTCACAGCAACAAGGAGCCGGGTTCGATCCCGGCCCCGGGTCACTGCCTGTGTGGAGTTTGCACATTCTCCCCGTGTCTGCATGTGTCTCACCCCCACAACTGAACGATGTGTAGGGTAGGTGGATTGGCCACGCTAAATTGCCACTTAACTGGAAACAAAATGAATTGGGTACTCTAAATTCATGGAAATAAAATTGGAGGGCCACTGGAAAGGGAGTGAGACTGATTAATTGCAGTTTATTCTCCAGAAAGAGGAAGGTGTTGACCATTGAGATTTGTTAGACGTTTTGTATTTTCATGGATATGATAAATTTGGATCTTGAAAAATTGTTTTGGATTGAAGGACAAGAGGGCTCAGTTAAAAGTGAAGGATTGTTCTTTGTTATATTATTTAGGAGGAGATGGTGACATAGTGGTAAGGTCATTAGACAAGTAAACTAGAAGGCCAGGTTAGAATCCATAGAATCCTTACAGTGCATAGGGAGACCATGCAGCCCAACTGGTCTTCACTGATCCTCTGAAAGAGCATGATACCTAGGTCAATTCCCTGCTGCATCCCCGTCACCCTGATACCCCACCTAACCTGCACATCTCTGGCCACGAATGGGCAATTTAGCATGGCCAACCCAGCTAACCTGCACATTCCTGGATTGTGGGAGCAAACTGGAGCACCCAAAGGAAACCCACGCAGACACGGGGAGAACGTGCAAACTCCACACACAGTCATCCAAGGTCAGAATCGAATCTGTGTCTCTGGCGCAGTGAGGCAGCAGTGGTAACCACTGTTCCACCATGATCTGGGGACCTGGCAGCTGATGGAATTGGAATCCAATATCAATCCAGAATTGAAAATTAGTCTTTGTAATTGTGACCATTAAATTATCATCGATTGTTGTAAAAACCCACCTAGTTCACTTCAGCCCTCAGGGAAGGAACTCTGCCATCATTACCCGGTCTGACCTACCTGTGATTCCAGACCCACAGCAATACTGCCCTCTGAAATGGACTAGCAATACACCCAGATCAAGGGAAATTAGGGTTGGGAAACAAATGCTGACCTGGTCAGTGACACATACACCCCATGAAAGAAGAACACAAAGAAAGGAACTAATTGTGGTGTGAATATGAAATGAAAAATGAAATGAAAATCGCTCATTGTCACGAGTAGACTTCAATGAAGTTACTGTGAAAAGCCCCTAGTCGCCACATTCCGGCACCTGTTCGGGGAGGCTGTTACGGGAATCGAACCGTGCTGCTGGCCTGCTTGGTCTGCTTTCAAAGCCAGCGATTTAGCCCAGTGTGCTAAACATATATATATCCCGGGGGTGCCACATCTTACTATGTGCTGCAATAGTGCAACACGTGACGTTTGACCCAGAAGCAGTGCTGGAAGGAAAACTTGCATTTTCCTTTAAAGATCTGTAGAACCTGTAATTATTTTTAAGAATATTTGTAAAGAACTTTTAAAGTTTGCATCAATTGTAAAGGGATTGATTGTTATTTTGTTGGCTACTCCAAGAATTGATAACATCCCTTAAATTCTGTGCCTAGTAATTAATAAAATACTCCAGCTGAGGTGAAAGGTTTAACGTAACTTCCTTGTACTATGCCTCTTTATAAAGTTAAGGACATTATATACTTTTTAACTGCCTTCTTAACTTGCCCTGTCCCATGCAAAGGATTTTTCTGCATACACCCCAGATCTTGCTGTTCCTGCAGTCCCTTTAACATTGCAGTATTCAGTTTATATCACCTCTCCTCATTATTCCAAAATAGATCACATCACTCTTCACAAATTTCATCTGTCCATTTCCCAGTCTATGGGCATGATGTAACCACCACGTTGCACCCGACGTGGATCTGGGCTCGCTGGGTGAATAGCCGGAAAAGCCAAAATCGAGATTTGCGCCGGGCACGAACCTGTTTGAAATTCACCTGGCCCGCTCCCAATGAGGAGTTCTGGATCTCGCCCACAAATGGCACGACTATCATTATCCCACATTGGCATTCATTTAAATCTCGTGAGCAAGATTGAAGTTGAAAGTAGCACTTGGGAGAATCTTGTGATTAAAGGGTAAGTGTATGGCACAGCTTCCCCAATGTTCCCAGCAGTGGTCTAAGATCCGGGGTCTAGGGGCTACTGATGTGGCCGGTGGTGAGTATGCAGAGTAAGGATTTCCAGCACAATTGGCTCGTTGGATGGCACTCTGAGAGAAGGCGGCAAATGTGAGGATGGAGGATTTGAGGGTCCCTGAATGGAAGCCCGAACTGATTGTCAGTTTTTCTCCTTCTCCAAGTCTTTACAGATCAAAACCTGTTTGGTGGTGTCAGTGCACTCACATTGCTGGTGGCAGCCAAGGTGGGCTGATGCCAGGGAAGGCAGCAGCGATGACACAGGCTGGAGGAGGCACCACCTGTGCAGACCTGGACGCCGCCATCCAGCTGAGGAGGGGGTCAGAAGGGGAGGCCAGCAATGGCCCAAGGTGCACTGATGTCATTGGTCAATCAATGAGCTGACGGACACCATGGGCGCGTTTCTTTGACCGCCAGCCGGGCCAGAGAATCATCGGGGGGCGGCGTGAATCCCGCCCCACCACCGGCTGCCGAAATCTCCGGCGCTGGTTTTTCGGCAGGGGCGGGAATCGTGGCCGTTGGCAGCGGCCCCACCGGCAATTCTCTGGCCCGCAATGGGCCGAGTGGCCGCCCATTTTCAGCGGGTCCCGCCGGTGTATGTTACACCAGGTCTGCACCGGCGGAACATGGCTCTGTGGGCGGCCTGCGGAGTCCTCGGGGGGATGCGGGGGATCTGGCTATGGGGGGAGGGGGGGGAGGCGGCACTGTGGACTGGCCCGCAATCAGGGCCCAGCTATCTGCGAGCGGGCCTGTGCCGTGGGGGCACTCTTTCCCTCCGCATCGGCTGGTGTAACGGTCCGTGATGGCCGTCGTGGAGAAGAACTCCCCTGGCCAACTCGCGCCAGCCAGCAGAGGCTGTTCGTCGCTGGTTGGCGTGGCACCAAGCCCTTCGACACAGGCTGGCGCAGCGCCAACCTCGCTGCCGCTGGCCTAGCCCCTGAAGGTGCGGAGGATTCTGCACCTTCCTGGCGGCCCGATGCCTGAGTGGTTCACACCACTCCTCAGCGCCGGTTCAGACCCCCCCCCGCCAGTTAGGAGAGAATCCTGCCCCATGTGCATCTCAGCAGAGAGACAGTGGGGCATCTGTGCCATGCCGTGGATTTTGAACCCCATGGAGGAGGACACCCACTCCCTGTGGCAGTGAAGGTCACCGCAGCCCACAACCTCTATGCCACCAGATCAGTCTCGGGCTCAAGCGGGGACCTGTGTGACATTTCACAATCTACACAATCTTTCACAAACCCCCCACCCACCCAATCTCCCCTCCTTCCCCCCTCCCCCCACCCGCCCTATTCCCCCTCCCCATTACCCTCCTTCCCCCCTCCACCCATCCCACCCAATCCCCCCTCCCCATTACCCTCCTTCCCCCCTCCACCCATCCCACCCAATTCCCCCTCCCCATTACCTTTCTTCCCCCCCCACCAATCCCACCCTATTCCCCTTCCCCATTACCCTCCTTCCCCCCTCCACCCACCCACCCAATCCCCCCTCCCCCATTACCCTCTTTCCCCCCTCCCCCACCCACCCAATTCCCCCTCCCCCATTACCCTCCTTCCCCCCTCCCCCACCCATCCAATCCCCCCTCCCCATTACCCTCCTCCCCCTCCATCCATCCCACCCAATCCCCCCTCCCCATTACCCTCCTTCCCCCCTCCACCCAATCCCCCCTCCCCATTACCCTCCTTCCCCCCTCCACCCATCCCACCGTATTCCCCCTCCCACATTTCCCTCCTCCCACTCACCAATTTCCCTCCTCCCCCCAATCCGCCCTCACCCCATTTCACTCATCCCCTTCCATCCAAATCCCTCTGCCCCCATTTCCCTCTCTCCCCCCAAACCCCTCATCCCCATTTTCCTGTATCTCCCCTCCTTCCTCTCTGCCCCCTAATTTCCCTTTCCCCATTCCCCGCCACCCCCCCAACACACCGCCCCCTTCCTGCACAGCCTGTTACCCCTTCCAAGGGTCTTGGTGACATCACTCCAGGGTGATGGGCCTGTGTCGGCACTGTCAGTGGGTGACCATACAAGGCAGGGGAATGATGATAAACCGCGGTGAGGAAAGCTCTGCTGTACCTCAGTCTCAGCTAACAACTGGTTACTGCCTTTCTGCTGACAGCATGCTCACACCCATCCTCTGAACGGGTTCTGCATGGGGGGATATTTGATCTTGCACCACTGTACCCAGGGGGTGGGGGGGGTGGGGCAAGCTAACAGCAACAGGAGTAGAAGTGCCGGCAGACTCGCTCTGAGAATTAACATGAAAGAGGTCCACATGTATCAGGTGTTTCACGTGTTTCATGTTTCAATAGTGAACATTTTTCATTTCCATTCCCCCAGCTACAGGTAGTGAACCCTCCTTTATATCCACTGTATACTCCTGTATATCTGAAAAACAGTGGGCGAAATTCTCCGACCCCCATGACGGGTCGGAGAATAGCGGGAGGGCCTTCCCGACATTTTTCCCGCCCTCCCGCTATTCTCCCCCAAACCCCGCCCAACTCCCGACCCGAATTGCTGCCGCCGTTTTTTTACGGCCGGCAGCGATTCACAGCTGTTCGATGGGCCGAAGTCCCAGCCCTTTACGCCGTTTTTACGAACGGCAAACAGACCTGGTCTGGCCGCTCGTAAAAACGGCGTCACAAACTCGCTTTTCATAACCATGGCACCGATCGCGGGCAGCGGGCCCGATGCCCGCGCACTCTTTCTCCTTCCGCCGCCCCGCAGTATCCATTCGCGGGGCGGCTGAGGGGCAACCCGGCCCGCGCATGCGCGGGTTTCGCGCAAATACGCGATGACGTCATCCGCGCATGCGCGGGTTGGAGTCTTCCAATCCGCGCATGCGCGGCTGACGTCATATGACGCGTCAGCCGGCGCTAACTCCGGCAAGCGGGCTTAACGATATTCGTTAAGCCCGTCATGCCGGAGCCTACGGCGTCGGGCTGCTAGCCCCGACCGGGGACCAGAATCGGTTCCCGGTCAGGAAGGGGCGCGCTGGCGTCAAACCCGCCCGGGTTTGACGCCAGCTTTACGATTTCTCCCGTTTTGGGAGAATCGCGCCCAGTATCCACTCTACTTACTGTCCATTAGACAATTTGGTATCTCGGCTGAGATTGCTCTTTTAATGTATGGGCTCTAATTTGGTGAACATGATACATTGTCAAATGCAATTTGGAAATACAAATATCAACTGCAACATACCGATCAATCCTTCCCCAGACTTCATTAATCAACTTGATTAAGTTAGTCAAACGTGATTTGCCTATAAGAAATCCATTATAATTTCCATTTCGGCAGGAACAATAGCATAGTGGTTAGCACTGTTGCATCACAACGCCAGGGACCTGAGTTCGATTCTGGGCTTGGGTCACTATCTGTGCGGAGTCTGCATGTTCTCCCCATGCATGCCTGGGTTTCCTCCGGGTGCTCTGGTTTCCTCCCACAAGTCCCGAAAGACGTGCTTGTTAGGTGAATTGGACATTCTGAATTCTCCCTCAGTGTACCTGAACAGGCGCCAGAGTGTGGCGACTAGGGGATTCTCACAGTAACTTCATTGCAGTGTTAATGGAAGCCTACTTGCAAGACTAATAAAGATTATTATTTACTTAATACTTTTCAAATGCCAATTAATTTTGTCCCTGGCTATTGTCTCTAAACGTTTCCCCACCACCAACAGGAAAATTATACTTCAAAAAGGTAAATTTCACTTTAATTAGCAGATACAGCAAAGAGACATTTTACACAGCCACAAGAATTTTCATCACTCCCCACCCAAATTTGGCACAATATGCCGTTCTTTATTCACGTTAGGTAAGTCAGGAATTCGAGCTTTGACCTTCCAGTTTCACAGGTTTGATTACCATTATCAAGGCACATTTCTCTGAATCCTTGTTCCCTCGAGTTACTAATTCCTAATGGTGTAGAACTTAAGAGTTCCTTTTCAACCAACCAAAAAATAACACCCTGATTCATTTCCAGGAAAACATCTAGCTATTCAGTATCTCTGAGCTATTCATACAGCTTTCCAGGTTTTGGACCATTTCAGCCAGCTCACACAATACTTCCAAGAACTCTTGTCTCATTTTCTGCCAAACAGGAAAACTGATCTCTTCCTGAGAGTGATTTGTTTCTTCTCCTCACGAGAATTCTCTGTGCTCCTCTTTCTGTCTTCCTCCTTTTGCTTTGTGCCTGCATCATTTTCACCCTCCAACTCCTCTGTTTGTTCTTCATTTTTATGTCTGCAGCTCTCCATTGTGTCTGTCAGCTACTCAGCTTCTTTCTTAACATCCTTCCGAATGGCACTGCTTCCAGGTCAGTGGTTGCCAGATCACAGAACATAGAACATAGAACATTACAGCGCAGTACAGGCCCTTCGGCCCTCGATGTTGCGCCGACCTGTGAAACCACTCTAAAGCCCATCTACACTATTCCCTTATCATCCATATGTCTATCCAATGACCATTTGAATGCGTTTAGTGTTGGTGAGTCCACTACTGTTGCAGGCAGGGCATTCCACGCCCTTACTACTCTCTGAGTAAAGAACCTACCTCTGACATCTGTCCTATATCTATCTCCCCTCAATTTAAAGCTATGTCCCCCCGTGCTAGACATCACCATCCGAGGAAAAAGGCTCTCAGTGTCCACCCTATCTAATCCTCTGATCATCTTGTATGCCTCAATTAAGTCACCTCTTAACCATCTTCTCTCTAACGAAAACAGCCTCAAGTCCCTCAGCCTTCCCTCATAAGATCTTCCCTCCATACCAGGCAACATTCTGGTAAATCTCCTCTCCACCCTTTCCAATGCTTCCACATCCTTCCTATAATGCGGCGACCAGAATTGCACGCAATACACCAAATGCGGCCGCACCAGAGTTTTGTACAACCAGTACTGCTTAATGCCCAAGAAAATAGCAATCAGTCCCTTTATAATTGATGCAAACTTTTAAAATTCTTTACAACTATTCTTAAAAACAATTCCAGGTTCCACAGACCTTTTAAGGAAAGTGCAAGTTTTCCTTCCAGCACTGCTTCTGGGTCAAACATTTTCACAAGTCGCACTATTGCAGCACAGCTGCAACATGTGGCACCAACGGGTACATATTCACCTAACAATTAGTTCCTTTTTTGTTTTTCTTTATTGTTTCATGGGGTGTAGGCGTCGCTGGCAATCCCAGAATTTGATTCCCATCCCTAATTGCCCTTGATCTGGGTATCTTGCTCGTCCATTTCAGAGGGTGTTAAAAGCCAACCGCATTGCAATGGATCTGGAATCACACGTAGTTCAGACTGGGTAAAGATGGCAGATTTCCTTCTCCGAAGGGTATTAGTGAACAAGGTGGGTTTTTACAACAATCGATGATAATTTACCGGTCACCATTACTTTTTTAAAATTTAGAGTACCCAATTAATTTTTTCCAATTAAGGGGGCAATGTAGTGTGGCCAATCCACCTAACTTGCACATTTTTGGGTTGTGGGGGCGAAACCTACGCAAACACGGGGAGAATGTACAAACTCCACACGGACAGTGATCCAGAGCCGGGATCGAACCTGGGACCTTGGCGCCGCGAGACTGCTGTGCTATCCACTGAGCCACCGTGCTGCCCCCGGTCACCATTACTAAGACTAGTTTTCAAACCCAGATTGAAAATGAATTTCAGTTCCATCAGCTGCCATGCCCCCAGAGCATTATCGCGACCTTCTGGATTACTAGTCCAGTGACACTCCCACACCACAGATTTCAAAATGTTTCCTTTCTTCAGTCAAGGTTTCCCCTCTGCTGTGGTTGGCCCACAACCATATCTCCCTTGTTTCCAGTGCTCCTGATCTCACCTCTGCAACTCCTCCATCCCCCAACTTTGGTAGGGTTCCTCTCACCTCTTGTGTTCTTCAAATTATCTTCTCTCATTTCTGCCACTTGCAACATTATCTCTCTGCCAATTAAATCGTACATGCCCTCCATTTTAATGGCTATTTGCCTTCTACAACATCCTGGCTCACTCGTCCACGGCAGTCATTACCTGCTGCTTCTTTCTTGGTACCTTCCTGTTCAAGCGCAGGTGGTGTCATGCCTGCCCAGCTCCAACTCTCCAAATTTCAAGTAGTCCTTCTACACATAACAATCGACATGTACTTCCAAGTGCTACTATATCTGCTGCTCAAGTCACACTGGGAAGAGACATTCAAAGAGGTTCAGTGGACATTTTGTGTTTTCATCTTCATTGTTCTGCAAGTGTCGTTTTTATTTCAGGCACCTACCTGACCCCTTGTTGTTTCAGTTATTCACAAATTCTGAATTTTTCATCCCAATTAATATCGCTCCAGTCATTGAAACCAGATTTATAACATAACAGGCCTATTCTTGACCCATGGATTTCTGGGCACATGGGGAAGGGCGTTCTATGAGAAAGTGGGAGCTGGACCCTCAGTAATTACTTAGTCCATTGTCACCACAGGTGTTCATTGCTGCATGTTTCCAGGGTTTTCTGTTTTTGTTTCAGATTTCCAGCATTTGCAACTTTTGGCTTTTTGTTGACATAGAATCATTGAATTATAGAATCCTGACATTGCAGAAGGAGGCCATTCAGCCCATCGAGTCTGCACCGACCCTTTTGAAAGACCACCCTACCTAGGCCCAATCCCCTGATCACTCCTGCAATAAGGGGCAATTTACCATGGTCAATTCATCTAACTTGCACATCTAGGCAGATGTTTCCCCATCCCCTGCAACACTTCCATAACATCCCAGAGGTGAAAATTCTCACATATTTAAAGGCTGACAGTTCCCTTTCACAAAACAGTTGCCAAGAGCACAAAATAACGATGCAATGGAACTGTGCTGAGGACTAAATGGCACCATCTTGTGGGGTAACTGTATCACTTCAAATGAAAAAACTGACAATTTTTACATTTTATTTTGAACCAGATTATTGGGCCTTGCATTGCTTGTCATCAGGTAAAAAAAACCTAAAATCTCAATATTAAGGCAGAGATTCAAATGGAGTCTGATAGCCAACAAAGGATGTGCAACATGACTGAACAGTTCGGTATGTCTAATTCCTACTATAATGCCTCAGGGGAATTGAACTTTTAGATTCTGGTGTCCACTGTGTGAAAACAGCCCTAATGAGGGAGCCTGCACAACACAATTTCCTCAACTATTTAAAGATCCAGTTCAGAGATAAAATGGAGGCAAATATTTGTTGGTTGTGACATAATTGAAGAACAGGCAGAGTGAGAAAATTTATAATGGGACTGGAGGGGCATTAGTATGTGTGTGTGAGAGAGAGAGGTGTCAGTGTGCGTATGAGAGAGAGGAGAATGTGTGTCTGGGTAAATATGTGTGTGTATGTGAGAGAGGGAGGGTCTGTGAGAGTGGGTGTGAGAGAAGGGGGTGAGTGTGTGTGTGTGAGGGAGTGGGAATGTGTGTGAGAGAGGGGGCGAGTGTATATGGGAGAAAGTGGAGTGTGTGTGTGAGAGAGAGGGGGTAAGCATGTGGAAGAGAGGGGCTGAGCGTGTGAGAGAGGGGATGAGCGTGTGAGAGAGGGGCTGAATGTCTGTGAGAGAGAGGGGTGAGTATGTCTATGTGAGGGGAGGTGAATGTGTGGGAGAGAGGAGGGGGTGAGTGTGTCTACGTGAGGTGGGGTGGGTGTGTGGGAGTGACAGGGAGTGAGTGTGTCATCGTGAGGGGGTGTGAATGTGTGGGAGAGAGGGGTCAGTGTGGGGGAGAGAGGGTGAGTGTGTGGGAGAGAGAGGGGAGTGAGTGTGTGGGAGACAGAGGGGGGTGAGTGTGTGGGAGAGAGGGGTGAGTGTGTGGGAGAGAGAGGGGAGTGAGTGTGTGGGAGACAGAGGGGGGTGAGTGTGTGGGAGAGAGGGGGTGTGTGTCATCGTGAGGGGGTGTGAATGTGTGGGAGAGAGGGGTGAGTGTGGGGGAGAGAGGGTTAGTGTGTGGGAGAGAGAGGGGAGTGAGTGTGTGGGAGACAGAGGGGGGTGAGTGTGTGGGAGAGAGGGGGTGTGTGTCTATGTGAGGGGGAGGTGAATGTGTGGGAGAGAGAGGGGTTGAGTGTGTGGGAGAGAGAGGGAGCAAGTGCGTGCGGGAGAGAGGGAGTGAGTTTCTGTGTGTGGGAGAGGGCGAGTGTTGTCTGTGTGTGAATGTGAGAGAGAGAGACGCGAGTATGTGTGCGAGAGAGCAAAGTGAATGTGTGTGTGTGAGAGAGTGTGTCCGATATGTGAACCACCTTTTCAGCATCATTCCTCTATTTTAAAAAAAGTAAGACATAAATATTTTTGAATACAACTTCTTGAAAAAAAGAATGTTTATTAAGGTTTGACGTTTTAAAGAATAACACAATAAAATTATAAAATAAGACATCGTCATAAGCAAGGATCAAGAAAACAAATGGCTCAGAATACATGAGTAGAGAGACACGTGAGCAACATCACAACTGGCTCGATACAATCAGCAGATATAACTCGGTATCCGTACAATCCCAGGTGCGCACCAACTTACATCTCCCCATTTCCAGCAGCTCAAAAGCATCCACAACCCACCAAAGCCTCTTCTCCTCGGATACAAGACCCATCAGCATCCATGTAGGAGCCAAGCACAGATTCTTCATACCCACCACAACAAAAATGAAGAAGGTACGTGAAAACCCCAATATTAAGGGGAGTTACATAAAGACCACACCGTGCAACCTAACCCCAAACAAAGGCCCAGTGCAGAACCAACATCATTCCATAGCAGAGAGGACCAGCTGAAACATGTCCAGATTTTGACCAAACCTTCAGAGCCTCCCAAGAAAGGAAGAGGAAGAAAAAGGAAAGAAAAGGAGAGAACTATCAGAACTAACTCTCAGGATGACAAGGGATCAGGACCCAACCCAGGCCAGATTACCCTGGCACACGCCAAACAACCATCAATGAAGAAGAGAAGAGAACAGTTCACTTCAGCAACCAGTGAGCTGTCCTACCCCCAGGGGAACAACAGGCTATCTACCAAGCATAGAAAGCAATTCATCCCAAGACTCCCATGAGGTAAAGTTGCCAAAGTCCCAGGTGACCATGGGCTGCTGTCCGCTTTGAGGGGGAGAGCTGATTGGTGGTGATCTAACCTGATGATCACCAGACCTCAGGTGAAGAACAAGGTTAAGAAGGCAGGGCCTTCACTAATAAACCATCAACTCCCATAAATTGAAGAAGCAAAACTTAACTTCCCAGGAGGCCCCCAACAAGCAACCTCAAAAGGGGATACCCCAAGCCCCCAAAGGCAACAGGATACCAGCCATAGCGCCAGTCCGGGCCTAGCACAGCATATCCCAACAGACAGGGAACTTTACACCCAGGGCCACCAACACACTCCAAAACGTGCCACCCAGCCGAACCCAAGCCTCTCCCTCACCATCAAGGGCAATGCACAGTTCCCATGAACATGAAGAACAAAGGATGATCACGTCAGCCCCAGCCAGGAGCGGACCTCACCTCGAGAAGAAGAAGAAGAACTGTCAAGGTCCCCAACAATTGAGTGTCCTGGGAGGGAGCGCCGATTCCCTCCTCCCCAGTACAACAGGTGATTTACCCCGAGACCAACAGATCAGGCCAGGAATAGAAACACCATCCTGCTCACCCAGATGAAGAGAGAAAGAAAGATCCTCACTCACTTTTCTAAACTCCAATAGGTATAATTCTTCTTAACTTAGTCTCTCCCTATATGACAGTCCTGCCATCACAGGAATCAGCTTGGTAAACCTTCTCTGCAGTTCCTTCAATAGCAAGAACATCCTTTCTCAGATAAGGACACCAAAACTGTACACAACACTCCAGGTGTGGCCTCACAAATGCCTTATACAATTGCAGTAAAACATCTCTATTCATATACTCAAGTCCTCTCGCTATGAAGGCCAACATACCATTTGCCTTCTTCACTGCCTGCTGTAACTGTGTGCTTCCTTTGAGCGACTGATGCATGAAGACACCAAGTCGCGCTGAGTATCCACCTATCTCAATTTACACCCATTCAAATAATAATCTGCCTTCCTATTTTGCTACCGAAACAGGTAACCTCACATTTACCCACATTATACTACATCTGCCATGCATGTGTCCACTCACTCGGCCTGTCCAAATTCTGCTGAAGCATCTCTGCATCCTCTTCACAGCTCACTCTCCCACCCAACTTTGCATCATCTGCAAATTTGGAGATATTACTCTTCGTTCCCTTGTCCAAATCATTAACATATAATGCGAACAGTTGGAGTCCCAGAACAGTTCACTGTGGTACCCCACTAATCACTGCCTACCAATCAGAAGAAGACCCATTTATTCCATCAAAGGATGAAGGCACGGATTGTTTAATGCAAATACTCCGGCATTAAAAAAAAAGATTATATATGAATCCAAAAAATAACCCCACACGGATTAACTCTAACTGGGGGCTGTCCTCAACTCAGCGAGGACTGAACTAACCCCACCAACCCCAACCATTCACCTCTTACCCTTCTCCGGCTGTACTCATCCTTCTTCTAAACAAGATAGTGGGTGATAAAAACAGAACACTCCCCTCCCACAGCTACAAGGATTAAAAGACATAATAACAATAATTTTTTAATATAAATTTAGTGAACCCAATTCATTTTTTTCCAATTAAGGGGCAATTTAGCGTGACCAATCGACCTACACTGCACATCTTTGGGTTGTGTGGGGTGAAACCTACGCAAACACAGGGAGAATGTGTAGACTCTACACAGACAGTGGTCCAGGGCTGGGATTCGAACCTGGGACCTCGACGCCGTGAGGCAGCAATGTTAACCACTGCACCACCGTGCTGCCCTAACGTAATAACAATAATAATAATCTTTATTAGTGTTACATTTACACTGCAATGAAAATCCCCAAATCGCCACACTCTGGCCCCTGCTCGGGTACACTGAGGAAGAATTCAGAATGTCCAATTCACCTAACAGCACGTGTTTCGAGACTTGTGGGAGGAAACCAGAGCACCCGGAGGCAACCCACGCAGACATGGGGAGAACGTTCAGACTCCGCACAGACAGTGACCCAAGCCGGGAATCAAATCTGGGACCCTGGAGCTGTGGAGGTCACCAGAGAAACTGCCCTTCTGAGTGCAAGAGCTTTCCCATGCGCCCTCACTGCTGCCTCAGATACCCCGCAATTGGTCAAGTGAGATTTGGCGCACGCAGAGCCAAGATCTTCATCCAAGACAACATTTTCAATTGCAGCCATCATCTGGGTGCACTCAGCACCATCGAAGCAAGAGGCCACTCAGCAAGAACTGCACCACTGCATGCTGGGTCCCACCCCAGACCACTCAAGATGGGTGAGGTGCTGCGGAGGGTGGCGGAGGCCAACAACGGTCTGCGAGCCAAAATGAAGGGCCTGGAAAACAGATCGAGGCGGCAAAATCTGAGGATCGTGGGTCTGCCCGAACGGGTGGAAAGCCCAAAGCCGAAGAAGTATTTTGCCAGGATGTTGGCGGAGCTGTTGGGGGAGGGGGGGGAAGATCCCTCTCAGTATAAACTGGATTGGGCTCATAGGGTGTGGAGGCCTATACCAAAGGCTAATGAGCTGCCAAGAGCAGTAACTATTTGTTTCCGAAGGGTTCTGTGTTGGGCAAAGCAGAAGCGAGAGGTGTAGTGGGCTGGAGCTGGTATACGTATATACCAGGCCGGGATACTCCCCCAAACGGTGGGGCGGGCTGTACCAGCGCCAAAGAATGGTGTGCAGCACTCCAGCGTCGGGCCGCGCAGAAGGTGCGGAATCCTCCGCACTTCCGGGGGCTAGGCCAGCGCTGGAGGGGTTGGCGCCGCGCCAACCGCCGCCGAAGGGCCTCCGCCGGCCAGCGCAAGTTAGCGCAAGCGCGGGAGTACCAGCGTGTTCTGGCGTATGCGCAGAACCGCTGCCGTGATCCCTGCACATGTGCAGGGGGTTTCTTCTCCGCGCAGAACATGGCAGAGCTTTGCACAGGCCAGCGCGGAGAGAAAGAGTGCCCCCACGGTACAGACCATCCCGCAGATCGGTGGGCCCTGATTGCGGGCCAGGCCACCGACGGGGCCCTCCCCGGGGCCGGATCCCCCTATGCACCCCCGAGGACTCCGCAGGCCGCCCTCAGAGCCAGGTCTGCCGGTACAGATCTTGTCCAATCCACTCTGGCGGGACATCCGAAAACGGGCAGCCGCTCGGCCCATCGGGGCCCGGAGAATTGCCGGGGGGTCCGCTGTCAGCGGCCCCCGACGGGCGCAACGTGATCCTCGCCCCTGCCAAAAAATCGGCACCGGAGAATTCAGCAGCCGGCGTCGGAGCGGGATTCACAGCGGCCCCCTTTTGGGGGGGTCAGAGTATCCCACCCCAGGACTTTACTGTGGAGTTGGTGAGCAGGCAGGCAGCCTTAGGCTGAGTGAAGAATGGCACTGTATAACATCAGGGTGCAGTGCGGCATAGTGTACCCAGCCAAGTTGAGGGTGACCTACGAATCCAAAGACTTTTACTTTGAGACGGCGGAAGCGGTGGAGGTGTTTGTGAAGGCAGAAGGTGTGGTAGCCACCACTGATGTATATATTGTATATAGAGGATGTCGGTGTAGGTGTTTTGTGGTAAGGCCCCTGAACTACAGGTACGGGGGGAGTATAAATATGTGTGCTCCCAGTACAGCAGCCAGTTCGCCAGCTGCTGTAGGAGGCCACACATCTTTGTGTAATAAAGCCTCGATTGCATCCAACTCTCGTCTTTCTGTAATTGATCGTGCATCAATTTATTACACTAAGTTTTCAGAAGATGGACCTCCGCATCAAGCCGGATCGCCTGCAGCTGGATCCAACGCCAAAAAGGACTTTCAACATTGGCTCGCCTGTTTCGAACATACATCGGGTCTGTGCGAGACCCAATTCCTGAAGCTCAGAAGATTCAGATCCTCGACACGCGGCTGAGCTCAAACGCCTTTCCACTTATCCAGGACGCGCCGACCTACGGAGAAGCCATGGCGCTATTGAAGGAAAACTACGCCCAGCGGTCTAACACACTCTGTGCCAGGCACATCCTCTCCGCTCGCCGTCAACTTCCTGGTGAGTCAGTGGAAGATTTCTGGCGTGCCCTGATTCCCCTAGTTAGAGACTGCGACTGTCAGGCCGTCACGGCCACGGAACACTCGAACTTGCTCATGAGAGGCGCTTTTGTCACAGGGATAGGGTCCGATTACATCCGACAGCGCCTCTTAGAAGGGGCCACGCTCGACCTCACGGAGACTATAAAGCTAGCGGTCTCGCTTACGGTCGCTTCGCGCAACATCCAGGCCTACACACCCGGCCGCGCGGCCCACCCCTCCTACGCATCGTGGACTCGGCAGATGGCCACCCCATCGTGGACCTCACCAGTGACCCCCCTCAGCCAACCCCATGCCTGTGCCGCACGGCAGCAAACCAACCCTGGGGGTCTCAAATGTGGGCAGCCTAAACACCCCCAACAGCGCTGCCCGGTCCAGAGCGCCCTTTGCAAGGCCTGTGGCAAAAAGGGACACTTTGCTGCGGTGTGCCAGGCCCGCGCAGTCGCCGCTGTTGTTCCAACTCCCCCCACGTGCGACCAGTGGGCGCCGCCATCTTCCCGTCCTCGGACCACGTGCGGCCCGTGGGCGCCGCCATCTTGTTCGATCCCCACCACGTGTGGCCGTGGACGCCGCCATCTTGTTCTCCCCAGGATCATCGGGCGCCGCCATCTTGTCTTCCCCACGACACATGCGGCCCGTGGGCGCTGCCATCTTACCAGGACCCAAGCCGCCTTTACGACTTTCTCAGGGTTCCCTTTGGCGTCACCAACGGGGTCTCGGTTTTCCAACGGGAAATTGTCCAAATGGTTGACCGGTACGGACTGCAGGCCACCTTCCCGTACCTGGACAATGTCACCATCTGCAGCCATGATCAGCAGGACCATGATGCCAACCTTGCCAAATTTCTCCACCTGCCACTCTCCTCAACCTAACTTATAACAAGGAGAAGCGTGTGTTCAGCACAAACCGCTTAGCCATCCTCGGCTATGTGGTCCAGAACGGAGTTCTGGGGCCCGATCCCGACCGCATATGCCCCCCTCATGGAACTCCCCCTTCCCCACTGCCCCAAAGCCCTCAAACGATTCCTGGGGTTCTTCTCTTATTACGCCCAGTGGGTCCCAAACTATGCGGACAAGGCCCGTCCACTCATTCAATGCACTTTGTTTCCCCAGACGGCCGAGGCTCACCAGGCCTTCAACCGTATTAAGGCTGACATCGCCACGGCCGCGATGCACGCAGTCGACGAGACGTTACCATTTCAAGTCGAGACCGAAGCATCAGACGTTGCTCCAGCCGCCACCCTCAACCAGGCAGGCAGGCCCGTGGTATTTTTCTCACGAACCCTACACGCCTCCGAAATTCGCCACTCCTCCGTCGAGAAGGAGGCCCAAGCCATAGTAGAAGCTGTGCGGCATTGGAGGCATTACCTGGCCGGCAGGAGATTCACTTCATGTTCAACAACACACAGCGGGGCAAGATCAAAAACAAATCTTGAGGTGGAGGATCGAGCTTTCCACCAACAACTATGAGATTTTGTATCGCCCCGGTAAGGTCAACGTGCCCCCCCGATACCCTATCCCGAGGTACATGTGCCGGCGCACAAGTGGACCGACTCCCGACTCTGCACGACAACCTCTGTCACCCGGGGGTCACACGTTTTTACCATTTCTGCCCTACTCCATCCAGGAAGTCAGGGCTATCACCAGAGACTGCCAGGTCTGCGCGGAGTGCAAACCGCACTTCTACCGGCCAGACCGTGTGTGTCTGGTGAAGGCCTCCCACCCCTTTGAACGCCTCAGCGTGGACTTCAAAGGGCCCCTCCCCTCCACTGACCAAAACACGTACTTCCTCAGTGTGGTCGATGAGTACTCCAGATTCCCCTTCGCCATCCCATGCCCTGACATGGTGCCTGCCACAGTCATCAAAGCCCTCAACGCCATCTTCGCTCTGTTCGGTTTCCCCGCCTATGTCCACAGCGACCGGGGATCCTCATTCATGAGCGATGAGCTGCGCCAGTTCCTGCTCAACAGGGGCATTGCCTCGAGCAGGACGACCAGCTATAGCCCCCGGGGAAACGGACAGGTGGAGAGGGAGGATGGGACGGACAGGAGGGCTGTCCAGCTGGCCCTACGGTCCAGAAATCGCCCAGCCTTCCACTGGCAGGAGGTCCTTCCCGAGTCCCTGCACTCCATTCGTTCGCTACTGTGCTCCGCAACTAATGAAAAACCCCAAGAATATCTCTTTGCCTTCCCTAGGAAGTCTACCTCCGGGGTGTCGCTGCCAGCTTGGCTCGCAGCTCCAGGACCTGTACTCCTCAATAAACACGTACGACTCCGCAAGGTGGACCCATTGGTTGAGAGAGTACAGCTACTTCACCCCAACCCACAGTACGCCCGATGTAACATACCCCGACGGCCGCCAAAATACTGTCTCCCTCAGGGACTTGGCACCAGCTGGTTCCCCACACAGCCCCCCCGACCTGGCGCCATCCTCCCCTCCCCTAGCGCACCCCACCGCAGCCGCCGCTCTGGGACAATCCGTCCTCCCCTTGCCCACACCCGAGGATGAAGAGGATTTCTATACGCTCCTGGAGTCATCGAAGACCAAACCGACACCAGAATCACCGTCAGCACTGCGGTGCTCCCAACGGCAGATCAAGGCTGCGGACCGGCTGAATCTGCAACATGACCTGGACTTTTAAAACACCATCCCTCTGTACATAATTTTCCCCTCCACGCTGCTTGTCTCAATCTTTTTTTGCTCTCTGGACTTTGAAAAGTCTCCCTGTATATAGTTCTCCACCACCCCCACTGGACTCAACCTTAATAGGGGGTGAATGTGGTAGTCAGCACTGATGTGTATATATATATATATATATATATATATAGAGGATGTCGGTGTAGGTGTTTTGTGGTAAGGCTCTGTACTACAGATACGGGGATAGTTCCCTGCCTGCTGGCTCTGCCCAGTAGGCGGAGTATAAATATGTGAGCTCCCTGTACACCAGCCACTTCACCAGCTGCTGTGGGAGGCTACACATCTTAGTGTAATAAAGCCTCGATTGCATCGTCTTTGTGTAATTGATCGTGCAGCAGAAGGGCTGTGGGAGAATTGCGAAATGGGACTGTGGATTGGTCTTGTACTGAGGGTAGGGGGTTTGTAGAGTGTAGCTTTATTTTTTCATTGCATGTTGGTATATGTGCTAAATGAGTCAGCACTGTCTACTTGGACAAGGTAAGAGTTGGGATTTTCCTTTGCAATGATGGTTCTTTGGGGTTTGTGTGTTTACACTGGGGCTGTGTGTTGAAGGGGATTTCTTTGCTTTCCTGGGACCGGGCAGGGGGGAGGTGATTGGAGGGGAGTGAGGCTTGGACAGGGGCCTCCACACTGGCTTGTTTGAGCTGGCCAGTGAACGGAAGTGAGTTGGGGGGAGGGGCTGCGGCCATCAGAGCCTGGCAGAAAAGGTTTCAATGAGGCTAGCTGCAGTGAAAAGTTGGGGGAGGGGACCGATACTGAGTGAGGTGTCTTCGAGAGGAAGTGGAGAGGATCTGGGAGGGGGGTGGGGTGGGGGGAGTTCTGCAATTCATGGGCGTCATTCATTGAACACTTTTGGGGATTGGATGGCCTTGAATATTAGTGGGGGGTGGGGTGGACAATACATGTTAATGGTGACCATGGGCAATTCCTGATTCCTTTTTGTTTTTTTTATTTGACGTTTATGTTGTCATGAGGGCTGTTATTTGGGGTTTGGTGGAAAGATGGGATCGTTGTTAATAAGGGGTTTGACATTGTATTCGTTACCGTTTACTGTTTGTTGGATGTAAATTTTGAAGAAAATGTGATAAAGGAGAATAAAAAATATTTTTAAAAAATACAACAGGAGTCTTACTTACTGTTAGAACGTTTAGCAGCTGACCATAAAAGAGACCGAACATCCCTCCAAACATCACTATGCCCATCAAGGTAGATATCCTCAGCATGGCCAACTCGTGCCGAAACACAAATAGATCCTTTTGAAATGGAAGAGAATAATCTCAGTTTAACACTCGATATTAAGGACACGATTAGAAAGATGGTCATTTTAACACAATTCCATGGAAATTCTAGTTTCATTTGTTTACAATGTCGAATTGGGTTTTCAGAACAAAAACATGTTGGAAGTTTTTGGTTACTTGGTGTGGTGAATGTATTATGTCAATAATCCACCATTGTATTTGTATCTGTGTTGTTGCCCTTGTATTTGTATCTGTGCTGTGCTGTTGCCCTTGTGGGCTTCTCCTATAGGCCGTTGTTTGGCATTATCTATAGGGGAACATGTTGGGGCACGTATGGGCTCGGCCCATGGCTCCTCCCCTTGAAGGGAGGAAAAAGAGCAGTCGACCTGTCGGCGGTTCTCAGTATTGGATCAGTCGCAGGCACGCACTGTTCTAAGTTGATTAAAGCCACGGTTTACTTCTACTCTTGTCTCAAGTGAATTGATGGTCGCATCAATTTAATCAACTTAAACGCAATTACGGAATCGGCCCTCAAACCTGACCGACTGGAACTCGATCCGCAGGCCGCGGAGGCGAACTAAATTTTTTCGCACTGGCTCCGCTGCTTCAAGGCGTATCTCGCAGCCTTCTCTACACCTTTTATCAGGTCCGAGGTTCAGCGACCCTTGCAGGAGGGAGTCATCGAGGCCAGCAATAGCCCCTGGAGAGCTCAGGTGGTGGTTGTCAATACCGGGGAAAAGAACCGGATGGTTGGAGATTACAGCCAAACCATAAACCGGTACACGCAACTCGATGCGTACCCCCTTCCCCGGATTGCAGACATGGTTAATCAGATCGCGCATTACCGGGTGTTCTCCACAGTGGATCTGATGTCTGCATACCACCAGCTCCCAATCCGCCCTTGGACCGCCACTACACGGCTTTTGAGGCAGACGGCCGCCTTTTCCACTTCCTCCGGGTCCCCTTTGGCGTCACGGACGGGGTTTCGGTGTTCCAAAGAACAATGGACCGAATGGTGGACCAGTACGGGCTGCGGGCCACATTTCCGTACTTGGACAATGTCACCATCTGCGGCCATGATCAGCAGGACCACGACGCCAACCTCCACAGATTTTTCCAAACCTCCCAAACCCTAAACTTCACGTACAACAAGGAGAAATGCATTTTCCGCACAACCAGACTAGCCATCCTCGGCTATGTCATGGAAAACCGGGTTCTAGGACCTGACCCTGATCGTATGCGCCACCTCCTGCAACTTCCCCTCCCCCACTGCCCCAAGGCCCTGAAGAGGTGCCTCGGGTTCTTTTCATATTATGCCCAGCGGGTCCCCAACTATGCGGACAAAGCCCGCCCACTAATCAAGGCCACCATCTTCCCACTGGCAACTGAGGCCCGCCAGGCCTTCAGCTGCATCAAGGCTGACATCGCCAAAGCCGCGATGCGCGCGGTGGACAAGTCCATCCCCTACCAGGTGGAGAGCGATGCATCAGAGGTCGTTCTCGCCGCTACCCTCAAATCAAGCAGGCAGACCGGTAGCGTTTTTTTCGCGCACCCTTACCACCTCCAAAATTCGGCACTCCTCTGTCGAGAAGGAGGCCCAAGCCATCGTGGAAACCGTACAGCACTGGAGGCACTACCTCGCTGGTAGGAGGTTTACCCCCATCACCGACCAACGATCGGTAGCCTTCATGTTCGACAATATGCAGCGGGGCAAGATCAAGAATGATAAGATCTTGAGGTGGAGGATCTAACTCTCCACCTATAATTACAATCTAGTATATCGTCCTGGGAAGTTCAACGAGCCCCCAGATGCCCTGTCCCGCGGCACATGCACCAGCGCGCAAGATGACCGACTATGGGCTATCCAAGATAACCTCTGCCGGCCTATCCACTATATCAAGACCCGCAACCTGCCCTACTCCACCGAGGAGGTCAGAGCCATGACCAGGAACTGTCAGATCTGTGCGGAGTGTAAACCGCACTTCTATCGACCAGATAAAGGCATCCCGGCCCTTTGAGCGCCTCAGTATCGATTTCAAAGGGCCCCTCCCCTCCAATAACCGCAATACATATTTCCTCAATATTATTGATGAGTTCTCCCGCTTCCCCTTTGCAATCCCGTGCCCCGACATGACCACGTCCACCGTCATTAAAGCCCTACATAGTGTCTTCACCCTGTTTGGTTTCCCCAATTATGTCCACAGTGACCGGGGCTCGGAGTTCATGAGCAACGAATTGCGTCAGTACCTGCTCAGTAAGGGCATCGCCTCGAGCAGGACTACCAGTTATAACCCCAGGGGAAACTGGCAGGTGGAGAGGGAGAACGCAACAGTCTGGAAGACCGTCCTATTGACCCTGCAGTCCAGGAATCTCCCAGTTTCCCACTGGCAGGGGGTCACCCCCGCCGGACATCATTTTTTAACAGGGGGTGAATGTGGTGAATGTATTATGCCAATAATCCACCATTGTATTTGTATCTGTGCTGTTGCCCTTGTATTTGTATCTGTGCTATGTTGTTGCCCTTGTGAGCTTCTCCTATGGGCATCAGCCATAAAGGAACATGTATGGACTCCGCCCATGGCTCCTCCCCTTGAAGGGAGGTATAAAGAGCAGTTGACCTGTAGGCGGTTCTCAGTATTGGATTAGTCGCAGGCACGCACTGTTCTAAGTTGATTAAAGCCACAGTTTACTTCTACTCTTGACTCGAGTCAATTGATGGTCGCATCACTTAGCACAAAGAACATTAATGAGTTATGAAAATCTCATTCGTGACCATAACTAAAACCCAAAGAGCTTTGTGCAATTTCTCCACCTGATGAACTGTTTGATTTTACTTTTAGTAACAATATATCCTCAGAATCGCAGGGCAGAAGGAGACAATTTGGTCCATTGGGTCTGCTCTAACCCTCTGAAAGAGCACCTTACCTATGCCCACTTCCTCACCCCATCTGTGTAACCCCGACTAACCTACACATTTCTGAACACTAAGGGGCAGTTTAGCATGGCCAATCCACCGAACCTGGACATCTTTGGACACCAAGGGGCAGTTTATAGAACATAGAACATAGAACAGTACAGCACAGAACAGGCCCTTCGGCCCTCGATGTTGTGCCGAGCAATGATAACCCTACTCAAACCCACGTATCCACCCTATACCCGTAACCCAACAACCCCCCCCCCTTAACCTTACTTTTTAGGACACTACGGGCAATTTAGCATGGCCAATCCACCTAACCCGCACATCTTTGGAATGTGGGAGGAAACCGGAGCACCCGGAGGAAACCCACGCACACACGGGGAGGACGTGCAGGCTCCGGACAGACGGTGACCCAGCCGGGAACCGAACCTGGGACCCTGGAGCTGTGAAGCATTTATGCTAACCACCATGCTACCGTGCTGCCCCAATTTAGCATGGCCAATCCACCGAAACTGGACATCTTTGGACACTATGGGGCAATTTGGCGTGGCCATTTCATATAACCTGGCCAATCTACCTAACCTGCACATATTTCTTGATTTACGCTCTGCCTCCTTGTGGAGTTGCTGCTTTACATGTCGGTGGTGGGGGAAGTGAATGTTTAAGACGGTGCCAATCAAACAGTCTGCTTTGTTCTGTATGGTGTCGAGCTCAATGAGATTTGCTGGAGCTCCACTCATCCAGGCCCATGGAAGGTATTCCACAACACAATTGATGTGAGTCTTGTAGATGGTGGGTATGCTTTGGCTGAGTCCAGAGGTGAGTTATCTGTTGCAGAATTCTGTCATTGGATTCTAAGCTCCGGACACTGTGGCACATCGGGGAGGGGGAGTGGTACCTGGACACTGTGGGTGGGATTCTGTGATTCTGAGGCTGTTGACGCCATCGCGTTTCTCAACGGCGTCAACATGGCCTCAGGATCAGCAATTTTGGCCCCTACACGGGGCCAGCATGGCACTGGAGCAGTTCACGCCGCTCCAGCTGCTGATTCCGGCATCAAACGTGAGATCCGCGCATGTGCCGTGCAGTGGCTTCCTTCAACGGGCCGGCCCCGACACAACATGGTGCAGGATGACAGGGGCCAGAGCAGAAGAAAGGAGGCTGCCAGCCAGAGAGGCCGGCCCGCTGATAAGTGGGCCCCGATCTGTGAAGGTACTGTCCTGGGCACTGTACCATCTGCTCCTAGTGGTGACGGGTTTGCAGTCCGGGGTGAGGTTCGCAAACAGGGAAGGTGGATCGACCTTAAGGGTCGTGAGGCCACAGAAGGTGAGGGGGGTATGAGTCCGCCGAATTTTAAAGTCAGGCTTTGGAGATGGCATTGAAAATCCAGGATGAGCAACAGGGCAGCGCAGAGTTGGGGGAGGACGTAGAGTCGTAAGTTGCTGAACACTACACCCTGGACGGTGAGGGTCGCGATACAGTACCCTCGGAATTCCACAGAATGGGATCCGGAGGCCAGGGGGATTTTCTGGGTGATGGGGTGTACCGGGAGGGAGCAGTGCCCTTACCGTAGTGGGGTGGATTAAACTCTCTGTGCTCCCGGAGTCAAAGAGGCAGGTCGTCTCGTGCCCGTTGATCTTCACCCGTTGATCGCAGCGATCGCGAGGCCGAGACTGATCCAGGGTGATGGAGGCGAGCTGCGGAAGGTGCTGGGAGGTTCCGAGCTGGTCAACGGTGGCGGAGGTCGCGGTAGGCGGCAAACAGTCAGACGAGCAGAGGTCCTGAGGCGCAGCTCAAAATGGCGCCGAAGATGGCGGCGCCCATGGCGGGCGGTATCGAAGATGGTGGCGCCTCTGGGCCGCCCGTTGGGGGTGTAGAAATGCCGGGCTTGGAAACAGCGCCGACCGACCGGATCTGGCAAACAGAAACCAAGTGTCCTTTCTTCCCACACCTGTTGCAGGTCGCGCTCTGCGCTGGGCAGCGCTGCCTGGGGTGTTTGTTTTGACCGCAAATACAACACTTGGCACCCCCCCCCCCCCCCCCAGAGTTGGCTGGCTACTGCGTGACGCAGGCTTGTGGTGAACTTGAGTCAAAGAACAAAGAAAAGTGCAGCACAGGAACAGGCCCTTCGGCCCACCAAGCGTGTGATGACCATGCTGCCCGATTAAACTCCAGATGATGGGTCCATGCAGGCTTTCTCCACAGTAAGCTTGGGAATCGCAATCCTTGCTTTGCAGCCTGTACTCATACTTTTCCTGGTGAGACAGAGTCCCTGTTTCATCAGACTTTGCTCTCAGTTTGTGGCCTGCCTTCCAGTCCTGTTTTCAGGAATCCACCATCCACCGACTCATTGGAAAGAGAGAGGTGGCTGCATTTTTTTAAATGATCTTTTACCTCTGCTGCCAGAATCAATAGTGAAAATCAAATGGAACCTTGTGGCTCTGAAAAACATTCCAGCGGGATAATATCTGATCACTACCTGTTATTGGGCAGAGCACAGCCTTATGGTCTCATTTATTGACCACCAGCCAAATCAATCCAACTGAGTCCCAGTCAATCGCTGTCAGTGGTGTCAATCCACAATTTAAATCAGCACAGCCTTCTCCGTTTTTCCATTTGAATTGAAGCCACAGTCCAAGGCTTTCTTCCACTTGAATTGAAATGACAGGTTGCCCATAAATCATCCATGGATGAAAGATGTAATGGCAGTGTGGTGAATGTAACGTAGTAATTCACACTGTATTTACCAATACTATTGTAAGCGCAGTAGCGTTATCCGCCCACTAGGGGGAGTAGCTCTGGGAATGCTCAGGAGTTTGTACAGGGCTCCACCCTTGGCTCCACCTACGACTCCTCCCCCTTGACTGCTGTATAAATAACCATGTCCAGGGCCAGCCTGCAGTTCATCGAGAGTTCAACGGGTAACAGGCTGGCTCTGTAGTAAGTAGATTAAAACCACTGTTCATGTCTTAAAACACGTGTCTCATGAATTGATGGTTCCATCAATTTAATCTACTTAAGAACAGTCAGGATCGATCATGGAATCAGCCCTCAAGCCTGGACCTCGACCCACAGGATGCAGAGGCAAAAGAAATCTTCTCCCACTGGCTGCGGTGCTTTAAGGCCTACCTGGCAGAAGCGAGCACAGTCGAAACATCAGAGGAACAGAAATTAAGTCCACTGCACGCGAGGGTGAGCCACAGAATCTCTACGCAACTAAACTCGGCCGGTTAATATACTGCAGCGCTAGCGATACTAGATAAGATGTATGTAAGATGTAAGATGTAACGCCCATTAACGAAGTTTACGCACGCCATGTGTTCACGACTCGCCGCCAGGGGCCTACAGAATCACTCGCCGAATTTTTAAGAGAGCTCAATAATCTATCTAATGACTGTAACTATCAAGCGGTTACCGCGGCTGAACATAGAGAACTTGCTGTACGCGATGTTTTTGTAGTGGGCCTCAGGTCTAATTATGTGCGCCAACGCCTGCTGGAAAAGGGGGCCCAAGACTTAGAAACAACTGCGGAAATTGCTACCACGATGGAGGTCTCCTTCCACAGCCTCACCTCGTTACCCGCGGACCCCGTGACCCAATCATGGGCCCCCGACCAGCGACTCCCCCAGGCCTGTGCCACACGGCCGCCCAGCCACTAGGCTGCTCCAGCCTGCCATTTCTGCGGCCAGAATCAGCACCCGCGGCAGCACTGCACGGCCCGCAACGCAACCTGCAGCAGCTGCGGGCAGAAAGGCCACTACGCAAGAGTGTTCCTCGCAAAAAGGGCCCCAGCTTCCAACTCCCCAGCGGCACGAAGTAATCGCTTCCCTCACCCGCAGGGCCCGAAACGCTGCGGCCTATGCCCCGACCCCACCCCCTCCCGCCATGTGCGATCCATGGGGGCCGTCATCTTGGCAAACCTCCACCACGCGGCCCAGCCACGTGCGACTCATGGGGGCTGCAATCTTGGATGCCATCTTCCTCGCCACAGCCACGTGCGATCCACGGGCCCGACCTGCATCTCCACGCTCGGACAACTCATCGGAAGAGTACGACCTCCCCGGGCACTCGTCAAGTGGCCCGCAACTCGGCGCAGTCACCCTGGATCAATCACACCCGAAGCATTTGCGAAATTCGATGGCAGAGGTCCAAATCAACGGGTACAACACGCCATGCCTTTTTGACTCCGGGAGCACTGAGAGCTTCATACACCCAGACCTGGTAAGACGCTGTTCGCTCCCCATTTTCCCCGTGCGGCAAACTATCTTGCACGCTTCAGGCTCCCATTCTGTACAGATCCAGGGGCGCACCGCCGCCACACTCACAATCCGAGGCGCTAGCTACTCAAAATTTCAGCTCTACGTTTTGCCCGACCTCTGCACACCACTCTTATTAGGCCTAGATTTTCAATGTAACCTTAAGAGCCTCACCCTCAGCTTCGGCGGGCCCCTGCCCCCACTCACTATCTGCAGCCTTGCTATGCTGCGAATCCCTCCCCTCCTCTCTTCGCAAATCTCACAAAGGACTGTAAACCCGTAGCCACTCGTAGCAGGCGATACAGCCTGCAGGATAGGGTATTTATCAGATCAGAGGTCCGAAGGCTTCTCAGTGAGGGGATTATAGAGGCCAGCAATAGTCCCTGGAGAGCTCAGGTGGTGGTCATTAAGACCGGGGAAAGATTCCGCATGGTTGTCGACTATAGTCAGACCATAAATAGATTTCCACTCCTCGACGCGTATCCCCTCCCCAGGATTGCAGACATAGTAAATCAGATCGCACAGTATCGGCTCTTTTCCACGGTGGATCTGAAGTTTGCATACCACCAGCTCCCAATCCGCCCGGAGGACCGCCACTACACAGCATTCGAGGCCGATGGCCACCTCTTCCA
The DNA here is from genome assembly GCF_902713615.1 of Scyliorhinus canicula. NCBI lineage: Eukaryota > Metazoa > Chordata > Chondrichthyes > Carcharhiniformes > Scyliorhinidae > Scyliorhinus > Scyliorhinus canicula. The sequence continues at coordinate 32,158,460 of NC_052153.1, forward strand.
TTTCCTCCGGGTCCCCTTCGGCGTCACGAATGGGGTTTCGGTGTTCCAACGAGCAATGGACCGAATGGTGGACCAGTACGGGCTGCGGGCCACGTTTCCGTACTTGGACAATGTCACCATCTGCGGCTATGACCAGCAGGACCACGATGCCAACCTCCACCGTTTTTTCCAGACGGCACAGAAATTAAACATCACCTACAACAAAGAGAAATGCATTTTCCGCACAAACAGACTGGCCATTCTCAGCTACGTCGTGGAAAACAGAGTCCTGGGCCCAGACCCGGACCGTATGCGGACCGGACTCTTAGAACTCCCCCTCCCCCATTGCCCCAAGGCCCTCAAACGGTGCTTGGGCTTCTTCTCCTACTACGCCCAGTGGGTCCCTCAATATGCGGACAAAGCCCGCCCACTCTTTAAGGCCACACGATTTCCCCTGTCAGCTGAGGCACGCCAGGCCTTCAAACTGCACCAAGGAGGACATCGCCAAAGCGGCCATGCGGGCAGTGGATGAATCCACTGCATTCCAGGTTGAGAGCGACACCTCAGAGGTAGCTTTAATAGCCAGACTAAATCAGGCAGGGAGACCAGTCGCATTTTTCTCCCGTACCCTCTCCGCTTCAGAACTCCGACACTCCTCAGTCGAGAAAGTAGCAGAAGCCATTGTGGAGGCTATTCATTACTGGAGGCACTACCTCGCAGGTAGGAGGTTCACCCTCATCACCGACCAAAGATCGGTTGCCTTTATGTTTGATAACTCGCAAAGGGGCAAAATAAAAAATGATAAAATTCTTCGGTGAGGATCGAACTCTCCACCTACAGCTATGATATTAAGTATCGACCCGGGAAGCTCAATGAGCCTCCGGATGCCCTATCCCGCGGGACATGCGCCAGCGCGCAGATTGACAGACTGAAAGTCATCCACAACGACCTCTGCCACCCGGGGGTCACCCGGCTCGCCCACTACATCAGAGCCCAAAACCTTCCTTTCTCCAACGAGGAGGTAAAAGCGGTCACCAGGGACTGCCCGATCTGTGCGGAGTGCAAACCGCACTTCTATAGACCAGACAGGGCCCACTTGGTCAAGGCTTCTAGGCACTTTGAACGCCTCGCGGTTGATTTCAAAGGGCCACTCCCCTCAACTAACAGGAACGTCTACTTTCTAAGCGTCGTAGATGAGTTCTTCCGCTTCCCATTTGCTATCCCGTGCCTCGACATGACCTCCCACACAGTCATTAGGGCCCTGCATAGCATCTTCACCCTGTTTGGTTTCCCCAGCTACGTGCACAGCGACCGGGGTTCGTCCTTCATGAGCGACGAGCTGCGTCAGTACCTGCTCGACATGGGCATTGCCTCGAGCAGGACTACCAGCTACAACCCCAGGGGGAACGGGCAGGTGGAGAGGGAGAACGCAACGGTCTGAAAGACCGTCCTACTGACCCTCCGGTCTAGAAAGCTCCAAGTCTCCCAGACCGCTCCACGCTATTACGTCCCTCTTATGTACAGCGACCAATCAGACCCGTCACGAGAGGCTCTTCATTTTTTACAGTGGGAACTATCATGGGGGTCTCACTTCCGGCATAGCTGAGGACACTGGGCCCAGTACTCCTGAGGAAACACGTCAGGGCACACAAAACCGACCCCCTTGTTGAGAAGGTGCGCCTGCTCCACTCCAACCCCCAGTACGCCTTCGTCGAGTTCCCTGACGGCCGCCAGGACACAGAAACCCTCCGGGATCTGGCACCCGCTGGATCCAGCGCCCCCTCTACCCCCACAGAAGGACCCCTCACCCTACACCCCATGCTGCCGCCCCCTCGCGCCCCCGAGGCCACGAGCTCACTCCACCAGTTCCGTGCACCCGCACCGGCCAGCCCCCAGCACCCCCTGTCCCCGGTCAAACCAGAAGAGTATGAAGCTTGGACACAACCCTCCCTGGAGTCCGCCATCATACCCCAGCACACAACACCCATCCAGCCACCGCAAGAGGCTGCAACCCCGGTGCTCCGCAGATCACAGCCGACAGTTCGACCACCGGACAGACTTACTTTGTAGACCACCACCCCCGCCGGACTTGATTTTTTTTGCAGGGGGTGAATGTGGTGAATGTAACGTAGTAATTCACACTGTATTTACCAATACTATTGTAAGCGCAGTAGCGTTATCCGACCACTAGGGGGAGTAGCTCTGGGAATGCTCAGGAGTTTGTACAGGGCTCCACCCTTGGCTCCGCCCACAACTCCTCCCCTTGACTGCTGTATAAATAACCGTGTCCAGAGCCAGCCTGCAGTTCATCGAGAGTTCAACGGGTAACAGGCTGGCTCTGTAGTAAGTAGATTAAAACCACTGTTCATATCTTAAAACACGTGTCTCGTGAATTGATGGTTCCATCAGGCAGAAATAAAAGAAAGTGGAAAACAGGGGACAAGACAGGGAATAAACAAGAAGGGACAGGAAGGACCCTTACAAGATGTATATATTTTCTGTAAATTGTAAAAAGAAATTTTGAATCGTATGGAGTGCATCTTTTTTAGAAATTCATTAACAGGTTGTTGACATCGCTGGCCGGGCCAGCATTTATTGACCATCCCCAACTGCCCTCCATTTCAGTGGGCATTTGAGAGTTAACCACATTGCTGTAGATCTGGAGTAATTTGTCGGTCAGACCAGGTTAGGATGGCAGATGTTCTTCCCTGAAGGACATTAATGAACCAGATGGGTTTTATGACAACTGACAATGGTTTCATGGTCACCATTCGACTTTTAATTCCAGAATTTTTAAAAATATAAATGTAGAGTACCCAATTCATTTTATCCAATTAAGGGGCAATTTAGCGTGGCCAATCCACCTACCCTGCACAGCTTTGGATTACATAGAACATAGAACAGTACAGCACAGAACAGGCCCTTCGGCCCTCGATGTTGTGCCGAACAATGATCACCCTACTCAAACCCACGTATCCACCCTATACCCGTAACCCAACAACCCCCCCCCCCTTAACCTTACTTTTTAGGACACTACGGGCAATTTAGCATGGCCAATCCACTTAACCCGCACATCTTTGGATTGTGGGAGGAAACCGGAGCACCCGGAGGAAACCCACGCACAGACGGGGAGGACGTGCAGACTCCACACAGACAGTGACCCAGCCGGGAATCGAACCTGGGACCTGGTCGAAACCCACACAAACACAGGGAGAATGTGCAAACTCCACACAGAAGTGACCCAGAGCAGGGATCGAATCTGGGACATCGACCAATGATAACCACTGTGCCACCATGCTGCCCAGTTAATTCAGTTTTTACTGAATTCAAACTTCACCATTTGCCAAAATGCAATTTGAACACAAGTCCCCAGATCTTGCCCTGGGTCACTGGATTACTAATCCAGCGACAATACAACCACGCCACTGTTTCTCTCTTTAATAGGGACATCCTGTCCATTAAATCCTTGAAATCTATTGTGAGGCTATTTTCTAAAGCAAGGCAACTGCAAGATATGCCTTTTTAAGGGGAGATAAAAATCACAGGGAGGCCAGGTATCCTGAGAGCTGGTTGCCAATGCACCCTGTTGACCAATTTTGGTATGTCAAATAATTAGTTAATATAGAAACCACAAATCAAATAAATTATTCATAAAAGTATCCAGAATGGAATTGTTGCATGGTCTGGCTTCCTGTACAACGGTTCAAACAATACAACTTATTGCATTTCAATAACTGCTTCTGAGGCAAAACAGACATTTTTTAAATTTAACATCGCCATAAAATTATCAAGAGGAAACACTGAACCAGTTTTCTTACCTCATTTACTTTTGTTAGAGGCTGGAGGTAGTAGTATTGGCAGAAATTGAAGACTAATGTAAGGAAACTCAAGAACTCTGTGTAGAAACAGAGCAGGAGGAAGAGCCAGTGATTGTCCTCTCCGACGCAATTATTTATCCTGTGAAGAAATGTTTGTGCATGTACGTTTCAGGGAGGAGAGGAAGTTGCACATTCACAATAACACAAATCAGCCCCGCAAATTCAAAAATGTTAATTTGAACTAAAATCAGACGGCAATTTGATTGGTACAGCTCCTGAACAATTAATTCTTAAATTCCTTACCATTAATGCTTCTACCCTGGTCACCATCTCTATTTGGTGACCTACAATATGTATTTGCAAAAGCAGGAACCAAATATAGTGCAAATAGTGGCACAGTGCAGTATACTTACAGTTAATATTACTCATGTGGCATCAGTGTGAAAGTTTTACCCTAAAGTGGCTCAAAGCACTCATTTTATATGGCACATGCAGATCAGATTTCAGCTGATCCCAATCATTCTAAGCACCATTCAAAGGCAAGGTATGAAAATCAATTCTTTGCAGCTGCAGGTAATGTGCAGAAGTTGTGGTTTACGCTTCACCAAATTTGCACCTCAATATGCCAAAATCTTCATGCACAAGTTTGAACAAGACCTCCTCACCACACAGGACCTGCAACCGACGTAATACACCAGATACAGCGATGACATTTTTGTCCTTTGGACCCACCGCGAAGAATCACTGAAACGACTACACGATAAGATCAATAAATTCCATCCCACCATCAGACTCACCATGGACTATACTGCAAATTCTGTTGCATTCTTGGACACACTCATCTCCATCAAGGACGGTCACCTTAGCACTTTGCTTTACCGCAAGCCCACAGACAACCTCACGATGCTCCACTTCTCCAGCTTTCACCCGAAACACATTAAAGAAGCCATCCCCTATGGACAAGCCCTCCGTATACACAGGATCTGCTCAGACGAGGAGGAGCGTAACAGACACCTACAGATGCTGAAAGATGCTCTCGTACGAACGGGATATGGCGCTCAACTCATCGATCGACAGTTCCAACGCGCCACAGCAAAAAAACGCACCAACCTCCTCAGAAGACAAACACGGGACACCACTGACAGAGTACCCTTCGTCTTTCAGTACTTTCCTGGGGCGGAGAAATTACGACATATTCTTCGCAGCCTTCAACACATCATCAATGAAGATGAACATCTTGCCAAGGTCATCCCCACACCCCCACTACTGGCCTTCAAACAACCGCGCAACCTCAAACAAACCATTGTTTGCAGTCTTCAGAACAGCGACCACGACACCACACAACCCTGCCAGGGCAATCTCTGCCAGACATGCCAGATCATCGACTTGGATACCACCATTACACATGGTAATACCACCCACCAGGTACGTGGCACATACTCGTGCGACTCGACCAATGTAGTCTATCTCTTACGCTGCAGGAAAGGATGTCCCGAAGCGTGGTACATTGGCGAGACCATGCAGACACTGCGACAACGAATGAATGGGCATCGTGCGACAATCACCAGGCAGGAATGTTCCCTTCCAGTCGGAGAACACTTCAGCAGTCAAGGGCATTCAGCCTCTGATCTCCGGGTAAGCGTCCTCCAAGGCGGTCTTCAGGACACGCGACAACGCAGAATTGCCGAGCAAAAACTTACAGCTAAGTTCTGCACACATGAGTGTGGCCTCAACCGGGATCTTGGATTCATGTCGTATTACATCCACCCCCCACCATTTGGCTTGGACTTGCAAAATCCTACCAACTGTTCTGGCTTGAGACAATTCACATCTCTTTAACCTGTGATTATCCCTCTCCCTGGATCTGTAATGATTTGATTACCTGCAAATGCCAAGCATTGTCCAGCATCTCTGACTTTGTCTATATAAATGTTTCTGGAACATACCTCTCTATTCACCTGAGGAAGGAGCTGCGCTCCGAAAGCTCATGTTTGAAACAAACCTGTTGGACTTTAACCTGGTGTTGTAAGACTTCTTACTGTGCTCACCCCAGTCCAACGCCGGCATCTCCACTTCTATGTGACAGCCAGTTACTTATCCAATTGGCCATCAGTTAACATCTCTGAAAGACAACATCACCCGCAGCGAAGCATCCCGACTGTACTGCACTGAAGTGTGATGTTCAAGGCTGTGGAGTGAAGCGTAAACTTCCCTCTGTCCCACACCTCCTTACTTTCTTCATGAGCCGACCATGGGGAACCTTAACGCCTTACTAAAATCCATGTATACGACATCAACTGCTCTACCTTCATCTACACACTTAGTTACCTCCTCAAAGAATTCAATCAAATTTGTGAGGCAAGACTTATCCTTCTCGAATCCATGTTGACTATCCCGGATTAAGCTGCATCTTTCCAAATGGTTAGAAATCCATCCTTCAGGACCTTTTCCATTAACTTACCGACCACCGAAGTAAGACTAACTGGCCTATAATTACCAGGGTAATTCCTATTCCCTTTCTTGAACAGAGGAACAACATTCGCCACTCTCCAGCCCTCTGGCACTATCCCTGTGGACAGTGAGGACCCAAAGATCAAAGCCAAAGGTTCTGCAATCTCATCCCTTGCCTCCCAAAGAATCCTTGGATTTATCACATCTGGCCCTGGGGACTTGGCGACCCTCAGGTTTTTCAAAATTGCTGATACAGCCTTCCTCAGAACATCTACCTCCTCCAGCCTACCCGCCTGTACTACTACTACTCTCATCCTCAAACACATGGCCCCTCTCCTTGGTGAACACTGAAGAAAAGTATTCATTCAACGCCTCTCCTATTTCTTTTGACTCCATGCACAAGTTCCCACTACTGTCCTTGACCGGCCCTACCCTCACACTGGTCATTCTTTTATTTCTCACATAAGAGTAAAAAGCCTTGGGGTTTTCCTTGATCCGACCCGCCAAGGACTTCTCATGCCCCCTTCTAGCTCTCCAAAGCCCTTAACCTCTTGTGGCATTCCACAAAAGCCAGTCAAGAGTGAATGCAGTCTTTATGTGATGTGGAGATGCCGGCGTTGGACTGGGGTGAGCACAGTAAGAAGTCTTACAACACCAGGTTAAAGTCCAACAGGTTTGTTTCAAACACGAGCTTTCGAAGCGCAGCTCCTTCCTCAGGTGAAGGTTCCTTCATTCACCTGAGGAAGGAGCTGCGCTCCGAAAGCTCGTGTTTGAATCAAACCTATTGGACTTTAACCTGGTGTTGTAAGACTTCTTACTGTCTTTATGTGAAGCATAGTTAGAAGGTGGTGGATAACTAGATCAGAGTACACATACATGAACTGTTTAATAAGATATCAATCAATCTATCATGTCACAGAACAAGGGAATGGCGAAGCAGCGTTTGGGGAATGTGGGGCTGTTGGACATGTGAACAAAATTCAGCTGCTATTTTGATGTTGTTACATTGCAGTTACACTCTCCAGCCATAGTTATCAATTAACCTGGAGCAACATGATTTATTGCAATCAATTTCTTCTAACATGGGATTGTTCCAGATTAGCACTCTTCAATAGCATACTACTATTTTCCATGTTGTAACACCGCGAACGTATAATACATTAAAAATATCCTCAATGTCTACAAAATGTTTTACTAACTCATGTCATGTTTTTGTCAAAATTTCACATCTTTCTCCATTATAATTTTTTTTTTAAAGCATTTATTTATTCACAGGATGTGAATGACACTATGGAAGGCCACACTTACAGCTCGTCTCCAACTGCCAATGACAGTTATTTGACGTGCTAAGCCACTTCAGGGCATTAAGAATGGAGAGGTCTAGACTCACCTCCTCAACTCCCATCAAAATAGTCACCTGGAATGTCAGGGGACTTAACAGCCCAGTGAAAAGATCCAGAGTCTTTGCCCACCTGAAAAGTATGAAAGCCAATAGTCTTTCTCCAAGAAATGCACCTGAGGGAGAAGGACCGACTGCGGGTAAGAAACGGCTGGGTGGGCAGATGTAACATTCATGTTAAGGAACGAGAGGAGTAGCCATGCTGCTTAGTAAGAGGCTGGCATTCAACGTGGCAAAGACAGATACAGACCCAGGGGGACAGTACGTCATGGTCAGCGGTGTCCTGGACGGAACACCGGTGGTCCTGATGAAGTGAATACGCCCAACTGTGACGACACTGAATTTGTAAAGAAGACCATGGCGGAAATCCCCGACATAGATACCCACCAACTAATCATGGAGGGAGGACTTTAACTATGTGCAGGACCCACTGACGGACAGGTCAAACCCCCAAACGGGGAAAACAGAAAGCAACGGAAGAGAACTAGGGACATTAATGGGCAGTGGACCCATTGAGGTTCATGCATCCGGGTGAGAAGGATAGAAGATAGAACATAGAACAGTACAGCACAGAACAGGCCCTTCAGCCCTCGATGTTGTGCCGAGCAATGATCACCCTACTCAAACCCATGTATCCACCCTTTACCCGTAACCCAGCTTAACCTTACTTTTTTAGGACACTACGGGCAATTTAGCATGGCCAATCCACCTAACCCGCACATCTTTGGACTGTGGGAGGAAACCGGAGCACCCGGAGGAAACCCACGCATACACGGGGAGGACGTGCAGATGTCTAATTTTTTTCACATGAAGACCGGGGGCTGGATTCTTTGGTCGCCAACACCAAAATCGCATTCAACGATCAGCCAGAGAATCACAGTTCGCGATAAAATTGGGGGCGGTGCCACGTATTGACGGCCTCAGGACATTTCCTGAGGCCCGCCCCTCCGCCGCCAAACAGCCGAGTTCCAGACGGCTTCGGTCGCGCTTGGTCTCATCCGTCGGGAACACGGCATGGCAACTACGGACTCAATCCAGCGCTGCCACAGTCACGGAAGTGCCGATCCGTGGGTGGGAGGGGACATTATTTGGGGCTTGGGGCACTGTGGGGTATGATCCGGGGTGCACAAGTCGGCAAGAGCGGGGGGGTCTATTTCGCAGGCCGGGTCCGCGAGCAGCCTCTGCCATGTAGCACGGCGCGGCCGCTGCAGGCCGCCGCCGTGCACGTGTGCATCCATGGACCATGCAGTTCTCCGGGCCATGCAGTTCTCCTGCTCTCAGTTGGCAGCATGCTAGCCCCCAGTAAAATGGGGAATCGATGGCCGTTTTACGCCATTTCTTCTGGTGTAAAACGCCATCATTCCCACACCAGCATGGAGACGTAATAATAATAATAATCTTTTATTGTCACAAGTATGAAGTTACTGTGAAAAGCCCCTCGTCGCCACATTCCGGCGCCAGTTCGGGTAACTGGTATGGGAATTGAACCCAAGCTGCTGGCCTTGTTCTGCATCACAAACCAGCTGTCTAGCCCATGGATCTGATTCCGAGAACCCAGCCCAGGGTCTATAGCCGTATCAACATCTTTGTATTGGTGTTTCCAGGGATAGTAAGAGCGGAATACTCTGTGATTGTAATCTCCAACCATGCTTCATATTCCATGGATATGACATTGGAGACGGGCTGCCCAACACCCCCCATGGAGTTTGGACATGGCCCTCCTGGCCAACAAGGTCTTCTGCCAGAACATATCACAGGCTATAGATGAGTATACAACTAACAACTGGAACGGGGAGGTCTCACACTGCAAGCTCTGGGAAGCGCTGAAGACTGTGATCAGAGGAGAAATGATCTCCTACAAGGCTAGGGACAAGGAAGAGAGAGTGGCTTGGCAACAACAGATCGACTCCATTTTGGAGGCTAACAGACGATACCCCGAGGGCCCGACCATCGAGCCTCTGGCGGAGAGTAAAAAGCTACAAATGGACTTTAACCTGCTATCCACTAGGAAAGCAGAGTACCAACTCCACCCGACATGGGGGACCTTCTACGAACACGAAGACAAAGCTGAGCCACCTGTGGCCGAACCGAAAAAGGTCAAAAAGTGATCAAGGTCCTCTTGCAAGGGCTGTACACCTCTGAAACCTCCCCCTCCCTTTCCCCCCCAATGGCGACTCGAGGATGAAACAGTTCCTCGGTGGACAGGACATACCAGTCGTGGGGGATTATAGGAAGGGGCTGGAAGCTCCACTAGAACTGAGAGAGGTCATGGCGAGCATCAGCTCCATGCAGGCGTCGGAACCAGCTGGACAGGACTTCGACAAAGATTTCACGGCAGCGCTAGCCCTGCCCTTGCGGGAGTTGCTCGCAGACTCGCTAGCGAGTCCTTGCCTCCAATGCTGACATGAGCCACTATATCACTGATACCCAAGAAAGACAAAGACCTAACTGAATGCGGATCCTACAGACCCATTTCACTGCTCAATGTGGATGCGAAAATTCTTGCAAAAATCCTGGCCAGGCAACTGGAGAACTGCGTGCCAGAGGTGGTCTCAGAAGATCAGACGGGCTTTGTTAAGCATAGACAGCTATCAGCGCACATCAGGCGACTGCTAAACATGATAATGACCTCTGCAGTAACCATCTCCTTGGACACAGAAAAGGCTTCGGCAGAGTCGAGTGGAATTACCTCACTGAGGTACTAGAGCGGTTAGGGCTGGGGACAGGTTTTACCTCATGGGTGTAACTCCTGTACAACACCCCAAAGGCAAGCATACGGACCAGCACCACCAGCTCTGAATAATTAAAGCTGCACAGAGGCACAAGGCAGGGATGCCCGCTGTCCCTGCTTCTATTTGCCCTGGCAAACGAGCCATTTGCGATAACTCTCAGAACGGCGAAAAATTGGAAGGGAGCCGAAGAGGAAACAGAGAACACAGAGTCTCACTCTATGCGGATGGCCTGCTTGTACCCTTGGGCAGCACGGTAGCACAAGTGATTAGCACTGTGGCCTCACAGCGCCAGGGTCCCAGGATCGATTCCCGCTTGGGTCACTGTCTGTGCCGAGTCTGCACATTCTCCCCGTGTGTGCAAGGGTTTCCTCTGGGTGCTCCGTCCAGTTTCCTCCTTCAGTCAGGTTAGGTGGATTGGACATGATAAATTGTCCTTAGTGACCAAAAAAGATTAGGAGGGGCTGTTGGGTTACGGGGATAGGGTGGAAGTGAGGACTTAAGTAGGTCAGTGCAGACTCGATGGGCCGAATGGCCTCCTTCTGCACTGTATGTTCTAAGTTCTAAAGCAGCATGGAAGGGATCATGAAGCTCCTGAGAGAGGTGGAGCCTCAGGCTACAGGCTAAACCTGAACAAGAGTGAAGTCTTCCCGGTGAAACCAAAAAGGGGAGGGCCAGAGCTGGGATGGTTACCATTCAAGCAAGCCCAATGCAAATTCTGCTATCTGGAGATCCAGATTGCCCACGATTGAACACAGATCCACAAGTGGAAACTGGCTAGTCTGCAGGAGGAAGTTCAAAAGGACACGAAGAGATGGAACACAATCCCACTCTCCAAAGCGGGGAGGGTGCAGATGATCAAGATGAATGTGCTGCCCAGGGTCCTCTTCCTGTTCAGATCCGTACCGATCTACATCCGCAAGGTCTTCTTTAACTCAGTCGACAAAATGATTATGCCGTTTGTGTGAGGGGGGGCGGATAGTGGTGGTGGGGGGGGAACTGAAGGATCCCCAAATCCGTCCTACAATGAAAAAGAAACATGTGGTCCTCCTGGTCCTCCCAAACCTACAATACTACCACTGGGCAGCTGCAGCAGAAAGATGAGGGGGTGGGTGAAAGAACCAGAAATGGAATGGGTGAGGATGGAGGAGAGCTCCTGGACAGGGATGGCCCTCTAAGTCCTTGCCACAACAGTACTCCCATCCCCGCCAGCGAAGCACTCAACAGGCCCAATGGTGGTAGCCACACTCCAAATCTAAAATCAAATGAGATAGCACTTCGGCCAAACCAAAATGTCCACAATGGCTCTCATCTGCGGCAACCACAGGTGCGCGCCAGTCACGTTAGACGCAACCTTTAAAAGGTGGAGACAGGACGGAGGGGACCCTGGCTGTTAGGGACTTCTATATTGAGGATAGGCTAGCGACTTTAGAGGAACTGACAGAAATACTACAACTCCCTAACGGGAATGAAGATGCGACACAAACAGATAAAGAACCTCCTTCGCAAGGAGACAACATCATATCCAAGGACCCTGAAACATACAATGTTCGAGGAACTACTGGACATGTGCAATCTGGGAGGGTGGAACTGTATGTACTAGAAAGGGCATGCTCCCCACTGGATCGAACTATGGACAAATGGGAGGAAGAATGAGGTATTGAAATAGTGTGAGGACTCTGGAGCGAAACACAGGACAGGACCAACTCCACCTCCACTTACGCAAAGCTGCGCCCCATGCAATTGAAAGTGGTGCACAGAGCTCACCTAACCAGAACCTAAATGAGATGGTTCTTCCCAGAGGAGGACAACAAATGTGAAAGGTGGCAGAGATGTCCGACCAACCACACCCACATGTTTAGGGCCTGCCCCAGACTTGTCGGGTTCTGGGCAGCCTTGTTTGAAGCAATGTCCAAGGTTGTGGGGCTGAGGATGGAGACATGACCGAGAGTGGCAGTCTTCGCGGTATCAGAGCAGCCAAAACTATTTATGGGGAAGGGGGACGATACCTTTGCCTTTCTAATCGCCCACCGAAAAATCCTGCTCAGCTGCCGATCGACAGCACCACCCAAAGCTGCAGACTGGCTGGCTGACCTGTTGGAATTTCTCCACCGAGAGAAAATCAAATTCATCATCCAACAGTCGGAGGAGGGCTTCCTCAAGATATGGAAGTCATTCACCAACTTGTTCCAGGACCTGTCTGAAATCAAGAAGAGCGAGGGGAGGGGGGGAGAGGGAATGGACCGCACAGGGGTCAACAAGACACCAAAGAACAAGAAGAGGGAGCAAAGGAGGGGGGAGGTAGGGAGTGAGGAGGTGGGGGGGGGGGGGGGGGGGGGGAGGGAACAGCCGGAATAAATAACAGGGGGGGATGGGGCTCTGTGGCAGGGAGGATGGGCCCCAAGTCAAAATGGGGGCCAAGGCCGAACCACCCGGTACGGGGAGGGGTACCAACCCCACCCCCCTCCACCCCCAGGGCGGAAAGGTCCAAAACAACCGGCAGACTAACAAAGCCATTAACAGGGCCTTGGGCCCTGGCGGGTCGGGCACAAGCAGATAAGACAAAATAGACCTAGGAGCCAAGGCAACACCTAAAAAGGGGTGGGGAGGGATGGAGGGAGAGGGAAAGGGGGGGGGGGGGGGGGGGGGAGGAACTTCATCGATCTAAATACAAACTGTGCATAAACTTCAAAATTCGAATAACATTTTTCAAAAGAAAAAAAATGTTGATCTGAGAACAAATTCAATGATTAAGCCACCACTGGCCTCTGGGTAGAGAATTCCAAAGATTTACATCCCTCTGAGTAAAGGAAGTTCTTCCTCATCCCAATCCTAAAGGGTCTGCCCCTTATTCAGAGACTGTGTCTCTTGGGTCCAACATAAAATAATGACCATCAGAATAATTCCGTATAAATATCATTAAAAGGCAAGGGGTGTATCTCCTAACAGTAGGATACTGTAGTTTGCCACATACTGCAAGGTAATTACAGAAAGACATTTGTAGGAAAGTAACAGGCATAGAATAATCAGGGGAATTTCACCTTCTTCCAAATAAACTGGCCAGAAAAAGGAGTGAAAAGACAAATATTGAGATCAAGCACAAAGCTCAAAAAGTAATGTTTGGAAATAGCCTTTGAGGATCACAAAGCAAAGCTGCATCACTGTGCAATTTGCATTAACTAATCTGATGCTATCAATTCCTTGCCTGCCCAGCCCCATCACTGCTGGTACTTTCAAAGCCTTGATAATAACTCCACACAATAGATGAGAGAGATTTGAATATGGCAGAAGTATGCCCAAAACCGCTTCTTAGTAGATGCAAATAGTGAAACTGGCGAATGTTCTGTAGAGATGAGACAGATCATTCATTACAATATTTAAATAGGACAGCCCGATTACACACAATGCTTAATTTAAAATGTGCTCTTGCTGTGTGGGTTCTCCATGGAACTCAGCAGTAAAAGAGAGGTTGTGAGCTACCAGCTCCAAAATATAAATGCTTTTTCCAGCACGTCTTGTGGGCCAGGAGTACTCTCCTTGGATTCTCAAGGAAACATTCAGCCTCGCCAATCACTGCCTTTCGCTCCCTGAAGACCCAATTTCCCCTTCTGCAGAGACGGCCTTTTGCCATCCAGGTAGTCCCGCCACCCTCCCCGAGGGCTGACATTCAACCCCTCCCTGGAGCATCCATGGGGATTCTACTCTGCACTCTCCTGTCATTGCTATTCCATCCCAGCTGCCAGCCAGCCTGTCAATTTGACCGACTGTCAGGCAGCAAACCAAAGAAGTAAATGATACTGAGTTCTTGCCATTATATTTGGCAGGATCTCTATGGCTGAACCTTACCGGGTTCATTGTTTGTTTTGGGATTTTTCACATACCCTCCTTCTTTGTAAATATTGGGGCACACAAACTTACCAGAGACTTAACCTCAAATTAATTCCTTATTTTTATTCCCTCACACATGCAACCAAAAGGTGACAAGAATTACATGAATTGTGTGTGTTCTTTCAAAGAAATGTATTGACAATGGAGAAAATTCTGAGCAGAAAAGGTAGGAAAGGGAAAACAAAAATTCTCCTTGCAATGTGCGCAAGCAGTACCCAAAATCTATCTCAATGTTTAAGGCAAAGAGATCAATATGAAAGGCTGGTTTGTAGAAAAGAAGTTGCATGTAAGCAGGAAAGGTGAGCTCCAAAACAGTCTCTGCAAAAATAATAATGTTTTTAAAGATAAATAGGACTGTGGAACATCAAAGACAAATCGTTTCACGGGTTCAGATATCTTTGGTTGGTTTATGAATGTTATTTGGGTCAGTAATAAAAATAGGCATTGTAATCACTTTTAAAGATTGAATTCACTGGTTGTAATTGATTGAAATTGGTCTTTAATTTGTTTGCATTTTAGTTGACTCTGACAGCTGTATTTCATCAAAGCAGTATCTTCAAGTAATTGATGATTTGAGCTTTTAATAGAAGTGAGACATTTCCATGCAGAGCACATTTAATCTAACCTCAATTGTGCAAGGCTTCTAATACATCACTGTATATTTTAGGTTGTGAGCATGGTTCTGTGCAGAGAGAAATTCTAAGCAAAACAGAGAAAATGCCAGTAACTGCATTTACAAAAAGACTGGATAATTCAGTTCTGAGAAATAAGTTAGATCCGAAGCATTGGGCGGGATTCTCCGGCTGCACCTGACCAGCGACCGGAAATTCCCACCTGAGGTTATTGAACCTTTACATTAGACATTAGAACATTACAGCGCAGTACAGGCCCTTCGGCCCTCGATGTTGCGCCAACCTGTGAAACCAATCTAAAGCCCATCTACACTATTCCATTATCATCCATATGTTTATCCAATGACCATTTAAATGCCCTTAATGTTGGCGAGTCTACTACTGTTACAGGCAGGGCATTCCATGCCCTTACTACTCTGAGTAAAGAACTTACCTCTGACATCTGTCCTATATCTATCTCCCGTCAATTTAAAGCTATGTCCCCTCATGCTAGCCATCACCATCTGAGGAAAAAGGCTCTCACTGTCCACCCTATCTAATCCTCTGATCATCTTGTATGCCTCTATTACATGGTCTGCTCCCGCCCGTGGCGATCTTGTGGTCGGCAGTGTCGTGTTAGGTACACTGGTCTAACACTGGCTGCAACTGGATGCAGCTTAGATCAGAAAGATACTCCAGACCTTGAAGTTAGTTCAATCAGATTTATTGAACTAATAGCACAGTTAGCACAGTTCTCTGTGAGTTCGACTCTCTGCTAACTTAAGTGTGGTTACTCTGTCTGACTGAACCAGACTAGCTCGTAGCCACGTGCTGGAGGTGTGAGATTGTAACAACACCCTTGACTGACTCTCGGATGTTCATCAGTGGAAAGAGGCGGAGTGTGAGTGCCTCGTGTCTTTTATAGTCAGATCCCACCCGAGTGTCCTGCCTGCTTATTGGTCATGTCCTTTTCTCTGTGTGCGTGTGTGTGCCTGCATATCATGACAGGCGGGGCAGAGGAATCCAGCCCATTAAGTCCTAATTTGTTCCTTTTCAAATACTGAAAGGCTAATTGTTTTGCCATCTTTCTTGTCTTTGTAACAATGAATAATATACAGAAATTGGGTTAGGTTTTTTAAAAACAACTCATTACGCTGTCATGAACCACACTGATGGTATCTGTGAGGGTACCCCGAACACTGGTTCCTGGGAATGCATGATTTTATTTTTGGAATGGTGTGCGGAGTCACATGAAATCCCAGTGAGGATAACCAGCCCAGTTGTCATGTAACAATTATTAAAGTCTGTTTATTAAATTAAAGCAAAGACAAATACACATGAACAGGACAACAATACACTAAGACAATTAAATATATGAGTCACTAAACGCACACACAGTTTATGTAGAACATACCCCTTGTTCGAACTGTATCTATGATCCCTGAACTCCTTTCCCTGAGCAACATCCAAATTAAACACATCTATCAATCAAACCCAAATTTTTGTAACCACACAATACACGGCTGATAATCAAGTCTGGGGAGCATCTTTTCCTGGTCCAGTGAAGATACTTAAACTGCCTTTACTTTAAAAAATATATTTTTATTCAACTAAGGCGTACATAAATATAAACACAGAGTAAATCAAAAACATAACAAATCACATAATTTGACATTTTCTCCCCTTTTTCTCCGCTTAACCCGCCCCCCCCTCCCGCTGGCAATGAGCAGGTCCTCAAACGGGGACATGAACAGCCACCATCTTGCCGCAGAACCCTTCCTCCGAGCTCCGAAGGGAGAACTTTTTCATTTTTTAATTGTTTTATTGGAGATTTGACATTTCATATCCTACATTACACAAGACTAAATCAAAACATGAATCTACAAGAATTTACAGCAGCTGTAATTTTAGATATTTGACAGCATATATTCTCTTTAAATGTTGTCATTCAGGGTGTCTTGGTTACGGTCATAAGGTAATCAAGCACGATACGGACAAAAGTAATTTGTGAAGAAAATGCTGCTGAGCATTTACTGGACCAGGTCATTGCCCGCGGTATTCCCATTCGTTCTTATTGGGCTGGTAGCTGGCTGTGCTTCTCCGAGAAGGAGCTTTTATATTGGTGCATCTCTTGGAGGAAGATCAGATCGACCCTCAAGCTTTTTAGGTGGGTGAAGACTCTGGATCTTTTCACCGGGCGTTTGAGTCTCCTGACTTTCCAGGTCACTATCCTGTGGCATCAGCCAAATTCATCGTGTGGATGTGCCCATGCACTCTGGGGTTTCCCTTTGCTTGGGGGCCATCTAAGATGGCCGTTGGTGCCATACATTCCACGTGGATGTGCCCCTGAACTACGGGGGTTCCCTTTGTTTGGAGTCATTCAAGGTGGCCATTTTCAATGGCCTTGTTCTTGCTGTTGCCATGCGTAACTTGTTGTAACCAGCGTCCTGCTCGTCTTCCTTTCCCCCACCCCATCTATTCCCAGGAACCACCTCCATGTCTGTCTACTCCATTTGTTTCCCCCTGCACCTCTGTGGTCCACCCGCTCTGTCCTCTCCCCAATGATTCCCCCCATCTTCCACCCTATCTAGGGTTTCATCCTTCCCCACCCTTTGCCAGGCACTCCCTCCCCGTCGGAAACTGTGAGATGACCCCCCCTCGCCCCATACTTCCCTGTGCTAGCCTGCTCGCCTGTGTGACGGACCTCTCTAGAATGATTACTGCCACCCCTGCCCATTATGTTCTTCCCCCACCGTTGCAGTGCAGTAATGTTCCTTCCAGGACAGGTGTTAGATTTGGAGGTAGGTGAGCACTTTGGTGATAGTGACCACAATTCGATTACGTTTACTTTAGTGATGGAAAGGGATAGGCATACACCGCAGGGTAAGAGTTATATCTGGGGGAAAGGCAATTATGATGCGATGAGGCAAGACTTAGAATGCATCGGATGGGGAGGGAAACTGCAGGGGATGGGCACAATGGAAATGTGGAGCTTGTTCAAGGAACAGCTACTGTGTGTCCTTGATAAGTATGTACTTGTCAGGCAGGAAGGAAGTGGTCGAGCGAGGGAACCGTAGTTTACTAAAGCAGTTTAATCACTTGTCAAGAGTAAGAAGGAGGCTTATGTAAAACTGAAAGGTGAAGGTTCAGTTAGGGCTCTCGAGAGTTACAAGTTAGCAAGGAAGGACCTAAAGAGAGAGCTAAGAAGAGCCAGGAGGGGACATGAGAAGTCTTTGGCAGATAGGATCAAGGATAATCCTAAAGCTTTCTATAGATATGTCAGGAATAAAAGAATGACTAGGGTACGTGTAGGGCCAGTCAAGGACAGTAGTGGGAAGTTGTCTGTGGAGTCCAAGGATATAGGAGAGGTGCTAAATGAATATTTTTCATCAGTATTCACGCAGGAAAAAGAAAATGTTGTCAAGGAGAATACTGAGACACAGGCTACTAGACTAGAAGGGCTTGAAGTTCATAAGGAGGAGTTGTTAGCAATTCTGGAAAGAGTGAAAATAGATAAGTCCCCTGGGCCGGATGGGATTTATCCTAGGATTCTCTGGGAAGCTTAGGAGGAGATTGTTGAGCCTTTGGCTTTGATCTTTAAGTCATCTTTGTCTACATGAATAGTGCCAGAAGACTGGAGGATAGCAACTGTTGTCCCCTTGTTCAAGAAGGGGAGTAGAGACAACCCCGGTAACTATAGACCAGTGATCCTTACTTCTGTTGTGGGCAAAGAATTGGAAATGTTTGTAAGAGATAGGATGTATAATCATCTGGAAAGGAATAATTTGATTAGAGATAGTCAACACGGGTTTGTGAAGGGTAGGTCGTGCTTCACAAACCTTATTGAGTTCTTTGAGAAGGTGACCAAACAGGTGGATGAGGGTAAAGCAGTTGATGTGGTGTATATGGATTTCAGTAAAGCATTTCCAGAAATCTATCCATTCCCTTTCTGATCTTGTTCAATAGAACATAGAACAGAACATAGAACAGTACAGCACAGAACAGGCCCTTCGGCCCTCAATGTTGTGCCGAGCCATGATCACCCTACTCAAACCCACGTATCCACCCTATACCCGTAACCCAACAACCCCCGCCTTAACCTTACTTTTTATTAGGACACTACGGGCAATTTAGCATGGCCAATCCACCAAAACCGCACATCTTTGGACTGTGGGAGGAAACCGGAGCACCCGGAGGAAACCCACGCACAGGGTGGGAGGACGTGCAGACTCCACACAGACAGTGACCCAGCCGGGAATCGAACCTGGGACCCTGGAGCTGTGAAGCATTTATGCTAACCACCATGCTACCCTGCTGCCCATTTGATCAGGTTCCCCACGGTAGGCTATTGCAGAAAATACAGAGGCATGGGATTCAGGGTGATTTAGCAGTTTGGATCAGAAATTGGCTTGCTGGAAGATGACAAAGGGTGGTGGTTGATGGGAAATGTTGTTCAGACTGGAGTCCAGTTACTAGTGGTGTACCACAAGGATCTGTTTTGGGGCCACTGCTGTTTGTCATTTTTTATAAATGACCTGGAGGAGGGCGTAGAAGGATGGGTGAGTAAATTTGCAGATGACACTAAAGTCGGTGGAGTTGTGGACATTGCAGAAGGATGTTACAAGTTACAGAGGGACATAGATAAGCTGCAGAGCTGGGCTGAGAGGTGGCAAATGGAGTTTAATGTATAAAAGTGTGACGTGATTCATTTTGGAAGGAATAACAGGAAGACAGAGTACTGGGCTAATGGTAAGATTCTTGGTAGTGTGGATGAGCAGAGAGATCTCGGTGTCCATGTACATAGATCCCTGAAAGTTGCCACCCAGGTTGAGAGGGTTGTTAAGAAGGTGTACGGTGTGTCAGCTTTTATTGGTAGACAGACTGAGTTTCGGAGCCATGAGGTCATGTTGCAGCTGTGCAAAACTCTGGTGCGGCCGCATTTGGAGTATTGTGTGCAATTCTGGTCGCCGCATTATAGGAAGGATGTGGAAGCATTGGAAAGGGAGAAGAGGAGATTTACCAGAATGTTGCCTGATATGGAGGGAAGATCTTATGAGGGAAGGCTGAGGGACTTTAGGCTGTTTTCGTTAGAGAGAAGATGGTTAAGAGGTGACTTAATTGAGGCATACAAGATGATCAGAGGATTAGATAGGGTGGACACTGAGAGCCTTTTTCCTCGGATGGTAATGTCTAGCAGGAGGAGACATAGCTTTAAATTGAGGGGAGATAGATATAGGACAGATGTCAGAGGTAGGTTCTTTTCTCAGAGAGTAGTAAAGGCGTAGAATGCCCTGCCTGCAACAGTAGTGGACTCACCAACACTAAAGGCATTCAAATGGTCATTGGATAGAGATGGATGATAAGGGAATAGTGTAGATGGGCTTTTGAGTGGTTTCACAGGTCGGCGCAACATCAAGGGCCGAAGGGCCTGTACTGCGCTGTAATGTTCTATGTTCCCCTGGAAGGTTACACACAGCGTGGCTCGGTACAGCATTACGAATCATACCGTACTTTTCTGTAGGGCTGTCTTGGCTGTGTTAAATTCAGCCTGGCATTTGGCCAAGTCCTAATGTCCTGATCCACATGGATTGTGTGTCCTTCCCACTTGCAAGACCACGCGTGTCTGTGTGTCTTGCCCAGTTCAGGATCTGTTCCGTATCTTGGAACTGGTGGAGCTTAGTGATGATGGCCTGTAGTTGTTCCCCTGTTTTTGGCTTTGGCTTCAACAACTTGGGCCCTATCTATTTCTGGGGCTTAGCAAAGTTTTCCCTTCTGACCAGCTGGCTCAACATCTGAGCCACGTACTCCGTACTGTTTTTGCCCTCAATACCTTCCGGTTGACCCACAGTGCAGAGGTTCTGGCAACGTTACCGGTTCTCTTGTTCCTCCACCTTTCCCGTGAGCATTCCCTTGGACACCACCAACCTCGTCACCTCCGCTTCCAATGAGGCGATTCGGTTGCCCTGGTCGGTAGCTGCCTTTATGAGCTCCCACACTGTTACTTCCTGCGCCTCCTGCCGCCGCTCTATCTTCACCAGCCTCTCCTTGATGGGGTCAGGGCGTCTGTGAACGCCAGCTTCATCTACTTTTTGATCATATCCCTGTGTTTGCAGAGCTCCTGTGTTAGAAGCTCCATCCATTGATTAATTGGTGGATAGTCCGGCGTGGGTGTCAACGACTCAGCTCGTCCAGCTATGTCCAGCTCGTCCAGCTATGTCCTCGCTCAGCTTGCACGCTGCCTCCACTTTTCTCTTCTGCCCCTTGGCTGATTTGGGGGCATCTTTTTGCATCATGATATTTGTGGAGGAGGGTGGGGGGGGCTTTTGCTGGCTTAGTGGCCTATGTTCAGGCTAAATATGCCAAAATCCAAGTTTTCAGGAAGAGAGCCACCTTTCCTGTGATTGCTCAGCACATCCCAGCCACCAGAAATCCCGAAGGGAGAATTGAATCTTCCCCAGCTTAAGGAATTTTGCAATATTCCCTAACCAGGCCTTGGTGGCTCCACCAACCTCCACTCCAGCAGAATTCCAGGTGATCAGTGTGGCAAAAACCACGTTTTAAGTGAGAGAATGGGCTAGGGTCTGGCAGATGGAATACAATGTTGACAAATGTGAGGTTATCCATTTTGGTAGGAATAACAGCAAACGGGATTATTATTTAAACGATAAAATATTAAAGCATGCTGCTGTGCAGAGAGACCTGGATGTGGTAGTGCATGAGTCACAGAAAGGTGGTTTACAGGTGCAACAGGTGATTAAGAAGGCAAATGGAATTTTGTCTTTCATTGCTAGAGGGATGGAGTTTAAGACTAGGGAGGTTATGTTGCAATTGTATAAGGTGTTAGTGAGGCCACACCTGGAGTATTGTGTTCAGTTTTGGTCTCCTTACTTGAGAAAGGACGTACTGGCACTGGAGTGTGTGCAGAGGGGATTCACTAGGTTAATCCCAGAGCTGAAGGGGTTGGATTACGAGGAGAGGTTGAGTAGACTGGGATTGTACTCGTTGGAATTTAGAAGGATGAGGGGGGATCTTATAGAAACATATAAAATTATGAAGGGAATAGATAGGATAGATGCGGGCAGGTTGTTTCCACTGGCGGGTGAAAGCAGAACTAGGGGACATAGCCTCAAAATAAGGGGAAGTAGATTTAGGACTGAGTGTAGGAGGAACTTCTTCACCCAAAGGGTTGTGAATCTATGGAATTCCTTGCCCAGTGAAGCAGTTGAGGCTCTTTCATTAAATGTTTTTAAAGTAAGGATAGATAGTTTTTTGAAGAATAAAGGGATTAAGGGTTATGGTGTTCGGGCCGGAAGTGGAGCTGAGTCCACAAAAGATCAGCCATGATCTCATTGAATGGCGGAGCAGGCTCAAGGGGCCAGATGGCCTACACCTGCTCCTAGTTCTTATGTTCTTAATGTCTCAGCAGCCAAAGTGCTTTTGACCACTCTCCTTATTTTCTTGGTTTCCCACACAAGAGGGCAACATTTACCATTGTTCCCCAAAAGGAAAATTATAAAACCTCCTGTGCTTGAAACCCCATCACATAAATTTGCATAGGACGCATCACGATAAACTATGAGTTTCAAGTGCCTAAGGTCACTTAAAACCGGGTACTTCAAAACACACTCCTGCATTTTTAGTTTGGCCAAAGCTTTATTTGCTCTTATTATGTCTTCCACTTTGGGATCATTCATTTTTGTACTCAACTCGTAAGACATCAAAACTCACGTCCGGTCTAGTCTGTCTACCTAACCAGTTTAGTTGCCCAATTAAACTTCGCAGTTGCTCTTTTTCTATCTTTGAAACCATTGTGTCTTTTTGTGAAACCCGGCCACGACTAATTGCTATTGGGCTGATGTTTTCCAAATAGGATTGTTGACATAAAGTTGCCCCTAACTTAGTCTGTCCAATTTCCAGTCCAATATATTTAGATGCACCGGAAGCCTGATTTTCAACCTTGAAATCCTTTCTCAAACCAGAGATTACAATAGCTTCAAAATCACTAGTCTCACCCCACAAAAAATCATCGACATGCATCATAAAGATGTCAGAAAGATTTCCTTTATAGTGCCAATAAAACATTGCAGGATCTGCTTTCAACTTTAATTTTAACAAAACTGACCTTACCAAAAAGTACCACACTCTAGGTGCATCATTTAATCCATATACATATTTGTTCAACTTCCAGAGTACCCCTTCTGTGTTAGCTGCTTCTTTAGGAGGACGGAGAAAAATGTCTCTCTGGAGCTGATGCCCCTGCAAAAAGGCAGCTTTTATATCTATAGATTTGCATTCCCATGCCTTTGTGGCTAATAGAGCCAAGAAAATTTTTTAAATAACCTTTCCTGCTGTAGATGAATCTACCCTTAAATCCTGATCTTCTAAGTTTTCTTCAAATCACCTTGCCACAAGCCTGGCCTTTGCCTTATAAGTTCCATCCAGAAGAACCTTTTCCGTGCAAATCCATCAGTGGGATAGAGCTTTTTGTCCCCTATCCGGTACTTCCGTGTATACCCCAAATTCACTCCAACTATGCAATTCTTGCAGTTTCACATCTTTGATAACTTTTTCATCTAATTTATTTGAAGCCACCAAAATCTCACGTGCATGTGGGCTTCTACTCGTATTAGTATTCGTAGTCTGACTCATGTTCCGAGATCTTGATAAACTACGTCCCTTCTCCCACCTGGTATCTCGTTCTGTACTGCTACTGCTTGATCTTTCCCTTCTGTTGTGGGATGTCCTTTCGATATTTCTCGACCTTTTCCTGCGAACCTGTCACTATCCGATGTACTATCTGAACAGGCACTGCGTTTCTGTGCCCTCCATTTTTGAACTTCGTTTTCCCATTCCATTGTCTTAACTCTCTCCCCTGAATGGTGTACATTCAACCAATGTTTATACTTTCCAGTGATCTTCCCTGCTCGACTAATAACAGTTGCATCCTTCCACTGACTAGACCCTTCAGGCAAGTATGTCACTTTTGTACCAACTTTTGGCAGTTGCCCTTTCGGAAAAATGGCCTGTTCTAATTTTTCAGAAGTGTCGTGTTCCTTGACATGTCTGTCTGCTCTGTCAAAATTTGAAAATTTGTAATTAGTACCCATTATCCTTGATGAATGTACCCTAACAGTTTGATTACCATGTTGCAAAATAATTGTTTTGCCACCTATGCCTATGATCTTCCCTGGGCCTTTCCATTTATTCGAATTGTCTCTCTTGTAGTATACCATGTCTCCTTGCTGAAAACGGCATCTGATGGCCGTACATTATGTCTTAAAGCTCTGCGAATACTTTCAGAGACTTCTGTTTCCAAAAATGCTTTTCTACTGCTATGTAATGCATTTAAATGTTCAGCAAAACCAGAGCTAATTGTAGTCCCTTCCCAAGCTGGAGGCTGGTCATCCAAAATGGACGGAATTTTAGGATTTCTACCAAACACTAATTGATAAGCACTATAGCCCCCAACCATCTGCAATGAATACTTTGCATGTACCGCCCATGCTAAAGCTGTATTGAGCCTGCAGTTTGGTCGATCTGCCAACATTTTCCAAAGCATGTCATCGATAACAGCATGATTTCTTTCGCAGACATGCAAATGAGCTTTCTGCAGCCGTTTATATAGTCTGCCAAATTCTATTATATGGATATATAATGGATATATCCTTCCATGGATATATCCTCCATTTTCCGGAACTTACCAAAATCCGACCATGCTTCATACGCACTTAACAAGTCATCTTTCTCATAAACCTTATCCATATAATGTAATAAAGTCGGCAGACCTTCTTCTGAATCTAACTCTTCCAATTCCAGCTCAGAAAGCACTTTGTTTCGGATTTTACTTCCATATGGTAAAGAAAGAGCCAATGCCATACCTTGTTTTCTCTTTCCCAAAGCAGTTACCATAGTCCGCATAACTACTGCACTTCTCCATTAGTCGTACGATTCCCTTTCAGAAAATAAGGGAGGATAATCATATCCAGTCATCTTTATCCTGAGTTCAGCCATATATCCCTTTTATTTCACTCACTCCTTGGTTTTATCTGGAAAAATTGTATCTTTCAACCCTTCATATTTACACAGCAACCATCCGCTGCTACCAATTGTTAGACATATTAGATGCTGTGGTATGAAGAAACAAAAGTTCTGTTCCTTTTTCACCAACACACTTTTATTTCTTCCAACAGACTCTGCACAAAACTCTACACATCACCAGACCCAGATGCACCTGAAGCCCCTTTACATATCAGTGTCAATTATTGGACACTTAACATAAATGAGACAACTAATTGCAATGTCTCTCAACCCATTACTTAACATCAGGTCCCAGTGCCTCCCCTGACTGAATCAAACCGATTGCCTCAATCACCTCTTGCAGTCTTAATGGAGTCCCCAGTTCCAACCCCTTCTCCCTCTAAACCTCCGGGAACACTAGCCCAGCAAGAAACTGCCCCACAAGGTTCAGACTTATACAGTTCCATGCAGAAGGACTCAAATGCTTTATTAATGTGCTCTGGCATCGTCACCAACGCACCCCCATACTCTCTCACTTGAACTCCAATGAATATATGCCCAGCCTGGACAACCTTTCCTCATAAGACCCTAACCTTAACTGTTCATCACATGAATCACCCTGGTGAATGTTCTCTGAATCACTTTCATTGTAAGTCTATCCCTTATTCAGTAAAAGCTAAACTCCAAAGATGAGATAACAGTGACTTCCTTTGACATTAAGGCAGCATTTGACTGAGTGCTGCATCAAGGAACCCCAACAAAACTAAAGTGATGAGAATCAGGGGGGAAACTTTCCATTGGCTGGAGTTATACCTAGCACAAAGGAAGATGGCTGTGGTTGTTGGAAGTCAATTATCACAGTTCCAGACCATTGCTGCATGAGTTCTTCAGGCTACGGCCCTAGGCCCAGCCATCTTCACATACTTCATAATTACGTTCCCTCTGTATTAAGGTCAGAAATGGGCATGTACGCAAATGAGTACACAACATTCAGGCTATGTCCAACAAGAGATAATCTAACCTTGATACTCAACTGAATTTATCACTGAATTTCCCACATGCTGGGTGTTACCATTGACCAGAAACTCAACTGGATTAGTCACACATCGATAATGTTGCTGCAAAAGTTCTTCTGAAGCTAGGAACTCTGCAGCGAATAATTTATCTCCTGACTCCCCAAAGCCTGTCCACCATCTACAGGTGCAAGTCAGGAGTGAAATGGATCACTCTCCACTTGCCTGGATGAGTGAAGCTCTGAGAACACTCAAGAGGCTTAACACCATCCAGAACAAAGCAGCCCGCCTAATTGGCACCCCAGCTACTTCAAAACTGCAGCAAAGCTATGATGATATTTATGCTCCACACTAACCTCCTCCATTCCTTTCACCGCTATGTTTATCTAGATTTGCCTCAAATGTATCTACGCTGATCACCTCAACTATCTCCCCTAGACGGGCAGCACGGTGGCTTAGTGGTTAGCACAACTGCCTCACGGCGCTGAGGTCCCAGGTTCGATCCCGGCTCTGGGTCACTGTCCGTGTGGAGTTTGCACATTCTCCCCGTGTCTGCGTGGGTTTCGCTCCCACAACCCAAAAATGTGCAGAGTAGGTGGATTGGCCACACTAAATTGCCCCTTAATTGGAAAAAATAATTGGCTAATCTAAATTTATAAAAAAAAACTATCTCCCCTAGCAGTGATTCCCACATTCTAATAACTCTCTTGGTAAAGCATCTTCTCCCATATTCCATACTGGATTTTTAAATAATTAACTTACAATTGAGGGCACATGGCAACACAGTAGCACAGTGGTTAGCACTATTGCTTCATAGCACCCTGGTTCGATTCCCAGCTTGGGTCACTGTCTGTACGTTCTCCCCGTGTCTGCGAGGGTTTCCTCCGGATGCTCTGGTTTCCTCCCACATGTTCCAAAAGACGTGCTTGTTAGGTGAATTGGACATTCTGAATTCTCCCTCTGTGTACCCAAACAGGCGCCGTAGTGTGGCGACTAGAGGCTTTTCACAGTCACTTTGTTGCAGTGTTAATGTAAGTCTACTTGTGACAATAATAAAGATGATTATTATTATTATGGTTTGGTCTCCCGTCTCATTGGAAACAATGCTACGTTCACCCTACTAAACCCTTTCCATTATCTTAAAGACCTTTATCAGGCTACCCTTCAGCCTTCCCCTTTCTCAAGAAAGGGCCCCAAATTGTCCACCCTCACTGGATAGGTATAACCACTCAGTTCTAGTATCACCTTTGTCATTCTTTTACGTACCTTCTCCAGCGCTTCCTCATCCTTTTGTTATAATATGGAGATAAAGACATTTCATGCTCTTCAAAGTGTGAACCACTTGATATTTAACATAAGATATTTAACATATCTTTTGCCTTTCAATTCTGCAAGTGCTTGGTTTACTTTCTTTTATAAACCTGTCACCTAGTTTTATTGATTTGTTTACCGGTACCCCTAGATGCTTTTCCGATTTACATTTAAATTCTCCATGTAAATTCTTATTTTCAAGCAGCATATGCCATTTCAATCTTCCTATCAAATTGCACGACCGATTCCAGAGACAAAATAGTTGACAACAGTGGTGTCACTTCACAGCTGCAGGTTGTGTTTGATGCTTGCTCCTGCTGGTGGCTGCAGATACCGAGAGGCTGCTTTTCCTGTAGATACCGAGAGGCTGCTTTTCCTGCAGATACCGAGAGGCTGCTTTTCCTGCAGATGCCGAGAGGCTGCTTTTCCTGTAGATGCCGAGAGGCTGCTTTTCCTGCAGATGCCTAGAGGCTGCTTTTCCTGCAGATACCGAGAGGCTGCTTTTCCTGCAGATACCGAGAGGCTGCTTTTCCTGCAGATACCGAGAGGCTGCTTTTCCTGCAGATGCCGAGAGGCTGCTTTTCCTGCAGATACCGAGAGGCTGCTTTTCCTGCAGATACCTAGAGGCTGCTTTTCCTGCAGATACCGAGAGGCTGCTTTTCCTGCAGATGCCGAGATGCTGCATTTCCTGCAGATACTGAGAGGCTGCTTTTCCTGTAGATGCCGAGAGGCTGCTTTTCCTGCAGATACCTAGAGGCTGCTTTTCCTGCAGATACCGAGAGGCTGCTTTTCCTGCAGATACCGAGGTGCTGCTTTTCCTGTAGATGCCGAGAGGCTGCTTTTCCTGCAGATACTGAGAGGCTGCTTTTCCTGCAGATACCTAGAGGCTGCTTTTCCTGCAGATACCTAGAGGCTGCTTTTCCTGCAGATACCTAGAGGCTGCTTTTCCAGTAGATGCCGAGAGGCTGCTTTTCCTGCAGATACCGAGAGGCTGCTTTTCCTGCAGATACCTAGAGGCTGCTTTTCCTGCAGATACCTAGAGGCTGCTTTTCCTGCAGATACCTAGAGGCTGCTTTTCCTGCAGATACCGAGAGGCTGCTTTTCCTGCAGATGCCGAGATGCTGCATTTCCTGCAGATACTGAGAGGCTGCATTTCCTGTAGATGCCGAGAGGATGCTTTTCCTGCAGATGCCGAGAGGCTGCTTTTCCTGCAGATACCGAGAGGCTGCTTTTCCTGCAGATGCCGAGATGCTGCATTTCCTGCAGATACTGAGAGGCTGCTTTTCCTGCAGATGCCGAGAGGATGCTTTTCCTGTAGATGCCGAGAGGGTGCTTTTCCTGCAGATACCTAGAGGCTGCTTTTCCTGCAGATACCGAGAGGCTGCTTTTCCTGCAGATACCGAGGTGCTGCTTTTCCTGTAGATGCCGAGAGGCTGCTTTTCCTGCAGATACCTAGAGGCTGCTTTTCCTGCAGATACCTAGAGGCTGCTTTTCCTGCAGATACCTAGAGGCTGCTTTTCCTGCAGATACCTAGAGGCTGCTTTTCCTGTAGATGCCGAGAGGCTGCTTTTCCTGCAGATACCGAGAGGCTGCTTTTCCTGCAGATACCTAGAGGCTGCTTTTCCTGCAGATACCGAGAGGCTGCTTTTTCTGCAGATACTGAGAGGCTGCTTTTTTTGCAGATACCGAGAGGCTGCTTTTCCTGTTTGCTTCCTTTTCTGTAGCCAAAATTATTTCTAATCCAGGAACACCGGGCTCAGGGAGACGCATGGGTCCAGAAGGCAATCCGGTTTGAAGCAAAAAGATGCTGCAGGACTTGGTGCATCACATTGCTCCAAATGGGCCGCCTAATGACACCATTGAAGAAATACATCTGCAGATTGATGATGCTTTTGTTGCTGTTGTGACTGGCACATCACCGTGGGTTAAACATGCTGGAAGTCAAGGATGTTCAACTGCATCTTGAACACCAGTGGAATATGCAGCTGCCAGAATTTGTTTCCGGTGAATTTGGGCCATGTGGGAGAGCCTGCACAGCTGTGGAACCTGGACAATGAATGGCACTGATATGTGGAACAAGTTACACATTGATGGACAGATCATTTCTATGACAAAGTTCTGGACAGTCTATCACATTTTCAGGGTTATCCTTCGTTTCTGTTGTGGAATCTGCGAGGGGTGATACCGTGTGTTTGGGTTTTTTTTGTGCAAAATAGCTGATAAAGCTTTGTATTAGTACCAATATGGAACAGTAATGTTTCCTTGTTGTTTAATGGTTAGTGTGATATGTGGAATGTTATGGATTGATTTTCAAATCGTTGTTACTGCTGACTATTTAATAAACAAAATATTCTCAATCCTTCTCGAATACCACCTGTTGTATTAATTACCCTTCATGCTTTTGTAACCAGCGTGCTGTCCATTGTGCCACTTGTCCCCTGACTCCACGTACCTTCATTTTTAAGTCCACTATTTGGTACCTTAGTGAATGCATTTCAAAAGTCTGTGTGTAGTCCATACATTACCCATGTCTATTCTTTCTGTAACTTTTCAAAGAATTCAATAAAGTTGGTCAAGTATGACTTATCATTTTGAAATCCATGCTAACTAATCTTTATTATTATTTAGGTTCAAAATGTTTTTTTATTACACATTTCATTATCAACCCGCTCACCAACATTAAGCTGACTGATCTACAGCTCCGGTTAGTATTGTGTGTAACAGGGCAGACCACATTGCTGATCAGGATCAAATCAGCACTGGAGCGATCCTTGCCGCTCCAGCTGCCGATCCCGGTGTCAACTGGGTGCCACGGGGTCCGTGCATGCGCAGTGGCACTGGTGCCAATGCACGCATGCACAATGACTCCCTTCTCCACGCCGGCCCCGACGCTAAATGGCGTAGGACTAAAGGGGCCGGCGTGGAAGAAAGGGTGCCCCCAGCCCGAGAGGCTGGCCCGTTGACTGGTGGGCTCCGATCGTGGGCCAGGCCACAACGGAGGTCCCCCCAAGGTCGGAACACCCCTGCCCCAGGCCGCCCCTGGACGCGTCCACGCCGAGGTCTCGCCGGCTAGGATCAGGTTAGAATGTTAGAATGGCGCCGGCGGGTCTCGGGACTTTTGTTACAGCCATCCCGGGACGTGAATCGGCGGGGGGTGGGGGTGGGGGTGGGGGGGGGGGGGGGGAGGGGGGGGGGGGTGGGGGGAGCCGTCCATTGCGTTGCACCAAATACACTGGCGCCAACGGCGCCGATTCTCCACTCTGAAGGGGAATCGGGTCCCGGCTTCTGGGCAGCATGGCGTGATTCACGCCGATTCCCCGGCCCGGCCCCAGGCTGAGAGAATCCCGCCCATAGTTTGCAGTGCACTGTATGAGGGAGGTCATGGAGGCTCGCTATACAATGAGAACACATACACATCAAACCTTACACCAAGTATCAAATAGAACATATTTATATGTTATATATATTTTTTCAATGCCAGGATTAAAGTCATAAAGCAGTTTACCATGGACAATGGTGATCCATTTTTCGAACGCAGTGCCCACATCGGCTGCAATGGTGAGATCGTTTTGGTCTTAACTTGTTGCATTTATTACATGTTTCCCAGTGTTGTCTTTCTGGAACAACAAACAGATATGAATTTTTTAAAATCCTAACGAACAACTACCATTTCCTGAAAAATTATATTTATAAGGATCTCAAATGCTTAACCAACAGGAAATTCATTCATTCACAAACAATGACAGCTGTTATTACATTCAAACCTTCGAGAGTGATATGATACATGATTTTTTTAAAGTTTCCATCTCATGGATTGTTTAAAACAATACTTTGACACAATGTGGAAAAAACTACGGGCAAGGGTTAAATGGGCCACAGAACACCTGCCTCACAGATGCCACATGTAACTGACATCTCAAAATGGGATCGGAGATGCATGTACACATTTCTGGCAGGATGGCCCGACACTGGCGGCAAGAACGGCGCGAACCACTCCGGCGTCGGGCCAACCGGAAGTTGCGGAATTCTCTGCACTTCCGGGGGCTAGGCCGGTTTTGGAGGGGTTGGCGCAGCGCCAACCAGCGCGAGTTGCTGCATGCACAGACCGGCCGGCGTGTTCGCGCGCTTGCACGGAGTGGGGGTTCTACCCCGGGTGGCCGGCGCGCAAGGAGGGAGTGCCCCCACGGCACAAGCCCACCCACAGATCGGTGGGCCCCGATCGCGGGCCAGGCCACCATGGGGGCCACCCCAAGCGACGGACCCCCCCCCCCCCCCCCCCCGAGGGCTCCACTGGACGACCTACCAGCCAGGTCCCACCATAAGGAACCATGTCCATTTCACGCCGCTACTGATGGCCGCTCGCCCATCGGGGCCCGGAGAATTGCCGGGTTGGGGGGGGCAACGGCCCCCAACTGGCATAGCGTAAACTCCGCCCCGCCCGAAAACCGGCGCCGGAGGATACGGCAGCCGGCGTCGGGGCGGCTGGGCAGGATTCACGCCACCCCCCGGGAATTCTCCAACCCAGTGGGGATTTGGAGAATCCGGTCCCTGTTCTCTGGGCGGGATGTTCCGACCACCCCGTGGGTCGGAGAATCGCCGGGGGGCGGCGTAAATCCCACCCGGCCGCCCCGGGGTATTCTCCGCCCCCCCCCCCCAAAAATCCCGTTGACGTGAATCGCGCCGCGCACCTCGGAGAATGTCGAGAACCATCGTGACGCAACGGGCCACGGGGCCGCGCCAATTCTCCAGGTCGGATGGGCCGAAGTCCCACCAACGTCAAGCAGTCATGCTGGTTGGCGCCAGCCAGCGCGGATGTAGGGGTCGGCGTCGGGTGGTCACCGGAGAAGTGACGGCGCAGCCGCAGGTGGTGGGGTTGGGGTCGCAGGAACCATTGGACTGTGCGTGTCGGGGAGGGGGGGGGGGGAGCTGGGGGTGGGAGAGGGGCTGGGTGGTGTCTGTCTGGCCATGTGCCAGCTGGAAACAGTCGCAACCATCCCACCCTCAGCACCTGGCTGCGGGGGGGTATGGGCAATGGTGATATGTCATCTACGCCCCCCAACCCCACCCCCCACCCCCTGCAGCCCGTTATATTTGCTGATCACCCAGCGATGTTGGCGACCGTGGCGGGAGCCGCACTTCTACACGTTGTCCTGGGGGAGCAGGAGGAGGAGGAGTGTGCCAGGGAGGCGGCGGAGGCTGCTGCAGAGGAGCGTGGCGCAGAGAGGCAGGTGGCAGTCGCCCAGGCTGGAGGGCCACCTGCACGACAGGACGAGGAGGAGGGGAAGCGGGTAGTGGTGCCACGGCGATGGAGATGCCCAATGAGGCCCCGGCTCCGCTCGTCCTACCAGGACCCCATGCACCGGGCATGCAGGAGGAGACTCCGGATGAGCCGGGAAACCGTGGCACACATCTGCCACCTGATGGCACAACTGGCACCACGTGGCACTGGGGGAGGACACCCTCTCCCCGTGGCCGTCAAAGTTACGGTGGCCCTGAAATTCTATGCCATGGGGTCATTCCAGTCGCTGAGTGGGGACCTGTCCAGCATCTCGCAGACACCGGTGCTATCGGGCAGTGACAGATACCCTGTATGCCATTGCAGACCGCTACATCCAGTTCCCTGTGCACTGGGCCAACCAGGGTGCCTGGGCAGCTGGCTTCGCTGCTGTGGCCGGGATGCCCATGGTCCAGGTCGTGATCGATGGGATGGACGTCGCCGTGCGGCCACCTGCAGATAACAGGGCCGTGTTCATGAACGTGCAGGTGGTCTGTGACCACCACATGAGGATCCTGCACGTCTGCGCCCGGTACCCAGGCAGTGTACATGAGTCATTCGTATTGGCGCAATCTATCATCCCAGACATGTTCGAGAGACGCACACCCTCCCGCCGGCTGAGAGGCTGGTTGCTGGGCGACAGGGGTTGCCCATTACAGACGTGGCTGATGGCGCCTATACGGAGGCCGCAGACTGACGCGGAGAACCGCTACAACGATGCCCATGCAGCGACCAGGTGTATGATAGAGAGGTGCTTTGGGCTGCTGAAGATGCGCTTCAGGTGCCTGGACCGCTCTGGAGGGGCCCTCTAATACCCGTCAGATAGGGTCGGCCGCAGCATTGTGGTGTGCTGCATCCTGCACAACACAGCCCAGCAGAGGGGCGATGTGCTGCAGGCAGAGGAAGGGGAAGTGGAGGAGCAGCAAGACGAGGCCCAGTCCTCCCCAGATGAGGAGGATGGGGGCAATGGTCAGGACAGACGGGGTGGACATGGACGGGAGGCTGTCCACTGGCTGGGGGGGATGGGAATCGCCGAGTATGGGCACAGACTGCATACCACCAGCCTACCACCCTCACCCAACCCACCCAATACCAACCACCCTCACCCCACCCACACACCAACCACCCTCACCCCACCCACACAACACCAACCACCCTCACCCCACCCACCCAACACCAACCACCCTCACCCCACCCACACAACACCAACCACCCTCACCCCACCCACCCAACACCAACCAACCTCACCCCGCCCACCCAACACCAACCACCCGCACACCACCCGCATGCTCATTGCACACCCACCTGCGGCAGAACGGGCCGGGCTCACACGGTCTCTGGTGGAAGTGTGTCTATTGCAGGCCATGGAGGATGATGACAACCCGCCCTGCGATGAGCTCTGGGCTCTACATCGTTGGGCAATGTCTGACCATGGCCACAGTACCACCCTCCACCCAGACCGTTCCTGCATGCGGCCGTGACACTGCAGCGCACTGCCCCGTCATCTGCCCGGGAGGGATGGCGAGGACGGCTCAGTGGGAGGGGGGCACACTCATCCGAGGCCGACGTTCTATCACCCCTCACACACCCACTGGCGCTCACCTCACACCACACCCCTGCACACATCGGACAGAGCACAAAGGCAGCTTCTGTTGGTGTGAAAGATATTTTAATAACAAACTGTCCATACACGTGCCCTAGCCCCAGAACTAATCTGTGACCTGCACCTATGCCAACTTACTCAGTGTCTAATTTTTTGGCCTTACGGACCCTATGACTATGTCTAGGTGGTTCTCCAGATGGTACAGCAAGTGGACTCCTGTGATTCCTGCTCTGAGACTAGGGACCACTTTGATGGCTGTTTCCTGGGGCGGCCCGGCCCAGATGGGCCAGGCTGCGGCTTGGGAAACTGGGATGGTGAGCTGCCAGCCTGTCCTGCCCATTGCCCACCAGATGCACCTTGAACGGAAGGGGGAGGGGGCGGGAGTCCAAGGTGTCACGGTGATCGGGGACCTCCCCTACAGAGGGACTCGGAACGGGCCCCAGCGCCTCCTCCTCCCTCGGAGTCCCCGATGGCCCCCGGGCCTTAACATGGGTCAAGGATGCGAACGGACCGAGCACCCGATGTCCCCCGACACCTGGCGCTGTCAGTCCTGGAGGCCCGCCCTGGTATCAACAAGAGTCTTCAAGCTTGCAGCCATGGACCACAGGAAGTTGGCCATCCCTGTCTGTGTCTGGGCGACGCCGGCCAGAAACTGGCCAATGCCGCCGATGCCCTCAGCAATGCCCTGCTGAGACTGGGCCACGGCGTTGAGCGCCTCTGCGATCTGCTGCTGGCTCTGTCTCATGGCTGCCTGTGAGAGGGAGCAATGGGGGCAATGGTCAGGACAGACGGGGTGGACATGGACGGGAGCCTGCCCACTGGCTGGGGGGGATGGGAATCGCCGAGTATGGGCACCACAGCGTTCCCCATATCCCCAATGCCCCCTGGATATAGTTCCAAGTCAAGATGGTGCGTAGCTTGGAGGGAAACGTGAAGCTGGTGGTGTTCCTATGTACCCGTTTCCCTTGTCCTTCTAGGTTGTAAAATTTGTAGGTTTTTAAACGTGCTTTTGAAGGATGCCTGTTGAGTTGCCATAATGCATTTTGTAGATGGCACACATTACTGCTACTGTGCGCTGCTGATGGTGGGAGTGAATGTATTAAGGTGGTAGATGTGGTACCAATCAAGCAGGCTGCTTTGTCCAAGATGGTGTTGTCACGGTTCTGTAATTGTGCTTGCGAACATATGGAGATGATGGGTGTTTTTATATTTAAGAATGCATGTCATATGGACATTTGATTTGAGCCCAGGGGTACAGGTGATTCTTTGTGATTTCTACCCAGACAACTCACTCGTGTCTCTGCAATGTCATTAAAATGTAAACGTCCATGGGTGTAGGAGGCTCACTTAAATAGACATTCAAAATGCAAGACCGTTCGTGCAATTTACATCTCCCAGCCCCGCAGCAAAATCGCGTTCGGTGCAGGGTAGAGAATCCAATTTCATGCCGAAATCGGGCCTGGTGCCAGTCCGGCCATTCTCCGGTACCCGCGAATCAGTGTGATCGAGGTGTACGTCGTGCGGCTGAGGGCCCATTACGAACAAAGAATAAAGAAAAGTACAGCACAGGACAGGCACTTCGGCCCTCCAGGCTGTGCCGACCATGCTGCCCATCTCAGCTAAAATCTTCTACACTTCCTGGGTCCGTATCAAGATGCCCCTTAAATGTCACTATCGTTCCTGCTTCCACCACCTCCTCCGGCAGCGAGTTCCAGGCGGCCACTACCCTCTGTGTAAAAAATGTGCCTCGTACATCTCCTCTGAACTTTGCCCCTTGCACCTTAAACCTATGCCCCCTAGTAATTGACCCCTCTGCCATGGGGAAAAGCCTCTGACTATCCACTCTGTCTATGCCCCTCATAATTTTGTAGACCTCTATCAGGTCGCCCCTCAACCTCCGTCGTTCCAGTGAAAACAAACCAAGTTTATTCAACGGCTCGTCATAGCTAATGCCCTCCATACCAGGCAACATCCTGTTAAATCTCTTCTGCACCCTCTGTAAAGCCTCCACATCCGTATGGTAGTGTGGCGACCAGAATTAAACACTATACTCCAAGTGTGGTTTAACTAAGGTTCTCTACAGCTGCAACATGACTTGCCAATTCTGATACTCAATGCCCCGGCCAATGAAGGCAAGCATGCCGTATGCCTTCTTGACTACCTTCTCCACCTGTGTTGCCCCCTTCAGTGACCTGTGGACCTGTACACCTAGATCTCTCTGACTTTCAATGCTCTTGAGGGTTCTACCATTCACTGTATATTCCCTACCTGCATTAGACCTTCCAAAATGCATTACCTCTCATTTGTCAGGATTAAACTCCATCTGCCATCTCTCCGCCCAAGTCTCCAACCGATTTAAATCCTGCTGTATCCTCTGACAGTCCTCATCGCTATCCGCAATTCCACAACCTTTGTGTTGTCTGTAAACTTACTAATCAGACCAGTTACATTTTCTCCAAATCATTTATATATACTATGAACAGCAAAGGTCCCAGCACTGATCCCTGTGTAACACCACTAGTCACAGCCCTCCAATACAAATAACACCCTTCCATTGCTACTCTCTGCCTTCTATGACTGAGCCAGTTCTGTATCCACCTTGCCAGCTCACCCCAGATCCCATGTGACTTCACCTTTTGTACCAGTCTACCATGAGGGACCTTGTCAAAGGCCTTATGGAAGTTGTCCATATAATCAACATCCACTCCATTGACAGAGGCCAGCCCAGCGTTCCTCCACTCCCGACCGGCCGAGTTCCCGAAGGCATGGAATTAACCTGGTATTGCCGGTCGAGATGCTGGCGTGGCGGCTGTGGACTCAGTCCGCGGCCGCCCTGGTGGGAGTGGGGCGGGGGGAATCGGACGCCGCCTTATAGGTGGCTGGGGGTTAGATCTGCATGGTCAGATGCTCGGGCGTGCGGCCGATCGGGGGATGTCTAATTTTTCTGTCTGGCTCCGCGGTCCGAGTACGCCATGTGGCTCGGCGCGGCTGCTGGAGGCTGCCACCGTGCGCATGCGCGGACTCAAAACCGGAAGTGCGGGGGCCCGTATCCGTGGCTAAAGCTGCGTGAATTACTCCGGGTCCCTGCTCGGGCATTGAAGTACTTTGTTCCAGGAATCTCTAGAGTAAATCTTTTTTATGCCGGCGTGGGGACATCGACCCATTTGGGAGAATCCAGCCCCCTATCTCTGGGTGCTCACACAAACTCAAATACAATCATTCCCTCAGACTCTGATGTGTTGGGCTGGCTGGGTCGATGTGGACTGCACTTGATGCAGTGTAGCGAGAGACAGACTTCCAACACTTGATGAGATGCAACACGATTTTATTTAACATCTAACTACTATACATGTTCAACTGTGGGTTGACACTATGCTGACTTGACTGGAGACCTGATGCTAGCCTGACCAGACTTACTAGCTAACACATGGTGTTTGCACTGACTTGCTCATGAGCTCTGACTGTCTCAGAGGCTGGGTCCCGAGAGCGTGGGAAAACTGGTGCCCTCTAGCTTTATAGTGTCCGTGTCCTGTCTGGTGATTGGCTGCTGTGTTCTGTGTGCTCACTGGTCATCCTGTGTGTCAATCACTGCCTGTCTGCACTCCATCATATACATAGATGTATATTATGACATCTCCCTTTTTTTTACATTGTTTGTGTTCGGATAATAAATAGTAAGGTGCGTGTGCTTGTGGATGTGTATATGTGCGTGACTATATACAGAATGTGCTAAAATGAACTTATATATATAGGAAGGTGTCGCAAGTGCAGATATAGGGCAGATGAAACGGTAAAAACAATATTTACAGAGATCAAATCGATGAGGTAAGAAAATTGTGCAAAAGTTCAGTCTATAAATTCAGTCACTGTGGTGGGCGACGAATTCTGGTTGATCGCCTCAAGGGTGGATCAGGGGCCGCCTGCACTTGGATAGGCGGGACTGCCGCCAATGTGGTGGTCGCCGAGGTCGGCAGGATTGCTTGTAGATCGGTGGTCTCATGGTAGGGCACGTCCGGAGGAAGCATTGTGTGAGGCGGGAGATCACGGTTGGGTGGCGGGCGTGGAACTCTGTGCAGCACCCATCTGTTGCGTCGTAGGAAGGAACCATCAGCCATGGAGACAAGGAACGATCTCGGGGCCACTTGCTTGACCACCACAGCTGTGGCAGACTAGCCACCGTCAGGCAGCTGAACACGAACACGATCAGTTGGGACCAGCTCGGGGAGATCTGTGGCATGAGCGCCGTATGCTGATTTCTGTTGGACCCGAGACTGCTGCATCTTTTGTATGACCGTGAGCTGGTCAAGGTCTGGAACATGGATGGCTGGAAACGTGGTTCGCAGAGTGCGATTCATGAGCATGTGCGCTGGAGACAACCCAGTGGACAGCGGGGTTGCTCTGTATGCCAGCAGCGCCAGTCTGAAGTCACAGCCTGAGTCTGCAGCCTTGCATAGTAATCTCTTGACGTTATTGACCCCTTTCTCACCCTTCCCTTTTGACTGCGGGTAGTGGGGGCTGGAGGTGATGTGACGAAAGGTGTATAGCCGGGCAAACTCAGACCATTCCTTGCTGGAAAAACAGGGAAAAACAGTCACTCATCACCGTGAGTGGTATCCCATGCCTGGCAAATGTTTCTTTACATGCTTTAATCACCGCCTTCGACGTGAGGTCGGATAGTTTCACCACTTTGGGGTAATTGGAGAAGTAGTCAACCAGGAGGACATAGTCAGACCCCTTGGCGTGGAAAATGTCGACCCCGACTTTGGACCATGGGGAGGTCACTATCTCATGTTGCTGCAGAGTTTCTTTGGGTTGAGCTGGCTGAACTTTCTGACATGTGGGCAGTTGAGGACCGTGTTGGCAACGTGCTGGCTGATGCCCAGCCAGAAGACTGCCTCCCGAGCTCTGCGTCGACATTTCTCTACCCCCAGGTGACCCTCATGGATTTGGCCAAGCACCATAGCTCGCATACTCTGCGGAATCACGATTCGATCGAGCTTCATGAGGATGCCGTCCACTACCGTCAGGTCGTCCTTGATGTTGTAAAACTGGGGACACTGTCCCTACTGCCAGCCATTCGTGAGGTGCTGCATCACACGCTGTAGCAGAGGATCCCTGGCCGCTTCCTCACGAAGTTGAATGGCCCTCTCATCAGAGGCCGGAAGGTAGGAGGCACACAATTGCACCTGCGCGTCTATTTGGCAGACAAAGTCAGTTTGCTCACATGGTGTGGTGATAGACCTGGAAAGTACATTTGCAACAATGAGTTCTTTGCCTGGCCTGCAGACAAGTTCAAAGTCATAGCGGCGTAGCTTGAGAAGGATTCGTTGTAACCGGGGCGTCATGTCATTTAAATCCTTCTGGATGATGTGGACTAAAGGCCTGTGGTCCGTCTCAACCGTGAATTTTGGGAGGCCATACACATAGTCATGAAACTTGTCGATTCCCGTTAGGAGGCCCAGGCATTCCTTCTCAATCTGAGCGTACCGTTGCTCAGTGGGTGTCATGGCTCTGGAGGCATACGCAACTGGGGCCTAGGAGGAGTCATCCCGCTGGAGGAGCACCACCCCAATACCGTCCTGGCTCGTATCAGTGGATATTTTGGTCTCCTTGGTAGGATCGAAAAATGCCAGAACCGGGGCTGTGGTGAGCTTTGCCCTCAGCTCACGCCATTCTTTCTCATGAGCGGGCAGCCACTGGAATTCCATCGACTTTCTGACGAGATGGCGGAGGGCTGTGGTGTGGACGCCATGTTGGGAATGAACTTCCTGAGGAAGTTGACCATCCCTAGAAAGCGGAGGACCGCCTTCTCGTCCTCTGGGGTCTTCAAGGCGTTGATCGCCGAAACCTTGTCAGCATCTGGCCGCATGTGGTTACCAAGAAATTTGATTTCTGATTGACTGAACGAGCACTTGGCCCTGTTGAGTCAGAGGCCCTGCTCGGCGATTCTGTGGAATACGTGCTTGAGGCAATCGATGTGTTCTTGAGGAGTTGTGGACCAGATTATGATATCGTCAACATACACGCGCACCACCTCTATACCCTCCATCATCTGTTCCATGATGCGGTGAAATATCTCGGAGGCAGAGATGATGCCAAAAGGCATTCGGTTGTAGCAGTCATGACCGAACAGGGTATTGAATGTGCTTGCGACTGGATGCATCCAGCTGTATTTACCAGAACCCATTGGAGACATCCAGCTTCGTAACGAATTTGGCATGAGCCATCTCGCTGGTCAACTCTTCTCGTTTTGGTATCGGGCAATGTTCCCTCATGATGTTGCGGTTTAGATCCTTGGGGTCGATGCAGATTCGAAGCACCCCTGACGGCTTATTGACCCAGTCCATGGGTTCTGTGACCTTTGACATGATGCCCTGGTCCTGGAGGTCCTGTAACTGCTGCTTGAGGCGATCCTTGAGGGGTGCCGGCACCCGACGTGGTGCGTGAACCACAGGGGTGGCGTTTGGTTTGAGCAGGATTTTATATCGGTATGGGAGTGTGCCCATATCGTCGAACACGCTGTGGTCCTGCGTGATGATGTCATCAATTTCAGCCTGGAACTTTTCATTAGGTGAGGCCGTCGCCTGTGACGATGACAGGGTGTGGACTCGCTGAACCAGGTTCAGGAGTTTGCAGACCCGAGCACCGAGCAGGGATGCTCGGTCAGATCCTACGAGCTCAAATCGCAGTGTTGCTTTAAATGATTTATTAGAAACTCCAAGTTGGCACGAGCCACTGGC
Source organism: Scyliorhinus canicula (assembly GCF_902713615.1). Classification (NCBI taxonomy): domain Eukaryota; kingdom Metazoa; phylum Chordata; class Chondrichthyes; order Carcharhiniformes; family Scyliorhinidae; genus Scyliorhinus; species Scyliorhinus canicula. The sequence continues at coordinate 32,199,294 of NC_052153.1, forward strand.
AGCTATAGCATTGCCATTGTAGTCAAGGAGCTGGCAGGCCGGTCAAAGAATGCTTGGTTTGACGCGTATGGTGTCGAGATGAGGTTCGCCAATGCGTCGGTGTCCAGTTTGAACTGGATGCGAACCTTGTTGACTGTGAGGACAGCACATCACTCATCGTCGGGATCCACTCTGAGGATCGGGAGGTGCTTCACTATCTTGGAGAAAGGCAGCGCATGCTTCGTAATGATGCCCACCCGGTATGGAAATTTGAGGTACTCAGCCTCAGGATCTGTTGGGCTGTCGGAGTCTGGCATGGCCTGCTGTATTGAACGGACGCTTCTGCACTGTGACTGGGATCGCTGGATGCTGGGCTGTGGAGCAGATCTGCAAAGGGCTGCGTAGTGGCCAAGCTTGCCAGACTGTAGACACTGTCATGATTTTGACGGACATTGCCGCTTTAAATGGGCGGAGCCACAATTCGGACACGTCATGACGCCAACGTCAGCGCGTTCCGTGCACTAACGCACATGCGCAGTGCGGTCGAATGACATACGCACCTGCGCAGGCTGGTCATCGGTCTCGCCGTCCCCTCGGTCGTGGCGCGCATGCGCAGGGGCCCGGGAAAAGCACGCAAAATGGCCACTCTCGTCGATACAAAGGCCCTACATTTGTGCGATGGCCTGCACCCGTTCCGCCTCATGGGAGGTTAGCTTTGCCGTTTCTGCCGCCCTGATGTGGGGGTAACGATTGTTAGCACGTTCGTGGAGAATGCACGTTTCGATGGCGATGCTGCTTGACTTTCAGGAGCTCCTGGCAAAGGGAATCGGAGTGGACCCCGAAAACGATCTGATCCTGGATCATGGAACCAGTTGTCGAGTCATAGTTACGTGACTGTGCAAGGATGCGGAGATGGGTCAAAAAGGACCGAAAAGGTTCATCCTTACCATGAAGCCTCTGCTGGAAAACGTACCGTTCAAAGCTCTCATTCACCTCAATGTCACACTGGCTGTCGAACGTCAGCAGGACTGTCTTAAATTTTGTCTTGTCTTCGCCTTCAGCGAATGTAAGGGTGTTGTAGATGTGGATGACGTGGTCCCTGGCTGTGGAGAGGAATAGTGCGATCTTCCTGGTGTCCGATGCGGCCTCGAGGTCGGTAGCTTCGAGATAGAGTTGGAACATTTGTTTGAAGATCTTCCAATTTGCACCGAGGTTGCCGGCGATGTGGAGCTGTGGAGGAGGGCAGACGTTTTCCATGTCACCTGATGGCTGCTTGCTGGTCAATGCTGATTCACTCAAGGTAGGTCCGTCAATTTTCAACATCACTACCTGGTACCATGATGTGTTGGGCAGGCTGGGTCGATGTGGACTGCGCTTGATGCAGTGTAGCGAGAGACAGACTTCCAACACTTGATGAGATACAACACGATTTTATTTAACATATAACTATTATACATGTTCAACTGTGGGTTGACACTCTGATGATTTGACTGGAGACCTGATGCTAGCCTGACCAGACTTACTGACTACCACATGGTGTTTGCACTGACTAGCTCACAAACTCTGACTATCTCAGAGGCTGGTCCCGAGAGAGCGGGAAAACTGGTGCCTTCTGGCTTTATAGTGTCCTGTCTGGTGATTGGCTGCTCTGTTCTGTGTGCTTACTGGTCATCCTGTGTGTCAATCACTGCCTGTCTGCCCTCCATCATATACATAGATGTATATTGTGATAGACTCTGTGCCTGTAAACTAAAAACCCGGCACAGAGAAGTATGAAGAAACCACTTTCTCAGCCGCATGCGTAAACGGCTACCATTCATCTTCCGCTGTGCAGCAACGGCTTTCGGCTTTATATCGTCTGTGTGGAAAATGGAAGTATTGATCATGTGGACACATGATAACACATCTTATTATTCCAGCGTCCAGCCAGGCCATGGGCAAGTTGGTCAGGGGCAAACAGCATGAAGGGGACCACCACCCAGCAAGAAGTAGAGAGCCTTGCATAACAACCCCAGTCAACTTGGGCAGAGAGACGGGCTAATGTGTTTCACCTGAAAGAATATTATCGAACTTACAGTGCAGAAGGAGGCCATTTGACTCATCGAGTTTGCACCGGCCGTTGGAAAGAGTACCTACTTAAGCCACGCCTCTACCCTATCGCCGTAACCGAGCAACCCCACCTAGCTTTTTGGACACGGAGGGCAATTTATCATGGCCAATTCACCTCACCTCCACATCTTTGGACTGTGGGAGGAAACCCACGCAGACACTGGGAGAACATGCAGTCTCCGCACAGACAGTGACCCAAGCCAGGAATCGAACCTGAGACCCTGGAGCTGTGAAGCAACTGTGCTAACCACTGTGCTACCGTGCTGCTCCTACCTTAAAGGACTAATTTAAAACATGAAAATGTTTTCTTATTGTTCTGTTAATAACTCAAGTACATGCGGTGTCCTGAGAACTCATCTTTTGTGTGCGCATATGTCAATGAAGCATGTGCCTTTTGTGGCCTTGTGGAGTCCGTGGACCACGAATATGTAGGTTGTCCTAGGCCGCACCTCCTCTTTAGTTTTTTGAAAAATCGGTTACTTTCTTTTTTGCTGCACTTCAGCCCCACGCTTATGATCTTTGGGCACCTTGAGTGGAGGGGGACAGAGAGAGGATGACCTTCTCATCGGCTTGTTCTTGGGCCTAGCCAAGCTGGCCATTAATAGATCCGGGGGGGTGGGGGGGGGGGGGGGGTGGGACCTTCTTATAGACTTGCTCTTGGGCCAAGCCAAGTTTGTCATTAATAGAGATAGGTAGCGGACAGTCGAGGAGGCCTTCCACCCCAACTGACTGTACCTCTTCAGCGGTTCTGTTCACTGCCGGGCGTCCCTGGAATGGGCGCATGTGGTGTCAGCCGGCAGGATAGAGGTCTTCCGTGCTCGGTGGGCTGGTTATGTTTTAATGTTTTCAGATGCCTTTGAGATTCTATTTACTTTGATGCAGTCTTCTTCTTCAGCAATCGCTCACTCAACCTAAGAAACTATGGGCGCGATTCTCCGCACCCGCGAAAAATCGCAAAACTGTCGTAAAAAACTGGCGCGTTTTACGACGGTCGTGAAGGGTCCATTTCCCGACGTATTCACTTCCGGGAAATGGGCTAGTAACGCGGCCGCGTCAATCACGTGCGCGATGACGACGGAACGCGGCGACGACACGAACACGCCCACGTGACGCCGCCCGACGTCGTAAAAAGGCGCGGGCGACCACAGAATCTGTCGGCCATGATGTCGGGGTCCAGGAGAGCTGCACCTCGTTTTGTGGAGGTCGATGTCGAGACTCTGCTCGATGCTGTCAAGCAGAGGAGGGGCATCCTCCGCCCGCGGAGAGGGCATCGCCAACCTGCCAGCGCGGTACGCCAGGCCTGGCGTGAGGTGGCCGCTGCCGTCAGTGCTGTGGGGCAGAACCCTCGCTCTGCAGAGCAGTGCCGGAAAAAGCTAAATGACCTCACCAGGGCTGCCAGGGTAAGTGCCAAGAAGGTGCCCCCTGGTCACAACCATCCCTCCCCCCCCCTTTGACCTAATCACCCACCTCCCCCCCCTGGCACGGGGGGTGGAGGGGGATTGGGCCAGAGTTATTTGAGGATGGGTCACAAAGTTGTCACAGACCCAGCGCTCTGGCCCCGTGGAGAGATGCAATCGTCTTATGACAACTTGACCCCCAAACTGTGCCAGTATCTGAACGGACTGCTGATACCTGCCGTATTGTAATGATCTACCTATGTACCCTCCCCCAACAGGTCAAGTCCGCTCACAACAACCGTGAGCGGCACAAGACTGGAGGGGGTTCGCCCAACCTGCACCCCCTCACCACCTTTGAGCAGAGGGCACTGGACCTTGTTGGGGGGTCTGCCACCCGGGATGTCGCGCTATGCGAGGTTGGCGGAGCTGCAACAAGTGAGACAACCCTCCTTGACAAACACCCACCCCTCCCCCATCCTCTGTCCCTTCACACACCCTGCCCACTTGGACACCTCCCCCATCCTCTGTCCCTTCACACACCCTGCCCACTGGGATACCTCCCCCCATCCTCTGTCCCTTCACACGCTGTCCACTGGGACCGTCCAGCGGCCTGCTGAGCAAATCTAAATAACCCGTCTCATTCTCTTCCCTAGGACGTGATGCCGAACGACCAGGGCCGTCTGGCTGCAGACGGACACAGGCATCTGCCGCCACCTCACCCGGGGCCGCACGACAGAGGGCGCCTGATCAGCGGGGAGCCCCATCCTCCCCAACCCAATCTGCGGATCAGGACGCCCAGAGGGTGGCGAGACAACAAGCCATGAAAATGGCCAGGGATAACCCTCCGGACTCTGAGCGGCCCCACACCATTGAGGAGGGGCTAAATTGTGAAAACATCGGGCTTGCGGCACTGCTATCTCCCACAACATCCATCATCCCAGAGACACTCACCCCGGCGGGCCTATTTAGTGATGAGTCTCCTGGGTCACAGTCTGGTTTGCACATCACAGCTGAGCAGGTACAGCAGGTGGAGGTCGGAGCAGCCGAGGGCCCGGACTGGCGGAGGCCAGACCAGGCCCAGGATGCAGCTGGCTCCCAGACGTTTTCGGAGTTCCTGGAGTTTCTCAACCCACCCGCACAGCCGATGCCTCAAGAAACCCAGGGAGACAACGACGGGATGAGGGCTTCCTTCCAGACTCTGCAGACGCTGTTAGAGGAGTCGAACCGCGTCCACGAGCAGGGAGTGGTGCCGCTCATGGCAGAGACCCAGTCCAACACCGCACGGGTGGCATCCGCGGTGGAGGCAATGGGTCAGGTGATGCAAGGCATTGGGGTTCATATGCACGCTTCATCCTCGGCCCTGGACAGGGTTGCCCTCTCACAGGCAGCAATGTGCCAGAGGCAAAACGACATTGCCGGCGCCCTGCAGGCCTTGGCCCAGTCTCACCAGGTCATTGGCCAGTCGCAGCAGTCAGTCGCCGAGAGCATCAACCGCCTGACACATGTGCTGGATGGCGTTGTGCACTCACAGGTTGAGATCGCACAGCCCCTGGCGGGAATGTCTAACTCCCTGGACTCCGTCTCTGCAAACCTTCGGATCCTGGTGGATACCGTTGCAGGCCTCCAGGACTGGCAGCGCCAGCTGTCGGTGGTGCGACGGGGCACCTCCCCGCTCGCACCTCTGTCCCAAAGTGAGGCCCGGGGGCCACCGGGCTCCCCAAGGGAGGAGGAGGTTTTGGGGCCCGTCCCATTAAGTCCATCACGGGACGTCCCGGAATTCTTGGCCTCCCCCCGTCCCATCCCTGGTGCATCGGGTGGGCAGCAGGCAGAGCAGGGTGGCACAACGTCACCCGAGACGCCCGCAGAGCAGCCTGGCCCATCAAGGCCGGGTCGCCCAGGAAACGCTTGGCCAAGGAGAAACGAGTCGAGGGGGGCGATTCGCAGCAATCCTCCTCCACTCCTGCTGTATCATCTGGGGAGTCACTTAGACGTAGTGGTAAGGCCCGTAAGGCAACTAAGATAGACGCTGAGTATGTTGGCACGGGTGAAGGGCACAGTTTAGTTGTAGGGGCTAGGGCACCTGTAAATAATTGTTAACATTAAACGCACTGTTCCACCTTACTTGTAATACCGTGTGATTGTTCCACAGCCACAGGATTTGTGATGGTGACCGAGTGTCGCTGGGGTTGACGAGTGGTGAAACCTCGGTGCCGGGTGTGCAGTCCCTGCCCCCCCCCCCCCCCCCCCCCACCAACCCCTTCCACAGCTAGCCCACGCGGGCACGTGATGGAGTGTCAGTGACGATCTCAGCGGCCACCAAGGTGGATGGTTCAGCTATTGCCATGGGTCAGACTCTCTCTAACGATTCTGAGCTCACAGCTCATCGCAGAGCGGGCTGTCATCATTCCACATGGCACTGATCACACCCGCTGACACAGCCATCAATGTTGTGCCATACCGTCTGGACTCACTGGTAAGGGTGATGTCTAAGTGGAGCAGTGTACACTGAGAGGGGGTGGGGAGGGTTGTGGTGGTGGAAGTTGTGTGTTGACCCTCTGCACGACTAGCGATGCAGGTGGTGGTTTGGTGTTCAGCGGGGACGTCACATGCGATGCGTGAACCGTGCTGCCACCAAGGCGTCGCGTGCCCGCCGTCCTCGCCGGGTCTGTCGTGCCGCCTCCTGGACATCACCAGCACCTGGGTCGTGTCTGCGTGCTGGCCCGCCACTCCACCAGCCTCCTCCTCCTCCTCCTCCTCCTCCTCTGTGCTGGACCCACTGCCACTGGCTTCTCCCTCCGCCTCCTGCAGCAGGCCATCTCCCCTCTGCATCGCGATGTTGTGCAGCGCACAGCAGACCACAACAATGCGAGCGACCCTGTCGGGCTGGTACTGCAGGGCCCCTCCAGAGCGGTCCAGGCACCTGAATCTCATCTTCAGGAGGCCAAGGCAGCGCTCCACCACACCCCTGGTTGCTGCATGGGCCTCGTTGTATCGTGTTTCCGCATTGGTCTGAGGCCTCCGTATAGGCGTCATCAGCCAAGACCTCAGCGGATAACCCCTGTCGCCTAGCAACCAGCCCCTCAGCCGGGGGGGGACGTCCCTCAAACATCGCAGGGATGAACGACTGCGCCAGTATGTAGGAGTCATGCACACTCCCTGGGAACCTTGCAGAGACGTTCATGATCCTCATGTGGGGGTCGCATACCACCTGGATATTCATGGAGTATGTCCCCCTTCTGTTTGTGAACACATCCCTGTCCCCTGCAGGCGGGCGCATGGGGACGTGAACACAATCGATTGCCCCCTGCACCCTCGGTATCCCGGCCTTGCTGGCAAGTCCACGAGCTCGTGAGTCTTGACTTGCTTGGTCCTCGGGAGAGGTGATGTAGCGGTCCGCGATGGCTTAGAGGGCGTCGGTCACATCCCGGATACACCTGTGGACCGATGACTGGGAGATCCCGGAGAGGTCCCCGCTCGGAGACTGGAAGGAGCCGGTAGCATAGAAGTTAAGAGCGACCGTCACCTTGATGGCAACCGGGATCGCGTGTCCTCCCCCCGTTCCACGTGAGGCGAGGTGCGACAGGAGTTGGCAGATACTGGAGTGCTGAGCTTGTGGCATTTGAGTGCTACAGTGAGAGTTTGGTGACTGAGGGAGTGCTGAGCTTGTTGCATTTGAGTGCTACAGTGAGAGTTTGGTGACTGAGGGAGTTAAGTGAGGAGGGAGCTGGTGCTGGACCCACTGCCACTGGCTCCTTACATTTAATTTCCTATATTTATCAAAGAGCGTGAAGGGAGCCAGGAGTTTAGAGTACAGCTGACTGGAAGTAGAGTCGGAGGGCGGAGGTCCAGTTGGTCCAAGGGGCAGCTAATTCTGTAAAGTAAGAGGGGATGGAGGCGAGGGCAGTTGCATGCTCCTCCTGTAGGATGTGGGTGGTGAGGGATACCACTGGTGTCCCCGCTGACTATACCTGCGGGAAGTGCACCCAACTGCAGCTCCTCAGAGACCGTGTTAAGGTACTGGAGCTGGAGCTGGATGAAATTCGGATCATCCGGGAGGCAGAGGGGGTCATAGAGAAGAGTTACAGGGAGGTAGCCACACCAAAGGTACTGGACAAGAGTAGCTGGGTTACAGTCAGGGGAAAGAAAACTAACAGGCAGACAGTGCAGGGATCCCTCGTGGCCGTTCCCCTTCAAAACAAGTATACCGTTTTGGATGCTGTTGGGGGGGGATGACCTACCGGGGGAAGGCCCCAGCGGCCAGGTCTCTGGCACTGAGTCTGGCTCTAGGGATCAGAAGGGAAGGGGGGAGCATAGAAAAGCAATAGTAATAGGAGATTCAATGGTTAGGGGAATAGATAGGAGATTCTGTGGTCGCGAGCGAGACTCCCGAAAGGTATGTTGCCTCCCGGGTACCAGGGCCAGGGATGTCTCTGATCATGTCTTCAGGATCCTGAAGGGGGAGGGTGAGCAGCCAGAAGTCGTGGTGCACATTGGTACCAACGATGTAGGTAGGAAAAAGGGTGTGGAGGTAATAAACAAGTTTAGGGAGTTAGGCTGGAAGTTAAAGGCCAGGACAGACAGAGTTGTCATCTCTGGTTTGTTGCCGGTGCCACGTGATAGCGAGGTTAGGAAGAGGGAGAGAGTGCAGTTGAACGCGTGGCTGCAGGAATGGTGTAGGAGGGAGGGCTTCAGGTATTTGGACGGATCTGTAGTCCAGCAACTAAGGTAGACGATAGTCAGGACGCCAAAGCGTGTAGTGATGCAGTGGGGAAAGTAACAATGACAAAGGAGAGTACTTGCAGGCAAGGAGATGGGTTGAAGTGTGTATACTTTAATGCAAGAAGCATCAGGGATAAGGTGGGTGAACTTAAGGCATGGATCTGTACTTGGGGCTACGATGTGGTGGCCATCACGGAAACTTGGATAGAAGAGGGGCAGAAATGGTTGTTGGAGGTCCCTGGGTATAGATGTTTCAACAAGATTAGGGAGGATGGTAAAAGAGGTGGGGGGGTGGCATTGTTAATTAGAGATAGTATAACAGCTGCAGAAAGGCAGTTCGAGGGGGATCTGCCTACTGAGGTAATATGGGTTGAAGTTAGAAATAGGAAAGGAGCAGTCACCTTGTTGGGAGTTTTCTATAGGCCCCCCAATAGCAGCAGAGATGTGGAGGAACAGATTGGGAAACAGATTTTGGAAAGGTGCAGAAGTCACAGGGTAGTAGTCATGGGCGACTTCAACTTCCCAAACATTGAGTGGAAACTCTTTAGATCAAATAGTTTGGATGGGGTAGTGTTTGTGCAGTGTGTCCAGGAAGCTTTTCTAACACAGTATGTAGATTGTCCGACCAGAGGGGAGGCCATATTGGATTTACTACTTGGTAATGAACCAGGGCAGGTGATAGATTTGTTAGTGGGGGAGCATTTTGGAGGTAGTGACCACAATTCTGTGACTTTCACTTTCGTAATGGAGAGGGATAGGTGCGAGCAACAGGGCAAGGTTTATAATTGGGGGAAGGGTAAATACAATGCTGTCAGACAAGAATTGAAGTGCAGAAGTTAGGAACATAGGCTGTCAGGGAAGGACACAAGTGAAATGTGGAACTTGTTCAAGGAACAGGTACTGCGTGTCTTTGATATGTATGTCCCTGTCAGGCAGGGAAGAGATGGTCGAGTGAGGGAACCATGGTTGACAAGAGAGGTTGAATGTCTTGTTAAGAGGAAGAAGGAGACTTATGTAAGGCTGAAGAAACAAGGTTCAGACAGGGCGCTGGAGGGATACAGGATAGCCAGGAGGGAACTGAAGAAAGGGATTAGGAGAGCTAAGAGAGGGCATGAAAAATCTTTGGCGGGTAGGATCAAGGAAACCCCAACGCCTTTTACACATATGTGAGAATATGAGAATGACTAGAGCGAGGGTAGGTCCGATTAAGGACAGTAGCGGGAGATTGTGTATTGAGTCTGAAGAGATAGGAGAGATCTTGAACAAGTATTTTTCTTCAGTATTTACAAACGAGAGGGGCCATATTGTTGGAGAGGACAGCGTGAAGCAGACTGATAAGCTTGAGGAGATACTTGTCAGGAAGGAAGATGTGCTGCGCGTTTTGAAAAACTTGAGGATAGACAAGTCCCCCGGGCCTGACGGGATATATCCAAGGATTCTATGGGAAGCAAGAAATGAAATTGCAGAGCCGTTGGCAATGATCTTTTCGTCCTCGCTGTCAACAGGGGTGGTACCAGAGGATTGGAGAGCGGCGAATGTCGTGCCCCTGTTCAAAAAAGGGAATAGGGATAACCCTGGGAATTACAGGCCAGTTAGTCTTACTTCGGTGGTAGGCAAAGTAATGGAAAGGGTACTGAGGGATAGGATTTCTGAGCATCTGGAAAGGCATTGCTTGATTAGGGATAGTCAGCACGGATTTGTGAGGGGTAGGTCTTGCCTTACAAGTCTTATTGAATTCTTTGAGGAGGTGACCAAGCATGTGGATGAAGGTAAAGCAGTGGATGTAGTGTACATGGATTTTAGTAAGGCATTTGATAAGGTTCCCCATGGTAGGCTTATGCAGAAAGTAAGGAGGCATGGGATAGTGGGAAATTTGGCTAGTTGGATAACAAACTGGCTAACCGATAGAAGACAGAGAGTGGTGGTGGATGGCAAATATTCAGCCTGGAGCCCAGTTATCAGTGGCGTACCGCAGGGATCAGTTCTGGGTCCTCTGCTGTTTGTGATTTTCATTAACGACTTGGATGAGGGAGTTGAAGGGTGGGTCAGTAAATTTGCAGATGATACGAAGATTGGTGGAGTTGTGGATAGTGAGGAGGGCTGTTGTCGGCTTCAAAGAGACATAGATAGAATGCAGAGCTGGGCTGAGAAGTGGCAGATGGAGTTTAACCCTGACAAGTGTGAGGTTGTCCATTTTGGAAGGACAAATCTGAATGCGGAATACAGGGTTCATGGTAGGGTTCTTGGCAATGTGGAGGAGCAGAGAGATCTTGGGGTCTATGTTCATAGTTCTTTGAAAGTTGCCATTCAAGTGGATAGAGCTGTGAAGAAGGCCTATGGTGGGCTAGCGTTCATTAGCAGAGGGATTGAATTTAAGAGCCGTGAGGTGATGATGCAGCTGTACAAAACCTTGGTCAGGCCACATTTGGAGTACTGTGTGCAGTTCTGGTCACCTGATTTTAGGAAGGATGTGGAAGCTTTGGAAAAGGTGCAAAGGAGATTTACCAGGATGTTGCCTGGAATGGAGAGTAGGTCATACGAGGAAAGGTTGAGGGAGCTAGGCCTTTTCTCATTAGAACGGAGAAGGATGAGGGGCGACTTGATAGAGGTTTATAAGATGATCAGGGGAATAGTTAGACAGTCAGAGACTTTTTCCCCGGGTGGAACACACCATTACAAGGGGACATAAATTTAAGATAAATGGTGGAAGATATAGAGGGGATGTCAGAGGTAGGTTCTTTACCCAGAGAGTAGTGGGGGCATGGAATGCACTGCCTGTGGTAGTAGTTGAGTCGGAAAAGTTAGGGACCTTCAAGTGGCTATTGGATAGGTACTTGGATTAGGGTAGAATAATGGAGTGTAGGTTAACTTCTTAAGGGCAGCACGGTAGCATTGTGGATAGCACAATTGCTTCACAGCTCCAGGGTCCCAAGTTCGATTTCGACTTGGGTCACTGTCTGTGTGGAGTCTGCACATCCTCCCCGTGACTGCGTGGGTTTCCTCCGGGTACTCCGGTTTCCTCCCACAGTCCAAAGATGTGCAGGTTGGGTGGATTGGCCATGAAAAATTGTCCAAAATTCTATGATTAACCTAGGACAAAAGTTCGGCGCAACATCGTGGGCCGAAGGGCCTGTTCTGTGCTGTATTTCTCTAAAAAAAAAAAAAAATGTGTATCACCGTCTGCCTACTCAGCCGGAGTCTCCTCCTGCAGGTGATGTCCGTCATTGTTAGGAAAGAGACCCGGACACGGTACACCCTCGGCTTTGGTCGTCGCCTCTGGCGCCGTGGCTGCACCCTCACTCTCTCCTCTTCCTCTTCCTCCTCCTCCTCCTCCCCATGCTGCTCGACGACTGGCAACTCCTCGGCCCTTCCCTCTGCTGCTGCAGCTGGCCCTGCAGCCACTGCGGGTTGTGGGTGTGGATGCTGCTCCATCTCCAAATGCAGTGCAGCGGCCCCAACCACTGAGCAGAACATAGCCGTTCTGTTCACATACATTGTGCTAACCTACAGAAGGGTGGTGGGGGGCAGAGAAACGGGACATGTTAGACGGAGGTTAGTCGACACCTCGGCAGCCGCCTGCCACGGGATACCTGTGTGTCCCGGTGGCCTGATCGCGCTGCTGACACACGGGCAGCCTAACCCCTGGTCACTTTCTGCATCCAACGGCCAGTAAACTACGTCCTCTTCACAGGTGCGTCAGTGGCCTGTGGCCGTAAGCCACAGGGGAACCAGCGGCCGTGTCCTCGTGACCGGCACACCATGGCATGGTGGCAGACATTTTGTTACGGGGTTGGACGGCTCACTCTCTACCTAAACCCCCCCCCTCCCACTCCCCCCCCCATCTCCCCCGCTCCCCCCCCCGTCTCCCCCACTCCCCCCCCACTGCCCCCCCGTCCCCCCCACTGCCCCCCCGTTCCCCCCACTGCCCCCCCCGTCCCCCCCACTGCCCACCCCGTCTCCCCCACTGACCGCGCTCTGGACCCCCCCCTCCCGTTCTCAGGGATGCCTTCTCCGTTGTGGCCAGACTCGAGCGGTGCGCTGAGCGGTGCGCTGAGCGGTGCGCTGAGCGGTGCGCTGAGTGGTGCCCTGACCTCCTCCAAGCTGTCGTCAGCCAGCCCGACTGGTTGACGAACTTAAATAGCAGGTGTGTTTCACGCCGTGCAAACAGGGCGCGATGATGTCGGGACTTCGGCCCATCCGGGCCGGTGAATAGCGGGGGGGGGGCTATTAGTGGCGAATCTGGTCGTGTCGGGGGCGGAAAGGAGGCGTTTGTCGGGAATGGCGACTCCGAGATTTTGCGGGGTTCGGAGAATAGCGGGAGGGCGTCGGAACAGCGTCGCCGTAAAAATTTGCGACGCCCGCTATTCTCCGAACCGTCGTGAGTCCGGAGAATCGCGCCCTATGTTGTTGGTCATGGGTTCTGTGGATTCTTGCATGGGTGGTGAGCCTGATCCTAGAGCCGCATTTTGACTGCACACGTGGCAGGCGTGTCCGGGAATGGGATCGGTCCTTGGACTCTAGATCGCTGGCATTCCTTTCGCAAGTTCTTTCTCTGGGCCTCCTCTGGCGGTTGGGCATCCTAGAATAATTGTGTCCCTTCAATCAGGAGGTTCCTCCAAGTAGGTATCTTCTGAACAAGGGTCTCCCAGGCATTGATCTCTATGTTGCATTTCTTAAGGTGCCTTTTAAGTGCTTGTCCTCTATTTTGGGTGCCTACCTTGAGCTGGGCAAAGAAGATTTGCTTGGCAGTCAGGACACTGACATCCTAAGCATATGGCCGGCCCAGGGGAGTTTGTTTCAGATGATCATGGCCTCGATGCTGATGCCCTTGGTTCCTTCAAGGACACTGATGCTCGTGCACCTGCCCTCCCAGCTGATGCAGAGATACGGGGCAGCAGGGTAGCATGGTGGTTAGCATAAATGCTTCACAGCTCCAGGGTCCCAGGTTCAATTCCCGGCTGGGTCACTGTCTGTGTGGAGTCTGCACGTCCTCCCCCTGTGTGCGTGGGTTTCCTCCGGGTGCTCCGGTTTCCTCCCACAGCCCAAAGATGTGCGGGTTAGGTGGATTGGCCATGCTAAATTGCCCGTAGTGTCCTAATAAAAGTAAGGTTAGGGGGGGGTTGTTGGGTTACGGGTATGGGGTGGATACGTGGGTTTGAGTAGAGTGATCATGGCTCGGCACAACATTGAGGGCCGAAGGGCCTGTTCTGTGCTGTACTGTTCTATGTTCTAATCCGGCTCATGTAGTGCTGATGGTAACTTTGAGGTAGGGTCTGCATGTGGTCCAAGTTTCTGAGTCGTATAGAAGCTGCCATTTTAAGTTATCCTTCAGCTTCTTGATTTAGTGTATTTGGTTACAGCCCTGCAGCTCTGATATCTTCAATCTTTATATCCACTGTTACGACTGGAATGGGAGCAATGTGCAAATTATCTCGCCCCACTATTCCACATTAGTTCAAAGGTTCAATTTACTCATCAAAATGCCTGTGCATTTGAGGGAGTGAGTACTGTTGTTGCATTTATATTTCAGGTTTTGTGTGAAGAAATGTGTATCTTTTGTTTTAAACTTACCAGAAAACCTGCTTTGAGTATGTTTCAAGTCATGACACAAAGGCCAAAAACACTCCCTTTCAATATACATCTAGTTATAGTCAACCAAGAGATGAACGGGAAAGGGAAAAGTTATGCCACTGCCTCTCGGTATCTGTAACAGTGTTGAGCTTCTCGGGTGTTCTTGCAAATCCACTCATCTAAGCATATAGAGAGTCCAGGAATATGGACAGTAATCCTGACTTGTGCCCTGAACAGAAGATGATGGATTTGATTTGAGAAGTCAGGATGTAGATTACTTGTCACAGATTACCTAGCCTATGACCTGCCCCTGTCATAACACTATTTGTATGGCTTATCGAGAGACGTTTCTGATCAATAGTAACCCCCAAGATGCTGATAGTGGGGATTCAGCGATAGTACGCTGTTCAGGGTAAATGATTAAAAAGCTGCCATCCTGAGACAGGGCAAGAGATCAACCAACTCTCCAGGCGTAGTGCGTCAGTAATCCTGCTAACCTGTTGAATGACAGGTTGCTGGAGTGCAATGACTCACTGCTTTTAGCAGGAGAACCCAGAGTCACAATAACATCAAAACATCAATATGAGATTCCAAGGCAGCAGTCAAAGATCTGAAGCAAGCTGTATTATAAATATGTAACTTCATGATTTATATATTTAGTTTGAGGATTGATAATAATAATAATCATTTGTCACAAGTAGGCTTCAATGAAGTCACTGTGAAAAGTCCCTCGTCGCCATATTCCGGCTCCTGTTCGAGGAGGCCGGTACGGGAATTGAACCCGCGCTGCTGACCTTGTTCTCCATTACAAGCCAGCTATTTAGCCCACTGTGCTGAACCAGCCCCTATGCACGGTAGCCTAGTGGTTAGCACTGTTGCTTCAGAGAACTTAGGACCCGGTTTGGGTCACCGTCTATGCGGAGTCTGCACATTCTCCTCGTGTCTGCATGGGTTTCCTCCGAGTGCTCCGGTTTCCGCCCAAAAGACATGCTTGATAGGTGAATTAGACATTCTGAATTCTCCCTCAGTGTACCCAGCAGGCGCCGGAGTGTGGCGATGAGGGGATTCTCACAGAACTTCATTGCAGTGTTAATGTAAGCCTGCTTGTGACACTAATAAAGATTATTATTATTTTTTAATGTAACAGAAATTGAGTATCTGGTTTGAGAAGTTAATAAACAGAACTCAAGTAATTGCAATTCAAAGGGTGGAAGGGTGGTCTATCTTGATTTAACCCAATCATTTAATTTGCCAGGCAGCACAATTGGTCATGCTGGTCCTCCAGCACAGTGAACGGACCATTGTAACAGAACTCAACCCCACACATTTTCTGGACTTGATCAACCTGACGTCCTGGTCGTTTGCTGCAGAATGTCGTTGGCTGGTTCTGCCGCCAGGGGAAGCTAATCAGCAAAACTGCGCCTCCCAACAGGAAATGTAAAAGCATGAGTCAATCACCCTGGGCAACGCAAATAAAACCCAGTTTATTTACTGTAACTGAAAATCAGAGTTATTTCTATGCGCAGTGAGAGCTAAATATCGATGTTAAAAATTATGCAGAGTTGCGTTGGTCCAAAAAAATTACTCCTTCAGTGTGGAGACAATCCACAACATACAAAACATTCGTCCAACAATCAAGAGTACACAATGGAAGCACATAAAGGAAATGGATTTCACACTTCCAACATGGTGTAACAACCCACGAATACCAACAAAACTAGCTACTGTTTTTGCAGTATCATTGATCTCAACATACTTGGCAGCACCAATATTTTTTGAAATAATTGCTTTGCGGTCTGCAGCAGTCACATTAAAATGTACAATAAAGTACGTCACCCCAAAAGCTAAACTTGACAGTCCCCTGTGGGCAGCTTTTTGGGGGTGGCAGCAGCAGATGGTGGATGGATTTCTGTTGGCCACTTTGCCACACTCTGTTACGCCCAGTGACACCATGAGGATCAGAGAGCTACCATCCAATCTGATCGGCTGACAGCTCTGGGAGGCGGTACTTCCTCTCAGGTGGGAGCAGGGGGCCCGCCGTGAACCACTTAAACAAGTCGTCCGAGTGCTGATTCACTGCAAGACAGGGAAGGGTTTACGGTGAGTTGTTCAGTCGCAAGGCTGGAAACCTACCAGCTGTGAAATCCTGCCCATTGATTAACCAGTGTGGAATCAAATCTATCAACAAACTGGTTATGCTTTACTGGTTATGCTATATCGGTTCTGATTTGGGGTGTTAATATTATAGGATAGATTCCACAGGGTTAAATCACCATGGTATCAATTGCTGGACAGTGTAGTGCCTTTATTGAGCCAACAGACCTGCAGGTAGTCAGCAAACATGATGGTTTCTCACAGTAAGGCAGCACCAGCAGTAGTGCTACCTTCAATTAGGATCAGCAGTTACACACATTATGAAAAAACATGTGGCGGAACAGAGCAAAGAAGAGGGAGAATGGCAATGAATAGCATAAAGTATTCAGCAAAATCATTCAGGCAAACACACATGAAGCATGATATAATCACAAGTGGCAGTTCAAAAGCTAATAAGTATTAATTGGTCAAAGATTCAGTATGGATTTGTGAAGGGAATGGCATGTCTGAATAAACTGACCTTTTGGAAGGCACCAGCTTCGTGGATGGGGAGGTGGCATGGATACATTTTATATGGACTTCCAGAGGGCATCTGATAAAGTTACCCCAGAGATTATAAGCAAAAATTAGAATGTGTGGAACATGAAGTAGCTTTCTGAAATTTGTAACTGATTTGGGTGGAAAGGTACAGAGGAGTAGGGATAAATGGAACATTCTCTGATTGACCAAAAGCGACCCTGGAACCTGTGCTGGGTCCTCAGCTTTTCATCATATTGGATGAGGGCAGAGCAAGTAGTGTTTCCAAGTTTGCAAATTAAACTAATTTAAGAGGGACAATAAATTGTGCCAATTGGGGGACAGATTGCAAAGGGACTCTGCAAGTGGGCAGTATTACAGGAGGTAGCGTTCAATGCAGGGAAGAGACTTAACTTTGGATCAGAGACAAAAAGAAGCTATGGAGGAGCAAATGGATTTGGGTATTCAGCTACAAAAAGTAGACAGCTATAAAACGTAATCAAACGGTTACAAAGTGTTGCCCTTTAGGAAATCAGAATGCAAAAGTGAGGAAGTAAATGCTTCAGCTGGCCGCAGTCTTAGTCAGACCCCACATGAATATCATGGCCAGTTTTGGGGAACACACTTTAGGAAATAAGGATGCCATGTATGAATCCAATGACTTGCCTGCAGCAGCAGATGGCAGGAATAAAATCAGAAAATGCTTGAAAAACTCAGCAGGTGTGCTAGCATTTGGAGAAAGAGAAATAAATCTAACATCTGAGTGTGTATCTTCAAAACTGAGGAAAGATGGGTTTCATATGTTTGAAGAGATGGGGTGGAGCAAAATAGATCAGGAATCAGTGAGAGCACTTTGCTATGAACACATTCTGCTACCTGACCTTTATGCCACTATTAACACCTGCCTTAGTCTTTAACACTATTACCACACGTTTCGTATTATGTCCATGACGCCTTTGTCAAATCTTTCCTGGGATTCCACCATGACGGACACGAGAAGTATTGGTGCAGGAACAGGAACAGAAGACACTGTAGGTGATTACCTGACAACGACTGTGTAGATAAGAGTGGAACCAGGAGAATGAGGTCCCAAACAACTGGGTGATGGTACAGAGATGTTCAAGAAGTATAGTCTGCTCAACCTGGTCAACGACTACAGACAGTCCAGTAGAACCAAGAAGAATAATTTACCACTGTCACTGGCACATAAAATGTCATTTGTGACTGGAAAAAACTGTGTTGTCACTTTGACAAAGGTGGAAATCTGATCGGAGCAGTTCATACACGGTGTTCTGGGAACGATGAGAGTGGATTTACAAGGCAACAGCGCATTGAAGGACTTTGAAGAGGAAAGGAAGTAAGAGGAGGCAGATAGTTTTCAAGGACAGCCGAGTCATAGCATCACGGGCAGTGGCACCACAAGGCCGTGTCTGCCTGTGTTGTCTCTTTGGAAGAGCAGTAATACTTTGTCACACATGCGCACGATTGAACTTTTATAACTAGTCTCTCACTTCAAAAAAAATCTCTGCTTTTACTATTCTTAAAACCCACAAAGCGAGTGGAAATCTAAAACTTGCTCTTTCAAAAGGTCATAGATAGCCAATCAATTTAAACTTTAAAAACTGAAATCAATAAATGTTTGTTAAGTAAATTTATCCAGGATTATAGTACAAAGGAAGATTAATGGAGCTGAAATACAGATCAGTAATGATCCAGCTGAATGTTGGAACTGATTCAAGGGTCCAGTGGCTTACTTCTGTTCTTATGTAGT
This sequence comes from Scyliorhinus canicula, assembly GCF_902713615.1. Lineage (NCBI taxonomy): Eukaryota > Metazoa > Chordata > Chondrichthyes > Carcharhiniformes > Scyliorhinidae > Scyliorhinus > Scyliorhinus canicula. The sequence continues at coordinate 32,217,450 of NC_052153.1, forward strand.
AAAGATGCATTGAATTGTTAAGCTTGTGCTTTGGCGCAATTTAAGTTAATATATCTTATGAATCATCACTTTTTCAACCATCAAAATTAATAACTTCAGTGACTCCACAAGGCCATTAAAAACTGAGTGGCTTTGACCCTTGCACGAACTTACCTTGCTGCCCTCACAGTTGGTGTGAAAGCCAAATAACCTAATCATGTTTATATCATTTGAAAAGTAAATGTTATCCCATTCTCTCTGCTCCTGGTTTGGAAAGATAGACTGAAAATGCTTCCATCTCATGATTCCCCAAACAGCAAAAATCATGGTTCTCGTGGTGTTTCTTAAATGGAGAAATAATGGCCAGAACCCAGTACTATAGAACATAGAACATAGAACAGTACAGCACAGAACAGGCCCTTCGGCCCTCGATGTTGTGCCGAGCAATGATCACCCCACTTAAACCCACATACCCCTAACCCAACAATCCCCCCATTAACCTTTACACTACGGGCAATTTAGCATGGCCAATCCACCTAACCCGCACATCTTTGGACTGTGGGAGGAAACCGGAGCACCCGGAGGAAACCAACACACACACGGGGAGGACGTGCAGACTCCACACAGACAGTGACCCAGCCGGGAATCGAACCTGGGACCCTGGAGCTGTGAAGCATTGATGCTAACCACCATGCTACCGTGAGGCCCCAAGACTATAATACCTTTAATACTGATGGGAAGCAAGCAATAAGCAGAGAGGGTCTAATTTTAATCCATCGCCTGCAGTACTACTGTGGAACTAACAGGCTAGATCATGATCAAGCCAACTACAATCTCTGAATCAGTGTCAAAGGTGACAACTGTGCCAATAAAGCACAATTATTGCATGTTCTGTAAGACATTAAATAATCCAGGCACAGTTATGAAGCATACTCTTTCCCACACTTAATTACGAATGCACTCTTACATATCTAAGAAATTATTAATTTGGTATGTAGGATTACAGCCTCCAAGATGTATACATCCATGTAGACTTTACTCTGCTTTAAATCGATGTGCTCTTTCAGGTTAGTTGCTTTCAAACCTCTTTGCAGGAAACCCTGCCAGTATTAACACATTTGTGGGTGGCCTGTGCTCTGGGTTCCAAAAGGCAGTGACAAGAAAAACATCTCTTCATATTCAGCAACAGAAATAATACACCTGCAAGCCAAAAGTACAGAAACATGCCAGAACTCTGCAGAAACTACCTTGGGTCTGTGGACCAGTTTGAAAATTAATAATAGTCATAAAGACCATAAAATAGGATGGAACAAAATCGGACACGAAGCTGAAAAAAATGTCAACAAGCTGGATCATTATCAGTCCACAAACATATACAAACACAGTGACGGAAATTCCAACAGGGAAAATGGAGCACTGAACACAAAAAAAGTAGCATTATTTTAAGATGAAGTAACTGAAACGCAGAATTGTTACAGTGCAGTACAAAGAACAAAGAAAATTACAGCACAGGAACAGGCCCTTCGGCCCTCCCAGTCTGCACCGATCCAGATCCTTTATCTAAACCTGTCTCCTATTTTCCAAGGTCTACTTCCCTCTGTTCCCGCCCGTTCATATACCTGTCTAGATGATGCAATCGTGCCCGCCTCTACCACCTCCACTGGTAAAGCGTTCCAGGCACCCACCACCCTCTGCGTAAAAAACTTTCCACGCACATCTCCCTTAAACTTTTCTCCTCTCATCTTGAAATCGTGACCCCTTGTAACTGACATCCCCACTCTTGGGAAAAGCTTGTTGCTATCCACCCTGTCCATACCTCTCATAATTTTGTAGATCTCAATCAGGTCCCCCCTCAACCTCTGTCTTTCCAACAAAAACAATCCTAATCTACTCAACCTTTCTTCATAGCTAGCACCCTCCATACCAGGCAACATCCTGGTGAACCTCCTCTGCACCCTCTCCAAAGCATCCACATCCTTCTGGTAATGTGGCGACCAGAACTGCACGCAGTATTCCAAATGTGGCCGAACCAAAGTCCTATACAACTGTAACATGACCTGCCAACTCTTGTACTCAATACCCCGTCCGATGAAGGCAATCATGCTGTATGCCTTCTTGACCACTCTATCAACCTGCGTTGCCACCTTCAGGGTACAATGGACATGAACTCCCAGATCTCTCTCCATCAATTTTCCCCAAGACCCTTCCATTGACCATATAGTCCGCTCTTGAATTTGATCTTCCAAAATGCATCACATAGAACATAGAACAGTACAGCACAGAACTGGCCCTTCGGCCCTCGATGTTGTGCCGAGCAATGATCACCCTACTTAAACCCACATACCCGTAACCCAACAATCCCCCCATTAACCTTACACTACGGGCAATTTTAGCATGGCCAATCCACCTAACCCGCACATCTTTGGACTGTGGGAGGAAACCGGAGCACCCGGAGGAAACCCACGCACACACAGGGAGGACGTGCAGACTCCACACAGACATTGACCCAGCCGGGAATCGAACCTGGGACCCTGGAGCTGTGAAGCATTGATGCTAACCACCATGCTACCGTGAGGCCCCTTGCATTTGCCTGGATTGAACTCCATCTGTCATTTCTCTGCCGAACTCTCCAATCTATCTATATTTTGTTGTATTCTCTGACAGTCCTCCTCGCTATCTGCAACTCCACCAATCTTTAGTAGGAGGCCTGTCGTGTCCGCACTAGCTTTCCAAATGAGCAATTCATCTGGTGCCATTTCCCCACATCTCGCTGTAACCCTATACATTTTTTCTGTTTCAGATAACAGTTGAATTGCCTTTTGAATGCTTCTGCTGAACCTGCCTCCACCACACTCTCAGGCAGTCCATTCTAAACATTAACAACATGCTGCATAAAAAAATCTCTCCGCATTTCACTTTTGCTTCTTTTATCAATGTGCCCTCTCATTCCCAATTCTCTCGAGTGGGAACATTTTCTCCCTATCTACTCTGTCCAGTCCCCTCATGATTTTGAACACTTCCATCAAATCTCCCATCAACCCTCTTTTCTCAAAGGAAAACAGTCCAATCTATCTTCGTAACTGATGTTCCTCACCCCTGAAACCATTCTCGTGAATCTTTCCTGCATTCTCACCAATGTCTTCACATCCTTCCTGAAGTGTGACACCCAGAGCTGGACATAGTACTCTAGCTGAGGCTGAACTAGTGACATAAATAAACCCAGTATTCCATCCTTGCTCCTGTACTTTTTGCCTCAATTAATAAAGCCTAGGCTTTATTAACTGCCCTCTCAACCTGTCCGACCATTTGCATTTTCTTTGTATATTTAAACCCAGGTCCCTCAGCTCCGCTACCTTCTTTAGAAGTTTACTCTTTGATTCATGTTATCTCTCCATGTTCTGCTGACCAAAATGAGCTACTTCACATTTCTTTGCATTGGGCTTCATCTGCCACCTATCCACCCATGTCACCAACTTGTCTATGTCCCATTGAAGTTCTACACTATCCTCCTCAGTTAACAAGGCTTCCAAGACTCAAAATCTCAGGGCATTCATTCTGCACTCTTGGTCTCTGCCACAACTGCAGGTAAAATTGCCGTAGAATAATTCAAAACATGAAAAGAAAACATAATTTGAACAAGCGCAAATGGATTTCCAAATCTGAACTTTTGCATGCAACATTCATTCTGAACAATCCAAACAAAGTCAGTTTTTATCAAATCACATACACACACAGGACAATATCATCATATTGTACATTCCACACGAGAGGACAATGGAATAGGCCTTGGGCGCAATCGAATGGCCTAGTCACGCCTGACTTGGTGCCGTGACAAGGCCGTTACATCTCGGATCAATGACATGGGTGAGGTTTGGGTGAGGGTGGTTTGGGAGGCACTGAAGGCAGTTATTAGGGGGGGGGGGAAATCCATCTCAATTCAGATCCATAAGGCGAAGGCTGAGCGGGCAGAGTTGAACAGATTGGTAGGCAATATTTTACAGGTGGACAGGAGGTGCGCGGAGTCTCCGGATTACAGGCTTTTGAAGGAGCATCAGGGACTGCAGCTGGAATTTGGTTTCCTGTCCACAGGTGAGGCAGAGGGACAACTGAGGAGGGTAATGAATATGGGGGAAAAGCCAGCAGGATGCTGGCGCACCAGCTGAGGAAACAAGAGGCACGAGAGAGATTGGGAATGTGAGAGATACAGGGGGGGGGGCATGGTTCTGGATCCATTGGGGGTGAATGATATATTTCGTGAGTTTTATAGTAAATTGTATAAATCGGAACCACCAGCCAGGGAACAGAGAACATAGAACGTTATAGCGCAGTACAGGCCCTTCGGCCCACGATGTTGCACCGTCCTGTGAAACCCTTCTAAAGTCCCTCTACACTATTCCCTTATCGTCCATATGCCTATCCAATGACCATTTGAATGCGTTTAGTGTTGGCGAATCCACTACTGTTGCAGGCAGAGCATTCCACGCCCTTACTACTCTCTGAGTAAAGAACCTACCTCTGACATCTGTCCTATATCTATCTCCCCTCAATTTAAAGCTATGTCCCCTCGTGCTGGACATCACCATCCGAGGAAAAAGGCTCTCGATGTCCACCCTATCTAATCCTCTGATCATCTTGTATGCCTCAATTAAGTCCCCTCTTAGCCTTCTTCTCTCTAACGAAAACAGCCTCAACTCCTTCAGCCTTTCCTCATATGATCTTCCCTCCATACCAGGCAACATTCTTGTAAATCTCCTCTGTACCCTTTCCAATGCTTCCACATCCTTCCTATAATGTGGCGACCCGAACTGCACACAATACTCCAAATGCGGCCGCACCAGAGTTTTGTACAACTGCAACATGACCTCATGGTTCCGAAACTCAATTCCTCTACCAATAAAAGCTAACACACTGTACGCCTTCTTCACAACCCTCTCAACCTGGGTGGCAACTTTCAGGGACCTAAGGACATGGACGACGAGATCTCTCTGCTCGTCCACATTACCAAGAATCTTACCATTAGCCCAGTACTCTGCCTTCCTGTTATTCCTTCCAAAATGAATCACCTCACACTTTTCTGCATTAAACTCCATTTGCCACTTGTCAGCCCAGCTCTGCAGCTTATCTATGTCCCTCTGTAACTTGTAACATCCTTCTGCACTGTCCACAACTCCACCGACTTTAGTGTCATCTGCAAATTTACTCATCCATCCTTCTACGCCCTCCTCCAGGTCATTTATTAAAATGACAAACAGCAACGGCCCCAAAACAGATCCTTGTGGCACACCACTACTAACTGGACACCAGTCAGAGCATTTCCCATCAACCACCACTCTTTGTCTTCTATCAGCTAGCCAATTTCTGATCCAAACTGCTAAATCACCCTGAATCCCATGCCTCTGTATTTTCTGCAATAGCCTTCCGTGGGGAACCTTAGCAAACGCTTTACTGAAATCCATATACACCACATCAACTGCTTTACCTCATCCACCTGTTTGATCACCTTCTCGAAGAACTCAATGAGGCTTGAGAGGCACGACCTACCCTTCACAAAACCATGTTGACTATCTCTAATCAAATTATTCCTTTCCAGATGATTATACATCCTATCTCTTATAAACCTTTCCAAGACTTTCCCCACAACAGAAGTAAGGCTCACTGGTCTATAGTTACCGGGGTTATCTCTACTCCCCTTCTTCTACAAGGGGACAACATTTGCTATCCTTCAGTCCTCTGGCACTGTTCCTGTAGACAAAGATGACTTAAAGATCATAGCCAAAGGCTCAGCAATCTCCTCCCTAGCTTCCCAGAGAATCCTAGGATAAATCCCATCCGGCCCAGGGGACTTATCTATTTTAACACTTTCCAGAATCGCTAACACCTCCTCCTTATGAACCTCAAGCCCTTCTAGTCTAGTAGCCTGTATCTCAGTATTCTCCTCGACAACCTTGTCTTTTTCCTATGTGAATACTGACGAAAAATACTCATTTAGCACCTCTCCTATCTCCCCGAACTCTACGCACAACTTCCCACTACTGTCCTTGACTGGCCCTACTCTTACCTTAGTCATTCTTTTATTCCTGACATACCTATAGAAAGCTTTAGGGTTATCCTAGATCCTACCTGCCAAAGACTTCTCATGTCCCCTCCTGGCTCTTCTTAGCTCTCTCTTTAGAGCCTTCCTAACTAACCTGTAACGCTCAAGCGACCCAACTGAACCATCACGTCTCATCTTCACATAAGCCTCCTTCTTCCTCTCGACAAGTGTTTCAACTGCTTTAGTAACCCATGGTTCCGTCACTCGACCACTTCCTCCCTGCCTAACAGGTACATACTTATCAAGGACACGCAGTAGCTGTTCCTTGAACATGCTCCACATTTCCATTGTGTCCATCCCCTGCAGTTTTCCTCTCCAGGTGATGCATCCTAAGTCTTGCCTCATCGCATCATAATTGCCTTTCCCCCAGCAATAACTCTTGCCCTGCGGTTTATACCTATCCCTGTCCATTGCTAGAGTAAACGTAATCGAATTGTGGTCACTATCACCAAAATGCTCACCTACCTCCAAATCTGACACCTGTCCTGGTTCATTACCCAGTACCAAATCCAATACGGCCTCGCCTCTTGTTGGCCTATCTACATATTGCATCAGGAAACCCTCCTGCACACATTGGACAAAACCGGATCCATCTAAAGTACTCGAACTATAGTGTTTCCAGTCAATATTTGGAAAGTTAAAGTCCCCCATAACAACTACCCTGTTATTTTCGCTCCTATCCAGAATCATCTTTGAAATCCTTTCCTCTACATCTCTGGAATTTTTCGGAGGCCTATCGAAAAGCCCTAACAGGGTGACCTCTCTTTTCCTGTTTCTTAACTCAGCCCATACTACCTCAGTATTCGAGTCCTCATCAAATATCCTCTCAGCCACCGTAATACTGTCGTTGACTAACAATGCCACCCCTCCCCCTCTCTTACCACCTTCCCTGAACTTACTGAAATATCTAAACCCCGGCACCTGCAACAACCATTCCTCGCCCTGCTCTATCCATGTCTCCGAAATGGCCACAACATCGAAGTCCCAGGTACTAACCCATGCCGCAAGCTCACCCACCTTATTCCGGATGCTCCTGGCATTGAAGTAGACGCACTTTAGACCACCTTCCTTCCTGCCGGTACACTCCTGCATCTTTGAAACCTTACTCATGACCTCACTACTCTCAGCTTCTTGTATACTGGAGCTACAATTCAGGTTACCAATCCCCTGCTGAACTAGTACCCCTCTGGTCCAGGTGGAGACCATCCCGTTTGTAGAGGTCCCACCTACCCCAGAATGAGCCCCAATTGTCCAGGAATCTGAAACCCTCCCTCCTGCACCATCCCTGTAGCCACGTGTTCAACTGCTCTCTCTCCCTATTCCTTGTCTCGCTAGCACGTGGCACGGGTAACAACCCAGAGATAATAACTGTTTGTTCTAGCTCTAAGTTTCCACCCTAGCTCCCTGAATTCCTGCCTTACATCCCTATCCCTTTTCCTACCTATGTCGTTGGTACCTATGTAGACCATGACTTGGGGCTGCACCCCCTCCCCCTTAAGGATCCCGAAAACATGATCTGAGACATCGCGGACCCTGGCACCTGGGAGGCAACACACCAACCGCGAGTCTCTGTCATTCCGACAGAATCTCCTATCTATCCCCCTAACTATGGAGTCTCCAATGACTAATGTTCTACTCCTTTCCCCCCTTCACCTTCTGAGCAACAGAGACTGACTCTGTGCCAGAGACCTGTACCCCATGGCTGACCCCTGGTAAGTCATCCCCCCCAACAGTATCCAAAGCGGTATACCTGTTACTAAGGGGAACGACCACAGGGGATCCCTGTACTGACTGCTTACCCCCAGCCCCTCTCACCATCACCCATCTATCTTTATTCTTTGGCGTAACTACCTCCCTGAAGCTTCTATCTATGACCCCCTCTGCTTCCCGAATGATCCGAAGTTCCTCCAGCTCCAGCTCCAGTTCCCTAACACGGTTTTTGAGGAGCTGGAGTTGGGTGCACTTCCCACAGATGAAATCAGCAGGGACACTGACGGCGTCCCTCACCTCAAACATTCTGCAGGAGGAGCATTGTACTGCCTTCCCTGACTCTAGATTTAAAAAAAACAAGAAAAAGAAAGGAAGAGCTTACCTGATATTCCATCAAACCCTGCTCCCTCTGAATGGTAAGCAAATTTAAAGGCACTCATTCACCTTCACGACAGGTCCTGCTCCCGCTTCCCAACAACCGTGGATTTTCTTTTGGTTAGAGGAGGAGGTAGGGGGGGGGAAACACTGAGGAAGTGTTTCGGGTTTAACTGTCACTTGACAACAGCCCCTCTACAAACCACCTTCAAATTAAGCTGACCGCACTGCACGTATGCAAATTTCCCCGGAACAGCCAATCAGTTGCTCTGCTCTGCTGCCCTCTGCTGGATGCTAGCCTTTACTCGAACTCCTCGGGTCTCTTTCGCAGGTACAGCTTCAAGTTAGGCTGACCGCACTGCACGTATGCAAATTTCCCCAGAACAGCCGATCGGTAGCTCTGCTCTGCTGCCCTCTGCTGGATGCTTTCCTTTACTCGAACTCCTCGGGTCTCTTTCGCAGGTACACCTTCAAATTAGGCTGACCGCACTGCACGTATGCAAATTAGGGAGGAGGGTATGAAGCAATTTCTCAGAGGGCTGGAGTTCACAATGATAGACGAGCAGTGGTGGACGATTTGGGAGTCCCAATTGGGCACGGGGAGGTTATAAACGGGTTGGGGACGTTGCAATCGGGTAAAGCTCCGGGACCAGACAGGTATCCGGTTGAGTTTTATAAGAAGTTTTCCGGGCTGTTGGGGCTGTTGCTGGTAAAGATTTTTAATAAATCAAAGGAGTTGGGAATGCTCTCCCCAACGTTATTGGAGGCATCGATTTCCATTATTTTGAAGCGGGTTAAGGATCCAGAGAACTGTAGTTCATATAAGTCAATCTCTGGCAAAGATCCTGCCCACGCGCATAGATTATTGTGCTCCGGGGGTAATAGGGGATGACCAGATGGGATTTGTTAAGGGATGACACCTGACGTCCAACATTAGGCGGCTCCTAAATGTAATAACGATGCCTACGGAGGTCGAGGTGGTGGTGGCCATGGATGCAGAAAAGACCTTTGATCGAGTGGAGTGGAAGTACTTGTGGGATGTTCTGGGAAGGTTTGGGTTTGGGCAGGGATTTGTGGATAGGGTCCGGTTGCTATATCAGGCACAGGTTCGGTTAGAATATTTTAGTCTGTGCCAGGAGACAAGACCGGGGTATCCACTCTCCCCACTACTGTTTGCCCTGGCCATAGAGCCTTTGGCAATGGCACTGAGAGCACTGAACATTTGGCGGGGGATAGTGAGAGAGGGTGGGTAGAACATAGGATCTCGTTCTATGCAGTTGATTTGCTCCTTTATATAACAAACCCGTTGGGGGGACTTGCTGGAATTATGGGAATACTGGAGGAATTTGTTCTCAGGTTACATACTGAATATGGGGAAGAGTGAGGTTTTTGCAATCCAGGCAAGAGGGCAGGAGAGGAGACTGAGGGAGATGCCATTCAAAGTGGTGGGAGGGAGCTTTAGGTGCCTGGGGATTCAAGTGGCAAGGGACTGGGGTCAGCTTCATAAACTAAATTTGGGCAGGTTGATTGAGCAAATGAAAGGGGACTTCCATAGGTGGGACATGCTCCCGCTGTCACTGGCGGGGAGGGTACAGACTGTGAAAATGACAGTCCTCCCGAGATTGCTGTTCGTGTTTCAGTATCTTCCAATCTTCATCCCCAAGGCATTTTTTAGGAAGATGAATGCGGCGATCTCGGGTTTTATATGGGCCGGGAGAGCCCTGAAGGTGAAGAAGGTCCTTCTCGAACGGGGGCGCAGGGAGGGGGGCTTGGCCCTTTCAAACTTCATTAATCACAACTGGGCAGCTAATATATCGAAGGTCAGGAAATGGGTAGTGTGGGAGCGAGTGGAGGCAGCGTCCTGTGAGGGTATGAGTTTGGAGGCTTTGTTAACGGCACCTCTGTCGTTCTCGCCAGCGCGGTGATCCGCAAGCCCAGTGGTAGTGGCGTCCCTAAGAGTATGGGGCAATGGAGGCAGGATATGAGACTGGAAGGGTGTCGGTGTGGTCACCGATCTGTGATAACCACCGGTTCGCTCCGGTGGGGGCTGACGGGTGCTTCAGGAGGTGGCAGCGGGCAGGGCTTGAAGGATTTGGGGATCTATCAATGAGAAGGGTTTCCCGAGCTGGAGGAGGTGGAGGAGCTGGAGGAGGAGTTTGAGTTACCAGGTGGGAATGGGGTCCGGTACCTGCAGGTACGGGATTTTGGGATGGAGAGACTTGGAGCCTCCAATGTCTGGGGTTTGACTCCAATGTTTCTTAGGCTAGAGAAAATTAAGTTCACCTCAAGGGGTTCGTTCGGAGGTGGCAACCATTCATCGACTTCAAGGGAAATTGACTGTCAGTGGGAGGAGGCATGGAAGTGACAATTGAGGGCAGGGAATCTAATGTATGGTTAGTTAGGGTTTAGCGCTGGGGAGAATTGGCTGTGTTATTGTGGGGGTTTTCGAGTGTGTTTGATTTCTCTGTTGTTCAAAATGTTAAAATGTTAAAATTATAAATGCCTCAATAAAATATTTTCTAACAAAAAAGTAAAGTCACCAGAAGGAAGAAAATCCTTTGTGGACATCAGGAAGATTTAGAAAGGTCACAATAGTAGGCTCACAAGGTGGAAGTGATGATTATTGGCTGCATCACGTGACACCATTATTCCTGGCCAGAATGGGGATGATTATCTAATTTCCCTCATGAATTAAACTTTGAGACTTCGCTCCTGTGTTTGAGTGGAATTTATTTGACACACAATTTATGAAACTATACTCCATTGACTGCAAGTTGCTGCTGGATATGTAGCCCTGCTCTAATCGAGAGACTTTGCTGTCATTTCTTATGTTCTTATGTTTGCTGAGTAAATACACTGTTCACTGTAGAGCTCTATTAAAATAAGAGTGTGTTCTATAAATAGACCGGTCACTGTAAAATAGACTGCTCCACGTCTGACCATAAATCCTGTCCCACCTCCAATTCATTCACTGTAACAGTGGTGCCAATTAAGAGTACCACGTGCTGGTCTGGGCACCTCACTATGGAAATGATATTAAAACCACAGAAGTTTCAGTGTTGACTCAATCGGATGATGCCAGACCTGCTGAGCTTTTCCAGGAGTCTCTGTTTTTGTTTCAGATTCCAGCATTTGTATTATTTTGCTTTTATATTATGATGCTGAAAGAATTTTTTTTGAAGTCAATGGACTCGGGGGCGCCATGATGGCGCAGTGATTAGCATTGCAACCTCACAGCGCCAAGGACCCGGGTTCGATCCCGGCCCCAGGTCACTGTCTGTGTGGAGTTTGCACATTCTCCCCGTGTCCAAGTGGGTTTCACCCCCATAACCCAAAGATGTGCAGGTTAGGTAGATTGACCACGCTAAATTGCCCCTTAATTGGAAAAAAAAATAATTGAGTATTCTAAATTTTTAAAAAAGTCAATGGACTCTTGGCTGCCTCTCCAGATTTTCCATCGCCTGTGGTGGACCGGAAACTCTCAATTCTGAGAAGAGGTTTAAAATTTGGAACTATTTCTGGTGGAGCAGAAAAAGAATATTTAACAATGTTTTATATGCTTTAGCAGGAAACAATATTTTCTCTGGTTTGAAAGCAAATGACAAGACGTCATCAATTTTAAATTATCAGAAAGAAACATTTCCTCCTATTTCTCTATTCGCATACATATGTTGTAGGACATGGAATGTTTTACCACAGGGAACAGTAGAGATAGAAAGCTCCTTGGGCAGGATTCTCCGGTCGGCGACACCAAAATCACGTTCAACGATTGGCCGGAGAATCCCGCGGCGAAATCAGGGGCGGCACCGCTTTTGCGATGCATTGCCCCCTCGAAAACAGCATAGTCAAACAGTACATCGCACGTCGTATGGACGGCCTCAGAGCATCAACTGAAGCCCTCCCCTGATGCTCCACCCCAGGTGGGCTGAGTTCCCAATGGCGTGGAACATTTATCCTTTGTTTTTCATGAACCTGGCGTGGTGGCTGCGGACTGAGTCCAGCGGCGCCACAGTCAGGGGGAACCGTTCAATGGGCAGAGGTCTTACTGGGGGACAGTGTGCGGCAGGCTGGGCCCGCATGTGGCCGGCACCATGTTGCATAGTATGGCCGCTGCAGGCCGCCGCCGCGCGCTTATGCGGCCACGGACCCGGCCATACCTGCGTTGTGTGTCTGCTAGCCCCCCATCTGACGGAGGATCGGTGCTGCTTTTGCGGCGTTTGTTCTCGAGTAAAACACCACTGTACCCACGCCGGCGCCAGCACTTAGTCTTCAAATCGGAGAATCCAGCCCCATATATTTTAAGAGAAGACTGGATTAATATTAGACTCAGATTGAGATACTGGGCTGTGGGGCGAGTGGAATTAGATCTGAATTTTTTGAACGCAGGCACAATGGGGCAAGTGGCTCTGTTTACTGTGCACACTTTGTGATGCTGCTGATGAGAGTGCATCTAGATGAAATATTTGGGCTCATCACCTAAGTAACTGTGCATTTAGCTGCATTCTGCCCTTTGAAGGAATTGGTTCAGAATTATGATATGTGCTTTTATCAAAAAATCCTCTTGCCCATTTGCACATCCTCCGAATGTGACTTCAAGTTACTTGGAAGTAATTTTTTTTTGTGTTTTTTTTTGCATGTCCTGTACCCACCTGGGATGGCCACTTACAGCAAGAAACAAGGACGTTCGCAAAGCCTAAAGGGAAATGTGGACAATGTAAGATTCAGGCAGGCTCAGAGCCTGAATGTATATTTGTGAGCAAAGTATCCAGACAGCATTGAAACCCCCAATTTGATGGCCCATCTCCATAAGAGGGCCTCACGGTAGCATGGTGGTTAGCATCAATGCTTCACAGCTCCAGGGTCCCAGGTTCGATTCCCGGCTGGGTCACTGTCTGTGTGGAGTCTGCACGTCCTCCCCGTGTGCGCGTGGGTTTCCTCCGGGTGCTCCGGTTTCCTCCCACAGTCCAAAGATGTGCGGGTTAGGTGGATTGGCCATGCTAAATTGCCCGTAGTGTAAGGTTAATGGGAGGATTGTTGGGATACGGGTTACGTGGGTTTAAGTGGGGTGATCATTGTTCGGCACAACATCGAGGGCCGAAGGGCCTGTTCTGTGCTGTACTGTTCTATGTTCTAAGACAAAAGACTGATACCTGCGGCCAATACAATCCCAGACATTTTGGGGCCACTCCCTTTATACAGGAAGCCTAAACAACAGTGTCAATGACCACTTAGGACACGCCCAGTCAACAAGGCACCCTTTATTGGCTCAAATCGAATACAGTGATCAAGAACTACCCAATTAATGGGATCCTAACCGAAGGACCGCCCAATAGAGCGCAAAACTCCCCAAGGACAAAGAGAGAGACCGCCATGTGTTCGACCTCTCTTGGACCTGGCGCTCCGGCAACGTCCACCTCCAATTGCAGCACCACCAGAAGCAAGTTCACGTTCAACGCTCGCTACCAGATGGATGAGCCCAGCTGAGCAGCACTTACTTCTCCAGACCCTGTAGATCCAGATTCGAACAAAGGCCACTGTTCCTCTGAGCTAAGCCGGGTGCCTGAAGTTAAGTACAGGTTGTCATAGTTGATAGGTGTAGTTTAACTAGTAGCACTAATGTTGTATGATTAATCTTGTGTGTAAATAAACTACCATTGATCTTGAACTAACTAACTGGTGTTTGGCTCTTTGATTGATATCCGGTTAAACCGTGTGGTGGGACTTTTTGATACCTGGCGACTCTGAGCAATATAATATCGAGATCTAAAGAAAGAAGGGCAACCTTAGTGATTGCCATATTTATAGCAGGTAAAAAAGGCAACAGTCCAGCAACAGAATGGGAAAGTCACAGAGGAAATCATTCCCTCAAGTATATCTAATTCTGGCAGTGGGGCGGTGAGAGGCAGGGATGGTTAATTTTCTGTTTTTCTCATTTGAGAAGTGACTCTTTTCTTTTTCCAGGAACCAAAAGTTACAAATTCTCTAAGGCAAGGAAGATCCCGAGGCCCGTGCCAGACTTCGCAGTGATCCTCCATCATCTGTATCCTTCATCTTTGTTTGCTTTCTCCTGTTGCCAATGATATTCAGTGAACTTATAAATGGGTGGGGGTGATTTGCACAGGTTCCATCATTGAGAATGAGGCGTCAATCGAATACGGCAACAAATTAAAACACCCAGATGGAATAATTTGAAGCAATGGTTTACAGAAGAAAATATATTTTGCACTTTACACACCAGGTAAATTCCAAATATCACAATGAATACAAGTACAGCTTGAGCCAGTGCAGCAAGTAAAATGGGATCACCTACTGATTTTTTACATTGCTGTTTGTAATGCAAGAACTTAGCATTCAACTCCAAAACAACTATGCCCCAGTGAACAATTATTTCTCAGTTTCCATGCAGGCAGCCGCATGCAACTTTTGGCTTCTTTCCAAAAAACAAAAATAGCACACATACTGTAGAACATACAGATAAATTCAACACAACATAAAACCTTCGAAATAAAGCAACAAGATCAGTGCTTTCTATAAAGGGCAGCATGGTAGCACAGTGATTAGCACAGTTGCTTCATATCTCCAGGGTCCCGGGTTCGATTCCCGGCTTGGGTGCTCCAGTTTCCTCTCACAGTCTAAAGATGTGCAGGTTAGCTGGATTGGCGATGATAAATTGCCCACAGTGTGCAAAAAGGTTAACTGGGGTTGCTGGGTTACGGGGATAGGGTACAGGTGTGGGCTTAAGTGGGGTGCTCTTTCCATGGACTGGTGCAGACTTGATGGGCCAAATGGCCTTCTTCTGCACTGTAGATTCTATGATTCTAATTCTATGGCATAAAATCAGAGCAGATCTTACCAATGCAAAAAAGTGAAAAATGTACTGTTTTCTGTGCCTGAGCTCGAGGAGTAAAACCAAGCATAGCCTCTGTCTCCTTCCATCTGGTGAGTAATATTTTGACGATTTCTGCCGAGGGCCATACATTGTAGGAAAGAGCCAGCACGGATATGACAGCCAAATCACCTTCATGTACAGTAAATTTCTCCAGTATTATTCACTCCGAAACAAACGCCTGCAATTAACTTGTTGATGTGGAAAACGAACAATGTACATTGGGGCTGGGCGATGAATAACGACAATCGACCAGCAAACAGTGTTTTCATCTTTAACAAGATTTGTATTCACCAAGAATAGAAATCTCTTCCCAGATCCACTACTTGAAATTAGTTGAGCCAGTCTCAGCCTAATGATCATCGTGCCACAAGACAATACTGGGCCAATCTAATACTAACCTGGCAGTCTTTCTCCAAGACCAGAGAACAGCTGGTTTAAGAAATTTAAATTGATGCAGCATTCTTCGGAGATCCCACAACTCCATGTTTGAACCCATTTACTCACATTTCTGCCCTGCCACTGAACATGAACAGCCTTTGTTATTACTCACGTTTCTGCCCTGCCACTGAACATGAACAGCCTTTGTTATTACTCCCGTTTCTGCCCTGCCACGGAACATGAACAGCCTTTGTTATTACTCCCGTTTCTGCCCTGCCACGGAACATGAACAGCCTTTGTTATGTCTTGTAGTTCCTAGAATTTTAAAATAATCACTTCTGCACATAAATACTGGATGAGGGGTTTTGAATATAAATGTTTTTTTAAATGATTAAGTACTTGAGTAGATTTAAAAGTTTTGAATGGGCTTTTATTAAATAGAATGTTTTGTTATTATTGTGGTACCTGTAATAGAACTTAGAACATAGAACATAGAACATAGAACGATACAGCGCAGTACAGGCCCTTTGGCCCACGATGTTGCACCGACATGGGAAGTCAAAAACTAAAGGCCATCTAACCTACACTATGCCATTATCATCCATATGCTTATCCAATAAACTTTTAAATGCCCTCAATGTTGGCGAGTTCACTACTGTTGCAGGTAGGGCATTCCACGGCCTCACCACTCTTTGCGTAAAAAACCTACCTCTGACGTCTGTCCTATATCTATTACCCCTCAATTTAAGGCTATGTCCCCTCGTGCTAGCCACCTCCATCCGCGGGAGAAGGCTCTCACTGTCCACCCTATCTAACCCTCTGATCATTTTGTATGTCTCTATTAAGTCACCTCTTAACCTTCTTCTCTCTAACGAAAACAACCTCAAGTCCATCAGCCTTTCCTCATAAGATTTTCCCTCCATACCAGGCAACATCCTGGTAAATCTCCTCTGCACCTGTTCCAAAGCTTCCACGTCCTTCCTATAATGAGGCGACCAGAACTGTAGGCAATACTCCAAATGCGGCCGTACCAGAGTTTGGTACAGCTGCAACATGACCTCATGGCTCCGGAACTCAATCCCTCTACCAATAAAGGCCAACACACCATAGGCCTTCTTCACAACCCTATCAACCTGGGTGGCAACTTTCAGGGATCTATGTACATGGACACCGAGATCCCTCTGCTCATCCACACTGCCAAGAATTTTACCATTAGCCAAATATTCCGCATTCCTGTTTTTCTTTCCAAAGTGAATCACCTCACACTTCTCTACATTAAACTCCATTTGCCACCTCTCAGCCCAGCTCTGCAGCTTATCCATGTCCCTCTGTAACCTGCAACATCCTTCCACACTGTCTACAACTCCACCGACTTTAGTGTCGTCTGCAAATTTACTCACCCAACCTTCTGTGCCCTCCTCTAGGTCATTTTTAAAAATGACAAACAGCAACGGCCCCAGAACAGATCCTTGTGGTACGCCACTCGTAACTGAATTCCATTCTGAACATTTCCCATCAACCACCACCCTCTGTCTTCTTTCAACTAGTCAATTTCTGATCCACATCTCTAAATCACCCTCAATCCCCAGCCTCCGTATTTTCTGCAATAGCCGACCGTGGGGAAACTTATCAAACGCTTTACTGAAATCCATATACACCACATCAACTGCTCTACCCTCGTCTACCTGTTCAGTCACCTTCTCAAAGAACTCGATAAGGTTTGTGAGGCATGACCTACCCTTCACAAAACCATGCTGACTATCCCTAATCATATTATTCCTATCTAGATGATTATAAATCGTATCTCTTATAATCGTCTCCAAGACTTTACCCACAACAGACGTGAGGCTCACCGGCCTGTAGTTACCGGGGTTATCTCTACTCCCCTTCTTGAACAAAGGGACTACATTTGCTATCCTCCAGTCCTCTGGCACTATTCCTGTAGCCAATGATGACATAAAAATCAAAGCCAAAGGCTCAGCAATCTCTTCCCTGGCTTCCCAGAGAATCCTAGGATAAATCCCATCAGGCCCCGGGGACTTATCTATTTTCACCTTGTCCAGAATTGCCAACACTTCTTCCCTACGCACCTCAATGCCATCTATTCTAATAGCCTGGGTCTCAGCATTCTCCTCCACAATATTATCTTTTTCCTGAGTGAATACTGACGAAAAGTATTCATTTAGTATCTCGCTTATCTCCTCAGCCTCCACACACAACTTCCCACCACTGTCCTTGACTGGCCCTACTCTTACCCTCGTCATTCTTTTATTCCTGACATACCTATAGAAAGCTTTTGGGTTTTCCTTGATCCTACCTGCCAAAGACTTCTCATGTCCCCTCCTTGCTCGTCTTAGCTCTCTCTTTAGATCCTTCCTCGCTTCATTGTAACTATCAAGCGCCCCAACTGAAACTTCACGCCTTATCTTCACATAGGCCTCCTTCTTCCTCTTAACAAGAGATTCTACTTATTTGGCAAACCACGGTTCCCTCGCTCTACCCCTTCCTCCCTGCCTGACTGGTACCTACTTATCAAGAACACGCAATAGATGTTCCTTGAACAAGCTCCACATATCCAGTGTGCCCAACCCTTGCAGCCTACTTCTCCAACCTACACATCCTAAGTCATGTCTAATGGCATCATAATTGCCCTTCCCCCAGCTATAACTCTTGCCCTGCGGGGTATACTTATCCCTTTCTATCACTAACGTAAAGTTCACCGAATTGTGGTCACTGTTTCCAAAGTGCTCACCTACCTCCAGATCTAACACCTGGCCTGGTTCATTACCCAAAACCAAATCCAATGTGGCCCCGCCTCTTGTTGGCCTGTCAACATATTGTGTCAGGAAACCCTCCTGCACACATTGTACAAAGAACGACCTATCTAATGTACTCGAACTATATCTTTTCCAGTCAATATTTGGAAAGTTAAAGTCTCCCATAACAACTACCCTGTTACTTTCGCTCTTTTCCAGAATCATCTTCGCCATCCTTTCCTCTACATCCCTAGAACTATTAGGTGGCCTATAGAAAACTCCCAACAGGGTGACCTCTCCTTTCCTGTTTCTAACCTCAGCCCATACTACTAACTCTATTTTATTCCATCAATCATGACTCCTGATGTTTGCCCATGGTAGTCATTCGGAGAGTTGGCATGAAAGGTGGTAGGCGGAGCAAGGTGGTATGGCTCTAAATTGGCATAGAGGCTATATGTTGCCATGGGGATTATGGAAGAAATAGGGTGGCATGGAGGGTATTAGGGACAATGAATAGTGGAGCAAGGGCTGGCATGGAATGTATGAGAAGCCATAGAATGGATGGATATATGGGTTGGTATGAGTTGCCATGGATGGGGCATGGGGAATAGGTAGATATAGTGGTATTGTTACAGGGCTCATAATCAAGAGGCCCAGGGTAATGTTCTGGGGACCTGGGTTCATATCTCACCATGACAGATAGTGATGTTGTAATTAAATAAAATCTGGTATTAAAAAGTCAAAAGTTGACCACAAAATCATTATCAATGTCATAAAGACCCACAAGATTCACCAATATCCTTTAAGGAAGGAAATTTGTAATACTTACCTGGTCTGACCTACATGTGCCTTCTTGGATTCCTAGATTTGGATATTAATTAGAATTGGTTGAGGGGAGCAGGATTTCAGTTCAATGGAAACACAAGAGAAGCTTGGATTATTTCACCCAGAGCAGAGATGATTAAGGAAAGTGAGGCATTCAAAACGATGAGGGGTTTTAATGAAGTACATAAGGAAGAACTGTTTTTACTGGCAGAAGGTTTGGTAGAAAAAGAATAATCTGCAGTTTTGAAGAAATCATATGGGACTCAACTCTATTCCTTTCTCTACAGATGCTGACAGACTTGCTGATCCATTTCCAGCATTTTGTTTTTAACTTCAACATCTGATCTGTCTACCGAACCTTCCACCAGTAAGCATGGATGGGCAGCACGGTAGCATGGTGGTTAGCATAAATGCTTCACAGCTCCAGGGTCCCTGGTTTGATTCCCGGCTGGGTCACTGTCTGTGCGGAGTCTGCACGTCCTCCCCGTGTGTGCGTGGGTTTCCTCCGGGTGCTCCGGTTTCCTCCCACAGTCCAAAGATGTGCGGGTTAGGTGGATTGGCCATGCTAAATTGCCCGTAGTGTCCTAATAAAGTAAGGTTAAGGGGGGGTTATTGGGTTACGGGTATAGGGTGGTTACGTGGGTTTGAGTAGGGTGATCGTGGCTCGGCATAACATCGAGGGCCGAAGGGCCTGTTCTGTGCTGTACTGTTCTATGTTCTAAAACAGTTCTTTCTCACTTCATTAAAACCCCACAACATTTTGAATGCCACACTTTCCTTAATAATCTCCATTGAAATGAAACCGTGCATCCTTCAATTAATTCTAATTAATCTCCAAATATAGAAATCCAAGAAGGCACTCAACATGTAGATAAGGAAACACGAAAAATGAAACGTAGCAGAAATCAATCTGGACCAAGAACTTATGGCTGTTTTTTTCAAATGGGTTGGAGTCAGGATTTGAAGTAGGCCAGCACGTAATGTTGCTCCGTCAGGCCAGCACGCAATGTTGCTCCGTCAGGCCAGCACGTAATGTTGCTCCGTCAGGCCAGCACGCAATGTTGCTCCGTCAGGCCAGCACGTAATGTTGCTCCGTCAGGCCAGCACGCAATGTTGCTCCGTCAGGCCAGCACGCAATGTTGCTCCGTCAGGCCAGCACGCAATGTTGCTCCGTCAGGCCAGCACGTAATGTTGCTCCGTCAGACCAGCACGCAATGTTGCTCCGTCAGGCCAGCACGCAATGTTGCTCCGTCAGGCCAGCACGTAATGTTGCTCCGTCAGACCAGCACGCAATGTTGCTCCGTCAGACCAACGTGCGATGTTGCTTCCCCAGCCTCTATACCTGTTTATTGCCACAACCTCAAGCCATTTTCAATGAAAGTGCTTCAGGATGGATCAGCCAGCCATGCCAAGTGGCAGGCAGCCAATGAGGACCAATTACTTTCAATTAAGGAGCCTATAAAGGCCTCGTTTCCACTCCCAGTGGGCTTTTCAGTCAACAATGTGGGCAGTCCATATTGCACTGGACCACATCCAAACATACATAGTGGACTGAGAATGATGGAGTGGGGGTGATAGTAGACAAAGCAAGGGACCAACAACCCTCGGACCCTCCTGGATCAGGGCCAGGTGACATTGACAGTTTAAAAATAAGAACCAAACTTCCCTGGCCTTCTCCCTTTTCAAGTTCCTTTTGGTAGCTCCACCTCGGATCGTGGGCTGCAGATCACTGAGTACTGGAAAGCTTCCCATTGGCCCTATAGTGTCAGGAACCCACCATACTGGATTGGATGGTGAGTCAGCTCCATGTTCTTTCAATGGCTGAAGTATTGAAAATTGTGATGGGTGTGCCTACACCGTGTGTTGTCGGCACCCTGTACTACCCGCAGCACGGTAGCATTGTGGATAGCACAATCGCTTCACAGCTCCAGGGTCCCAGGTTCGATTCCAGCTTGGGTCACTGTCTGTGCGGAGTCTGCACGTCCTCCCCGTGTGTGCGTGGGTTTCCTCCGGGTGCTCCGGTTTCCTCCCACAGTCCAAAGATGTGCGAGTTAGGCGGATTGGCCATGATGAAATTGCCCTTAGTGTCCACAATTGCCCTTAGTGTTGGGTGGGGTTACTGAGTTATGGGGATAGGGTGGAGGTGTTGACCTTGGTAGGGGGTAGGGTGCTCTTTCCAAGAGCCGGTGCAGACTCGATGGGTCGAATGGCCTCCTTCTGCACTGTAAATTCTATGATCTATGATCTACCCGCAATTTTCAGTTCCCAACCCTTCGATTGGGAAACCAGCCCAAGTGTCCCAACCTTACTATACCAGTTAACCAGTTTGCATACAATGCAATCAATATTTTACCAGTTAACAGGCTCAAAATTCCAAATACACCAGTTCCTGGAATCATAGAATCCCTACAGTGTAGAAGGAAGCCATTCAGCCCATCAAGACCGGACCAGCTCTTGGAAAGAGCACCCTACTTAACCCTTCACCCTATCCCTGTAACCCAGTAACCCCACCTATCTTTTGGACACTGACAAATACATGGATAGGATGGATATCGTGGAATACGGCACAAGGAAGTGCTGAGGGTTTTGGTATCATGACCAGTAGAGGCTTAGGGGGACAAAAGGGCCTGTGCCTGTGCTGTATTGTTCTTTATTATCAATTTTCCTACAACATTAGATGTACAAGGGAGGCCTGCTGATCAATAATTAACAACAAAACCCCTTAAGAAATATCACAACGTATATATATATATATACAATTTTTCCCAACTGCAGACTCTTGCAGAATAATTTGCTCCATACTCTGGCACATCCAATTAATAAGTCCTGTCAAGATGGTGAGGATCTCTTGCAATTTACCTCTCACCCCCCCCCCCCCCCCCCCCCCCCCATGAAGTAAGTCTGTGACACAGGCCCAAAATAATAGGCAACAGTAGTCTTTTATTCAATTTTTACTATTCAAATTCATAACTGAATTCTGTTTATTTCATCATATGAAATGTAAAAACAGCTGCCATTCTCTTGAAAGATTAAAGCAGAAATTATACAGAAGTTCAGTCGATATCGGGAAGAAAAGAACAAGTTCTGATTTGTTTCTTTTTCTCTTTCGAGATGCTACCTGCTGGTCCAGAAATTGGAACATTTACCACTGGTTTATGATGCTGCCAAGGTGCCAAAAAGCAAGCAGGAAGCCCACATCTGCCTTCAGTATGCTGTCCATTATATTGGACAAAGACAAACAGAACCACAAAATGAATCATCGAATCCCAACAGTGCAGGAGGCCATTTGGCCCATCGAGTCTACACTGACCCTCTGAATGAGCACCCTACTAAGGTCCACTCACCCACCCTATCTCTGTGAACCAGTAAACCCAGCTAACCTTTTGGCCACAGTGGGTTTCCTCCCACAGTCCAAAGATGTGCAGGTTAGGTGGATTGGCCATGCTAAATTGCTGCTTAGTGTCCAAAAGGTCAGGTGGGGTTACGGGGATAGGGTGGAGGTGTGGGCTTATATAGGGTGCTCTTTCCAAGGGCCAGCGCAGACTCAATGGGCCGAATGGCCTCCTTCTGCACTGTAGGGATTCTATTATTCCAACTATTCTGCTAACAGAGTCATAGTTATCTCCAAATTAAATTGGATAGTTCCTAGTGCAGGGTAATTGTCCGTCGGAAGTTTAAACTTCCTGGGCAATTCCAGTCCTACATGGGGACTTCCAGGGTTAGGGAGGGTCGCCAGTGTATCTTCTGGGGTAGCGCAGGGAACAAACATTCTGTGCTAATGTCCTGAGTGGAAAGTAACATTGAGGGTAAGGTGGCCTGTCCCCATCTATTTGACAATGGGACTGGAATAGGAGAGACCCAAAAGAAGGAGGTAGAAAATCAATGGTAACGAAAAAGAATACTCAGTGGTTTAGACTCTGCCCCGTCCTGCCCCAGTTAAGAACATAAGAACACATGAACATAAGAACTAGGAGCAGGAGTAGGCCATCTGGCCGCACGAGCCTGCTCCACCATTCAATGAGATCATGGCTGATCTTTTGTGGACTCAGCTCCACTTTCCGGCCTGAACACCATAACCCTTAATCCCTTTATTCTTCAAAAAACTATCTATCTTTACCTTAAAAACATTTAATGAAGGAGCCTCAACCGCTTCACTGGGCAAGGAATTCCATAGATTCACAACCCTTTGGGTGAAGAAGTTCCTCCTAAACTCAGTCCTAAATCTACTTCCCCTTATTTTGAGGCTATGCCCCCTAGTTCTACTTTCACCCGCTAGTGGAAACAACCTGCCCGCATCTATCCTATCGATTCCCTTCATAATTTCATCTGTTTCTATAAGATCCCCCCCTCATCCTTCTAAATTCCAACGAGTACAGTCCCAGTATACTCAACCTCTCCTCGTAATCCAACCCCTTCAGCTCTGGGATTAACCTAATGAATCTCCTCTGCACAGCCTCCAGTGCCAGTACGTCCTTTCTCAAGTAAGGAGACCAAAACTGAACACAATACTCCAAGTGTGGCCTCACTAACACCTTATACAATTGCAACATAACCTCCCTAATCTTAAACTCCATCCCTCTAGCAATGAAGGACAAAATTCCATTTGATTCTTAATCACCTGTTGCACCTGTAAACCAACTTTCTGTGACTCATGCACTAGCACACCCAGGTCTCTCTGCACAGCGGCATGCTTTAATATTTTATCGTTTAAATAATAATCCCGTTTGCTGTTATTCCTACCAAAATGGATAACCTCACATTTGTCAACATTGTATTCCATCTGCCAGACCCTAGCCCATTCACTTAACCTATCCATATCCCTCTGCAGACTTCCAGTATCCTCTGCACTTTTCGCTTTACCACTCATCTTAGTGTCATCTGCAAACTTGGACACATTGCCCTTGGTCCCCAACTCCAAATCATCTCTGTAAATTGTGAACAATTGTGGGCCCAACACGGATCCCTGAGGGACACCACTAGCTACTGATTGCCAACCAGAGAAACACCCATTAATCCCCACTCTTTGCTTTCTATTAATTAACCAATCCTCTATCCATGCTACTACTTTACCCTTAATGCCATGCATCTTTATCTTATGCAGCAACCTTTTATGTGGCACCTTGTCAAAGGCTTTCTGGAAATCCAGATATACCACATCCATTGGCTCCCCGTTATCTACTACACTGGTAATGTCCTCAAAAACTTCCACTAAATTAGTTCGGCATGACCTGCCCTTTATGAACCCATGCTGCATCTGCCCAATGGGACAATTTCTATCCAGATGCCGCCTGTGTGGAATCTGCACATTCTCCCCGTGTCTGTGTGGGTTTTTCCGGGTACTCCAGTTTCCTCCCACAGTCCAAAATATTGCAGATTAGATGGAATTGGCCATGCTAAAGTGTCCCTCAGTGACCAGGGATGTGCAGGTTAGGTTAAGGAGTAATGGCAGGGTGGGCAGTCGAGAGGACTTAGGTAGAGTGTTTGGAGGGTCAGTGCAGACTCAATGGGCCAAATGGTCTCTTTCTGCAATGTAGGGATTCTATTCTATTCCATAAATAGAAAATCATGAGCTTTCTACAAACACAGATCACACCATGTCAGAATCAGGCTCCTGCAGGCATCATTGATAACACATGCCACTCCTCCACCGGACAGCAATGTCGCACTTGTTCGCACATCAATGTTTCAGACAAGAACTCAAAAACTGCAATACAACACTTCAATACTGTGCAATCGATCAACCCTGGACATTGCATCGAATGCCAATGAAAAATATACACACATCACCTCTGAACAGATCTCTCTTCCCAGTACCAGTTAACCATCACAGATACTGGGATTCTAAAGGACACAATATGCTGTGGAAAATCTCTGCCTCACCCATTGATAATGCAGTGCCATTTCTCCGATGCCATGATTGTGCAACATCTCATCTCATCATAGCTTTCTGCCAGAGAGAGTGGACATTCAGCAAAGTTGTCATCTTCACTGCACAGGTTTTACTTCCCGAACACAAAGCAAAAGGTTTCAAAATGTAAGATGTATGATGAGCAAGTATAGTTTAATGCAACATTATCTCAACGAGGTACAGAATTACAAATAACTACTGATATTTAGAGAAAATAATCAACCAAAGCTCCATTCCTGAGGCAACCACCATTCATTTCTAACCATAGAACATAGAACGATACAGCGCAGTACAGGCCCTTCGGCCCTCGATGTTGCACCGACATGGAAAAAATCTAAAGGCCATCTAACCTACACTATGCCCTTATCATCCATATGCTTATCCAATAAATTTTTAAATGCCCTCAATGTTGGCATGTTCACTACTGTTGCAGGTAGGGCATTCCACGGCCTCACCACTCTTTGCGTAAAAAACCCACCTCTGACCTCTGTCCTATATCTATTACCCCTCAATTTAAGGCTATGTCCCCTCGTGCTAGCCACCTCCATCCGCGGGAGAAGGCTCTCGCTGTCCACCCTATCTAACCCTCTGATCATTTTGTATGCCTCTATTAAGTCACCTCTTAACCTTCTTCTCTCTAACGAAAACAACCTCAAGTCCATCAGCCTTTCCTCATAAGATTTTCCCTCCATACCAGGCAACATCCTGGTAAATCTCCTCTGCACCCGTTCCAAAGCTTCCACGTCCTTCCTATAATGAGGCGACCAGAACTGTACGCAATACTCCAAATGCGGCCGTACTAGAGTTTTGTACAACTGCAACATGACCTCATGGCTCCGGAACTCAATCCCTCTACCAATAAAGGCCAACACACCATAGGCCTTCTTCACAACCCTATCAACCTGGGTGGCAACTTTCAGGGATCTATGTACATGGACACCGAGATCCCTCTGCTCATCCACACTACCAAGAATTTTACCATTAGCCAAATATTCCGCATTTCTATTATTCTTTCCAAAGTGAATCACCTCACACTTCTCCACATTAAACTCCATTTGCCACCTCTCAGCCCAGCTCTGCAGCTTATCTATGTCCCTCTGTAACCTGCAACATCCTTCCGCACTGTCTACAACTCCACCGACTTTAGTGTCGTCTGCAAATTTACTCACCCATCCTTCTGCGCCCTCCTCTAGGTCATTTATAAAAATGACAAACAGCAACGGCCCCAGAACAGATCCTTGTGGTACGCCACTCGTAACTGAACTCCATTCTGAACATTTCCCATCAACTACCACTCTCTGTCTTCTTTCAACTAGCCAATTTCTGATCCACATCTCTAAATCACCCTCAATCCCCAGCCTCCGTATTTTCTGCAATAGACGACCGTGGGGAACCTTATCAAACGCTTTACTGAAATCCATATACACCACATCAACTGCTCTACCCTCGTCTACCTGTTCAGTCACCTTCTCAAAGAACTCGATAAGGTTTGTGAGGCATGACCTACCCTTCACAAAACCATGCTGACTGTCCCTAATCATATTATTCCTATCTAGATGATTATAAATCGTATCTTTTATAATCCTCTCCAAGACTTTACCCACCACAGACGTTAGGCTCACCGGCCTATAGTTACCGGGGTTATCTCTGCTCCCCTTCTTGAACAAAGGGACCACATTTGCTATCCTCCAGTCCTCTGGCACTATTCCTGTAGCCAATGATGACCTAAAAATCAAAGCCAAAGGCTCAGCAATCTCTTCCCTGGCTTCCCAGAGAATCCTAGGATAAATCCCATCCGGCCCCGGGGACTTATCTATTTTCACCTTGTCCAGAATTGCCAACACTTCTTCCCTACGCACCTCAATGCCATCTATTCTAATAGCCTGGGTCTCAGCATTCTCCTCCACAATATTATCTTTTTCTTGAGTGAATACTGACGAAAAGTATTCATTTAGTATCTCGCTTATCTCCTCAGCCTCCACACACAACTTCCCACCACTGTCCTTGACTGGCCCTACTCTTACCCTAGTCATTCTTTTATTCCTGACATACCTATATAAAGCTTTTGGGTTTTCCTTGATCCTACCTGCCAAAGACTTCTCATGTCCCCTCCTTGCTCGTCTCAGCTCTCTCTTTAGATCCTTCCTCGCTTCCTTGTAAATATCAAGCGCCCCAACTGAAACTTCACGCCTCATCTTCACATAGGCCTCCTTCTTCCTCTTAACAAGAGATTCCACTTCTTTGGTAAACCACGGTTCCCTCGCTCGACCCCTTCCTCCCTGCCTGACTGGTACGTACTTATCAAGAACATGCAATAGCTGTTCCTTGAACAAGCTCCACATATCCAGTGTGCCCAACCCTTGCAGCCTACTTCTCCAACCAACACATCCTAAGTCATGTCTAATGGCATCATAATTGCCCTTCCCCCAGCTATAACTCTTGCCCTGCGGGGTATACTTATCCCTTTCCATCACTAACGTAAAGGTCACCGAATTGTGGTCACTGTTTCCAAAGTGCTCACCTACCTCCAGATCTAACACCTGGCCTGGTTCATTACCCAAAACCAAATCCAATGTGGCCTCGCCTCTTGTTGGCCTGTCAACATATTGTGTCAGGAAACCCTCCTGCACACATTGTACAAAGAATGACCCATCTAATGTACTCGAACTATATCTTTTCCAGTCAATATTTGGAAAGTTAAAGTCTCCCATAACAACTACCCTGTTACTTTCGCTCTTTTCCAGAATCATCTTCGCCATCCTTTCCTCTACATCCCTAGAACTATTAGGTGGCCTATAGAAAACTCCCAACAGGGTGACCTCTCCTTTCCTGTTTCTAACCTCAGCCCATACTACCTCAGAAGAAGAGTCCCCATCTAGCATCCTTTCCACCACCGTAATACTGTCCTTGACTAGCAGCGCCACACCTCCCCCTCTTTTGCCCCCTTCTCTGAACTTACTAAAACACCTAAACCCCGGAACCTGCAACAACCATTCCTGTCCCTGCTCTATCCATGTCTCTGAAATGGCCACAACATCGAAGTCCCAGGTACCAACCCATGCTGCCAGTTCCCCTACCTTATTTCGTATACTCCTGGCATTGAAGTAGACACACTTCAAACCACCTACCTGAACACTGGCACCCTCCTGCGAAGTCAAATCTGTGCTCCTGACCTCTATACTCTCAATCTCCCGTACCCTAAAACTACAATCCAGGTTCCCATGCCCCTGCTGAATTAGTTTAAACCCCCCCAAAGAGCACTAACAAATCTCCCCCCCAGGATATTGGTGCCCCTCAGGTTCAGATGTAGACCATCCTGTCTATAGAGGTCCCACCTTCCCCAGAAAGAGCCCCAGTTATCCAGAAATCTGAATCCCTCCCGCCTGCACCATCCCTGTAGCCACGTGTTTAATTGCTCTCTCTCCCTATTCCTCATCTCACTATCACGTGGCACGGGCAACAACCCAGAGATAACAACTCTGTTTGTTCTCGCTCTGAGCTTCCATCCTAGCTCCCTAAAGGCCTGCCTGACATCCATGTCCCCTTTCCTACCTATGTCGTTAGTGCCAATGTGGACTACGACTTGGGGCTGCTCCCCCTCCCCATTAAGGACCCGGAAAACACGATCCGAGACATCACGTACCCTTGCACCTGGGAGGCAACAGACCAAACGTGAGTCTCTCTCGCTCCCACAAAATCTCCTATCTGTGCCCCTGACTATTGAGTCCCCAATTACTAATGTTCTACTCCTTTCCCCCCTTCCCTTCTGAGCAACAGGGACAGACTCCGTGCCAGAGGCCTGTACCCCATGGCTTACCCCTGGTAAGTCGTCCCCCCCACAAGTATCCAAAACGGTATACTTGTTACTCAGGGGAACGACCGCAGGGGGTCCCTGCACTGACTGCTTCTTCCCAGTCCCTCTTACAGTTACCCATCTATCTCCAGTCTTTGGTGTAACAATTTCCCTGAAGCTCCTATCTATGACCCCCTCTGCCTCCCGAATGATCCGAAGTTCATCCAGCTCAAGCTCCAGGTCCCTAACACGGTTTTTGAGGAGCTGGAGTTGGGTGCACTTCCCACAGATGAAATCAGCAGGGACACTGACGGCGTCCCTCACCTCAAACATTCTGCAGGAGGAGCATTGTACTGCCTTCCCTGACATCACCTCTAGATTTAAAAAATAACAAGAAAAAGAAAAAGAAAGGAAGAGCTTACCTGATATTACCTCAAACCCTGCTCCCGCTCAAAGGTAAGCAAATTTAAAGGCACTCACTCACCTTCACGACAGGCCCCTGCTCCCGCTTCCCAACCACCGTGGGGTGGGGGGGTTGGTTAGAGGAGGAGGTAGGGTGGGAAACACTCACGAAGTGTTTCGGGTTTAACTGTCACTTGCCAACAGCCTCTCCACAAACCACCTTCAACTTAGGCTGACCGCACTGCACGTATGCAAATTTCCCCAGAACAGCTGATCAGTAGCTCTGCTCTGCTGCCCTCTGCTGGATGATTGCCTTCACTCAAACTCCTCAGGTCCCCTTCGCAGATTCACCTTCAACTTAGGCTGACCGCACTGCACGTATGCAAATTTCCCCAGAACAGCTGATCAGTAGCTCTGCTCTGCTGCCCTCTGCTGGATGATTGCCTTCACTCAAACTCCTCAGGTCCCCTTCGCAGATTCACCTTCAACTTAGGCTGACCGCACTGCACGTATGCAAATTTCCCCAGAACAGCTGATCAGTAGCTCTGCTCTGCTGCCCTCTGCTGGATGATTGCCTTCACTCAAACTCCTCAGGTCCCCTTCGCAGATTCACCTTCAACTTAGGCTGACCGCACTGCACGTATGCAAATTTCCCCAGAACAGCTGATCAGTAGCTCTGCTCTGCTGCCCTCTGCTGGATGATTGCCTTCACTCAAACTCCTCAGGTCCCCTTCGCAGATTCACCTTCAACTTAGGCTGACCGCACTGCACGTATGCAAATTTCCCCAGAACAGCTGATCAGTAGCTCTGCTCTGCTGCCCTCTGCTGGATCAGGAACCAGCATGATCAAATGTCACTAATCAGGTATTTTTCTTCAAGTCCATTTTTGAAACAGTGAAAATGTTTTGAATGTTTCTCCTCTCCCAGTTACATGCTCAATTTTCCTAATCCCAGAGTGGTACGGAGCTGGCTCATACCATTTGTAAAGCAAATATTCAGAGTACCACTGCTGTAAATCAGTCTTTCCTATAGGAAATTATTCAAAGGCGTAAAAATCCTTCAATTAACCCAGCTTGGAAAATGAGGTTCCTCTACCCTGTAACTCTCCTTTCTCAGCAGTGTGGAACGTATTGGCTTCCGCACTACCACCAGACAATAAATTACATAATAAATTAAACTGGCCCAGATTGTCAGAAACAGGCCCAAGGTAGACCCGACTACCCCTCGTGACCAGACCTGACTACCTCACATGACCAGACCTGACTACCCTCCCGAACAGACCTGACTATCCCATCCCCCACCTACTAATCCCACAATCAGACCTGGCTGCCTTCTCCGAACAGATCTAACTAAACCCGGTGACCTGGCTACCCCCCAACACTCAACTTTACCCTCTCTGACCAGACCTAACTACCCCCTCACCATTCAATTATGACTGGAACCAGACTGGACTACCCCCACCATTCAAATATCCCCCCCCAATCAGACCTGACTAACCATCCATCATCCAACAATCCCCCCCCACTATCAAACTATGCCCCCCTCCCACCCCCCTGTTGCTATATTTATCTGGTTATAAATATGGCAGTCAATATGGTTGCCTTCCTTAATCCTAATTATGTTTGCTCTAGAGTCTCCAGGTATCTTTCGATACCACCACAAGTTCAAGCCTGAATACTGATCAAAGAACCAATGCACCAGTTAGTTAGTTCAAAGTCAATACCATTATTTACACACACAGTAATATCTACTCATGCACAAAATACCACAAACTAAACTATCTCTCACACTAACGCCTATACTTAACTTCAGGTGCCCACTTAGTCAGAGGAACAATGGGCGTTGTTCGGATCTGAGGCTGTTGGGTTTGAAGAGGTAACAGGAGAACAGCTAAGGTCGTCCGTCTGATAGCGAGCGTTGACCTTGGACTTACTTGCTTCTGGTGCAGCTGGTGGACGGGTCTCTCCGCTTCGAGAGCCGAGTGGGGAGAGGGGATAGTCAAGTCTGATTGGGTTGGGGTAGTTGAGTGGTGGAAGGTTAGTCTGGTCTGGTTGGTGTAGTCAGGTCAGGTCGGTGGGGGGGAGGTAGTCAGGTCAGATCAGGCAATATTTGGATGATGGATGGGGGGGTGGTCAGGTGTTGGGGGGAGGGTGTAGTCAGGTACAGTCGGGGGATTAGTTGTATGGTGGGAGGGTGAATGGTGGGGGATAGTCAGAATCACAGACTTGTTATGGAACAGAAGGAGGCCGTTTGGTCCATCATGTCTGCACCGGCTCTCCAAACAAGTATTATGATTTAGTGCCTTTCCCCTGTAATAATAATCTTTATTAGTGCCATAAGTAGGCTTACATTAGCAATGAAGTTACTGTGAAAATCCCCTCGTCACCACACCCCGGCACCTGTTCGGATACAAAGAGAGAGAATTCAGAATATCCAATTCACCTTACAGCATGTCTTTTGGGATTTGTGGGAGAAAACCGGAGCACCCGGAGGAAACCCACGCAGACACGGGGAGAATGTGCAAACTCCACGCTGACAATGATCCAAACGGGAATCACACCTGGGACCCTGGCGCTGTGAAGCAACAGTGCAAACCACTGTGCGACCGTGCTGCCCGATAACAATCCTCCATATCGTTTGTATTCAAATACTCATCTAATACCCTCTTGAATGCCTTGATTGTACCTGCCGCCACCAGGTAGTGCATTCCAGACACAAATCAATAGTTGTGCAGAAAATTATTTCTCACATCACATTTGCTTCTTTTGAAAATCACTTTAAATCTGTGTCCTCTTGAATGTGATCTATTTACGAGTGAGAGCCATTTATCCCCATCACTCTGTCCAGGTTCCTCATGATTTTGAACATCTGTATCAAATCCCCTCTCAGACTGCTTCTCTCCAGAGAGAATAATCCCAGTATCTCCAATCTATCTTCATATCTGAAGTTCCTCATCTCTGGAACCATCCTTGTTAACCTCTCCTACACTCTCCCCAAAGTGTTCACATCCTTCCAATAATGTGGCACCCATAACTGTATACAATATTGTACCTGAGGTCCAACTAGCCTCCTTGCTCTTGTACTCTATGCCCCTATTAATAAAGCCCAGAATACTGTATTCTTTATTCACTGCACTATCCATCTGTCTTGCCACCTTCAATGATGTGTGCACATATACACCTAGGTCACTCTGCTCCTGTATCCCCTTAAGACTTTTCCCCTTATTTTATATTGTCTCTCCATGTTCTTCATACCCAACCGTATAACCTCACATTACTCCACATTGAATTTCATCTGCCACCTATCTGCTCACTCCGCCAACATGTCCATTCCTTTTGAAGTTCTACACTGTCGTAAGAATAATAATCTTTATTATCACAAGTAGGTTTACATTAACACCGCAATGAAGTTACTGTGAAAAGCCCTTAGTCGCGACATTCCGACACCTGTTTGGGTACACAGAGGGAGAATTCAGAATGTCCAAATGACCTCACAGCACTTCTTTAGGGACTTGTGGGAGCAAACTGGAGCACCTCCGGAGGAAACCACGCAGACACAGGGAGAACGTGCTGACTCCACACAGACATGTCCAAACCGGGAATCGAACCTGGCACCCTGGAGCTGTGAAGCAATAGTGCTACCCACTGTGCTACCCACTTCACTG
The DNA here is from genome assembly GCF_902713615.1 of Scyliorhinus canicula. NCBI lineage: Eukaryota > Metazoa > Chordata > Chondrichthyes > Carcharhiniformes > Scyliorhinidae > Scyliorhinus > Scyliorhinus canicula. The sequence goes on from NC_052153.1 coordinate 32,250,223, forward strand.
TTTACAATACTTCCAAGTTTTGTGTCATTCGCAAATTTTGAAATTGTCCCCCACACACAAAGATCGGAGATCATTAATATATATGAGCAAAAGCAAGAGTCCCAATAGCAACCCATGGGGAACACCACTACAAACCTTCCTCGAGCCCAAACAATATCCATTGATCATTACTCTCTACTTCTCGTTACTCTCTACTTCTTATTATTGAACCAATTTTGTATCCATATTGCCACTGTCCCTTTTATTCCATGAGCTATATCTTTTCTCACAAGTCTGCTGTGTGGCACTGTATCGAATACCTTCTGAAAGTCCATGTACACTACAGAAACAGTATTATCCTCCTTTCTGTTACCTCCTCAAAAAACTCCAGCAAGTTAGGATTTCCCCTTCAGAAATCCATGTTGGCTCTTCCTAATCAATCCACATTTTTCAATGTGACCAGGCCGCCTGTGGAGGTCTGAGTGGGATCACCAAGCCTCCAACACATCACTGGATAAAAGGCCTTCACATCAATATATTTTGTTTACAAATGAACAACATTCAAGTGGACAGAAGCAGAGGCTTTGTAGTCATAGTTTGTTTCCCATGTAGCCATCAAAGCACCAGCAAGGAAGCCAGGGGGTTTCATCGCCAATAAATGAGACCTGTGCATAAACGTACAGATAGTGTGCAACCATAATTAAAGAAGAATGCAAGTGTGTGTGAGGTACCTGGGACACAACCACATGCTCAGACACTACCAGGTAACCGGGATGTTCGTGGGCTTTGGATGGATGGCTGCTCAGAGACAAAGGATATCCCCTGAAGAAATGGCTGATGATTCCCGTGCAAAGTCAAACGATAGAACCTGGTTATTGCTACAACAAAAGCCACATAACAATGAGGTTCATCACTCAGCAGACAATCGGTCAGTTGAAGTAGAGATTCCAATGTCGGATATATCAGGTGGGTCTCTCCAAAAGGAACAAGCCAGGGTTTTCCTCATGGTAGCAGTCTGCTGTATGCTGCAAACCTGGCCCTCCAGATAAAGGAAACCCTGTCAGAGGAGGAATTGAGGGAGACAACCTAGCCTTCTGATGAGGTGTCAGAGAAAGGTGGATGAGCCAGTCCAAGTGAGGGCCTGGATGACCGTAAGATGTGGAAAGCTCTGCTGATCAGAAGATCCCATTAGCTGAGATTCTCCAAATCAATATCACCTTCATAGCCATTGGCTCTTTCTCCCCATAGCTCCATGTCATGAACACCAGTGCCGCATATTACTCAGCCAAATAATGTCAGTTCGAAGCATCCTCTGTTGTGAGATCTACTTGGCCTTCCCTGCTCCTCTAAGAGGCATCAGGAGCTGGATCCGACTCCAGGTTCCTGGTCCTTCTCTCAATATGGCTCTGGGCACTGGTGGTCAAAGAAAAGTGATGGCGTGCAGGTCAGAATGAATATAAAGTATCCCATCAGTTGGCCGCTGGGTTGGGCCCTCTATGACAGTCACCAGTCTCACAAAGGTAAAAACTATGAGTTCTGAAGAGTGGGTGATCGTGGCCTGGATGGACTCCTCCTATATCCGTGCCATAATGCACAATACCTCTGTCACATCTCAAGGCATCTCGTGCTGGCCATCCAACATCTGACAACTGACGGACAACATCAGAGGCTCATCATTAGGTGGGGCTCAGCATCTGCATTCTCTCCAGCAGTCCTCTGACTGCCTGCACATCTCCGTCTGCAATAGCTATTTATATGACTCTGATGCACACATACTACTGTACCTATCTGTTGTAAATGAGGTGTGCACACCCACTGAGGCCAGAATTGATGGGTACAGGGATCAAGGGAGGCTGTGGGTCTAAAGGAGGTTATAAAGAGGGAGGGACCGTTGAGGTTATGAAAGGATTTAAAAACAAGGATGAGAATTTTAAAATCCAGATTCACGGCGTCGATCAACAAGCACAAGGGAAATGGAAGAATGGGATACGAGTTAGGATACGGAGAACAAAGTTTTCAGTGATCTCAGGTTTATCGCGTTATGAGTGAATAACTCTGGGACACTGCGGGGACAGCACGGTGGCACAGTGGGTAGCATTGCTGCCTCACAGCTCCAGGGACACGGATTCAATTCCAGCCTTGGGTGATTATCTGTGTGGAGTTTACACTTTCTCCCCGTGTCTGTGTGGGTTTTCTCCGGGTGCTCCGGTTTCCTCCCAGTTCAAAGATGTGGTTAGGTGGATTGGTCAGGCTAAATTGCTCCCGAGTGTAAAAAAAAGTTAGGTGGGGTTACTGGGATAGGGTGCGACTGCGGTGTTCTGTCAGAGGGGGCCCGATTCTCCGCTCCCACGCCGGGTGGGAGGGCCGCTCTGGCACCCCCCGCGATTCTCCCACCCCCCCCCCCAAATGGCGTGTCACGTTTTGCGACACGCCGCTCGGAGAATCGCGGGTCGCCGTGAACGATTCTCCTACCTGGATGGGTCGAGCAGCCGGCTGTTCCCGACCGGTTCACGCCGGCGGCAACCACACCTGGTCGCTGCCGGCGTGAACATGGCGCCAGCAGCTGTTTTGTGGCTTGTGGGGGGCAGAGAGGGGAGTGAGCACCACGACCGTGCTTGGGAAGCGACTGGCCCGCGATCGGTGCCCACCGATCGTCGGGCCGGCGTCTCAACGGAACGCACTCTTTCCCCTCCGCTGCCCCGCAAGATAAAGCCGCCACGTCTTGCGGGGCAGCGGAGGGGAAGACGGCAACCGCGCATGCGCGGGTTTGAGCCGCAGCTGTCGTGACATCAGCCGCGCATGCGCGGGTTGGAGCCAGCCAATCTGTGCATGCGCGGCTGACGTCATTAGGCACACCGGCCGCGTCATTCTCGGCGCGCCGGGCTTTGACGCCAGCGACAAGGCCCCGTGGCCGAGATTCACGGCACGGCCCTCCTAGCCCCCCGGGGGGTGGGGAGAGTAGGGGGCCAGGAGCGGCCTCCGACGCTGTTGTGAATCTCTCTGGGTTTCACGACGGCGTCGGGCATTGCGGAGAATTCCACCCAGGGTGGGTGAAGATTCAATGGGCTGAAGGGCCTCTTTCTGCAATTTAAGGATTCTATGATACTGTGCTGCCTGCTGACCTGGGTCACGCTGTGAGAAGAACTGAAAGGTGCAGAAGAGAATGATTACAATGAACTGCTGGAATATGGCCAGGGAGGAGGCTGAGGACCACAACTTTCCGCTTGCCCAATGCATCCACACAAGCCCAGAGAGTGGAAATAGGCTCAAAGATGGGTGTCAGAGTCACACTGGACCAAGTTTTTGGGTGTAAAAGTAAGCCCACATGATGAGGTTATTCCGAGCTAAAAAGAAGCTACAGATAGTTGTGTGTTGCTGGAGCTCAGAGAAGCCCATGGGAAGCTGAGGTTAAGAAAAGGCCAGGAACAGTCGACAGGTCTATGCAGCTGAGAGGTTTAGGCTAAGAGGAACTCTAGGGTAGTTGTGAAGTCAAAGTAAAGCTGGTTGCTTTGTGAATCTGGTAGCTGGGGCAAAGAGAAGGAAAGTCATGACAGTCCTAGAGAACCATAGGCTGCACTTTTCTTTGGGAGGGAGCTGACTGGTGGCGCTTTAACCTGGAGAGTCACCACACCTCAGGGGAAGGGCATGGTTGAGAAGGTGGGGGCTTCATGAATAACCTCAGCCGGTACGGGAATTGAGATCGCGCTATTGACATGGCTCCGCATCATGGACCAACGGCCAGCCAACTGAGCTGACCGATCCACAAACCCAGGGTGGCATAGCTTTGGAGAAGAGACTAAACAGCTAGGAAGTGAACAGTCATTCATAAAATCATAGCATTTACAGTGCAGAAGACCATTCGGTCCATCGAGTCCTACCTTACAAAGAGCACCCTACTGAAGCCCACGTCCCCACCCTATCCCAACAACCCAGCAGCCCACACTTAGCCTTTTTTTTTTGGACACTAAGAGCAATTTAGCATGACCAATCCACCTAACCCGCACATCTTTGGACTGTAGGAGGAAACCGGAGCACCCGGAGGAAACACACGCACGCACGGGGAGAACGTGCAGACTCCGCACAGACAGTGACCCAAGCCGGGAATCAAACCCGGGTCTCTGGTGCTGTGAAGCAACTGTGCTAACCACCATGCTACTGTGCTGCCGTAGTCTCCCTAGCACATTGAGACAGTCCTCGTTGGGATCCAGTTGCTCAATAACTCATTTTAGCCCGAAGAGGTAGGAGAGCTGGAAGACTGAGCTGGAACTGCTGTCAAAGGAAACTCATCAGCCAGAGGTTATTCAAGAGGAAGACAGTGGTTGAAGGATTTTTATGACTCAATAATCACTGACATCTGAGTGGGCTGCTGAGAGAATGTGGGGGTACTGTTTTAGTTGTATCTGCTATTTGATAGCAACGACAGATTGCTTGTTAATTCATGTTCATTCTGAATGTTAGAGTTTAGGAGAGATAACATTTAGTATTGAATGTTTGCATTTGTGACCTGTGTATATTCTTCTGTTTATTTAAAACCACAGACCTTAGTAAATATCTGGGATTTCAAATTTTGTCTACTTTATACCAAACGTTACGGGCGACTAACTGGATTGTAAGAGGGTAGAACAAAGAAAAGTACAGCACATGAACAGGCCCTTCGGCCCTCCAAGCATGCGCTGACCATGATGCTTGTCTAAGCTAAAACCTTCTGCACTTCCGGGATCCATATCCCTCTATTCCCATACAATCCATGGTATTTGTCAAGATGCCACTTAAACGTCGCTATCGTATCTGCTTCCACCACCTCCCCAGGCAGCGTGTTCCATGCATTCACCATCCTCTGAGTAAAAAACTTGCTTCACACATCCCCTCTAAACGTTGCCCCTTGCACCTTAAACCTATGTGCCCTAATAATTGACTTTTCCACCAGGGAAAAAGCTTCTAACCATCCACTCTGTCCATGCTACTCATAATTTTGTAAACCTCTATCAGTTCGCCCCTCAACCTCCATCATTCTAGTGAAAACATCTGAGTTTATCCAACTCTCCTCATAGCTAATACCCTGCAGACCCGACATCATCCTGGTGAACCTTCTCTGCACCTCTCCAAAGCCTTCAGATCCTTCCACATTCTTCTCATAGTGTGGCGACCAGAATTGTAACATTCCAAGTGTGGCCGAACTAAGGTTCTGTACAGCTGCAACATGACTTGCCAATTTTTATACTCAATGCCCCGACCAATAAAGGCAAGCAGGTCGTATGCCTTCTTGACTACCTTCTCCACCTGTGTTGCCACTTTCAGTGATCTGTGGACCTGTATGCCCAGATCTCTCTGCCTATAAATATTCCTATGGGTTCTGCCATTACTGTATACTTCCCACCTGTATTAGACCTTCCAAAATGCAGTACCTCACATTTGACCAGATTAAACTCCATCTACCATTTCTCCAAGTCTCTCACCGATCGTTATCCTGCTGAATCCTCTGACAGTCCTCATCGCTATCCGCAATTCCACTAACCTTTGTATCATCGGCAAACTTACTGATAAGACCAGTTACATTTTCCTCCAAATCATTTATATATACTGCAAACAGCAAAGGTCTCACCACTGATCCCTGCAGAACACCATTAGTCACAGCCCTCCATTCAGAAAAGCACCTTTCCACTGCTATCCTCTATCTTCTATGACCGAGCCAGTTCTGTATCCATCTTGCCAGCTCACCTGACCTAATGTAGAGATAGTGGTTTGGTGAATACGTTGAGCTGAGTTCCATTAGTGGACAGGTGTAACTTAAAATTATGATTTTAAATGATGTACTGAGGAGCCGCATCAAGGCGAGAGATAGGAGGGGGGGTCAAGGATCGACCCTCAGAAATAATGATGCAGAGAGGAACAGATTTAACGTTTTCAGAAAGCGATACAGGGGATGTGAAGAACATTTTTAAGCTGCTGGTAATGTTCTGGAATTTGCTGTCCATGAGGATGGTGAAAGCAGAGACTGTAAATGACTTCAAAAGGAAACTGAATGGGTATTTGAGGAAAATAGCTTGCAGGGCTACAGTAACATAGTGGGGGAAGGAAGCTGATTGGACTGCTCAAACGAGGTGGACTCGATAGACTAAATGATAAGCTCTAAGCAGGAAAAGAAGATAATGCTATGTTTGACCAAACGTGGATAGATATGAATGGTGCCAAGTGAGTACATTTGCACCCAACTGGATTATGGTGGAAAGGTGTGGAGGAGGCTGGTGTGATCAACCATATTAAAGACTACAGACAAGACAAGAAGGAAAAGGAAGCATTGCTTACCTCAGTCGCACAGGATGCTATTTCTGCTACTTGATACTTCTAGGACTTAATAGGAAAGGAAAGCTGAAAATGGGGTGATAGTTTGCAAGGATGGTGAGTGAAGGTTTTTATTTAAGGAGCGGACAGCAAATTAACTAACTTAATGGAACCCATTTCTATTACCTCTGCTGCAAGTCAGCAATTCAATTAAATTCCCAAGAACACAACCTCATTCACAAAACTCATTTTAACTTGGGAGTTTTTAAAATGTAGAATTCTCCTGAAGTTTGAAGATAATTTTTGAATGTCAGGCAAATTATCTTTTCAACCACTCAAGTAGATAAGGTGTATGCACCAGACTCTCATTTGTCTGTTAAGCAATTTTCTTGTCAGGATATTGGATATAAATACATTTAAAGCATTTCAAACACAAGGTAATTTCTTAATTCTTTAAACTAATTTAAGAATAAATGCAAAAACAGCAAAATGAAGAATAGGTTTAGTCAAAAAGACTAACAGTAGATCAGCAGATTTCAAGATGTTTGAAGATTGAATTCTCTTGACACTAAGGTGGAAAAAGGCAACAGTCAAGTAGTTAATCAAAGTCAATGTGAAATTTTCATGCTTCTATTTAAAGTAACATCAAAAATAATAGTTTACAGCAACTTCCCCTTTTTAGATTTAACATAACTCGACTTCCACAATTTGACTTCACATACCATCCTCATCCTCCAGCCCAGGAAGATAGTCACTTGCAGAGGCCACTGCTGTGGGAATCTTCCTGGTGCATACCTTTCAACTGCCACATGAGCTTCCTAGCACCTTAATTCATCAATAGACCCCTCTATTCCTTCTCCTTCATGTCAGCCATGTTCGTAACAATCTTGTTTCCGAGTTTCAAGGTTCAAACCCCAATTCAAAGTATGGACACAAGTATCAAGACAGTCGCTCCAGAGCAATACTGAGTGAGTGTTGCACTGTTGGACGTACTATCTCTCGGGTGAGACATTAAAGATCCCATGGATGTATTTTAAGGAAGAACGCAGGGGTTTATTCCTAGTATCCTAGCCAATATTTATACTTATATTTATCCCACAGTCCAAAGATATGCAGGTTAGGTGGATTGGCCATACTAAAATTGCCCATAGTGTTCATAAAGGTTAGGTGGGGTTACTGGGTTATGGGGATAGTGTGGGCTTAGGTGGGTTGGTCTTTCTGTTGCGGACTCGATGGGCCAAATGGCCTCCTTCTGCATTGTACATTCTATGTCTATGAAAGCGAGCAGAATAATCAAAGACCCCTCCCACCCGGGTTATTCTCTCTTCCAACCTATTCCATCGGGCAGAAGATACCAAAGTTTGAGAACACGCACCAACAGATTCAAAAACAGCTTCTTCCCTACTGTTACCAGACTCCAGAATGGCCCTTTTATGAACTGAGCTGATCTTTTGATGCACCTTCTCTCCAGTTGTAGCATTATATTCTATACGCTTCACCCGATGTCTTTGTTTATGTATTCCATATGCTTCACTCTATGTATTTACATTGTATCTGTCCTACGTTCTTCATGTATGGCACGATCTGCCTGGACTGTACACAGAACAACACCTTTCACTGTACCTCCGTACACTTGACAATAAATTTAAATCTGAATTGGTTGATTGACTCACATAACCCTCCAAGGACTCACTCCCTTAAAGGGACACACTACCACATCCCTCCCCAGTCCATGATGAACATTCTCAAATAACAAAAGAACTATTTACAAAAATGTACAAGTGTCTCTTGTCGGGTCAGTTGGTGAGGGGACTATTCTTTGAGAGTGACACAATTCACTGACGGATGCTTCAACAGTAGAGGTGACTGGTCTTTGGCCCTTAAAAGGTTGACTCTTGACAGGTGAAGATGTATCCATAAAAGTGGTTTCCCCAGTTCCCCATGAAACATTACTGGCAGTACTTTATTCTGCATCTTTCTCGCTGACAGGTCTACTTGGGTCAGGTTGTCCCTTTCGTTCTGTGAGCAGTTCTCTTTTCCTTAAGTGATAGTGTTTTAACCTTCTTCCTTGTACTTCTATCTCGTATGATACTGGACCTGTTTTGGTCACGACTGTTCCCGGGACCCAATTAGGACCAGCACCAAAATGCTTCACGTAAACTAAATGTTGGCTTTCTTTGAATCGTGGTGTGTTCTCTGTTCGTTTTGTTTAGTCTCCACCCTCCTCGCCAAATTTGGAAATATAAGGTCCAATCACATTCTAATGTGTCTTCCTATTAGCAGCTCGATGGCTGTGGCACCCATAGGCGAGTAGGAACCGGGTCAGTCTGAGTTACAAAGAGGTTGAACACTGCTTTTTCATGGTGCCTTGAATGCCTGGACTGCTCTCTCTGTCAACCCATTTGAAGCAGGATGATAGGGAGCAGTTTGAATATGTTGAATACCGTTCGCCCTCATGAAATGTTGGAATTATTCACAGGTAAAAACAGAAGCGTACTCTGAGACCAGAACCTCAGGCAACCCATGGGTGATTAAATATCTATCGCAATTTCTCTACCATTACTGAGGAAGTCATGGACTACATTCTGTGTATTTCCAACTGTTTGCAGTGAGCACCAATGATAAGCAAGAACATGGAGCCCATAATGGGCCAGTGAAGTCAGTGTATATTCGCACCCAAGGTTGACCTGGCCACTCCCATGAGTGCATTAGGGCCACAGTATTGCTGCATTTGACACTGATCACATTGTTTGATCAGGCGGCACGATAGCACAGTGCTTCACAGCATAATGGTTCCAGGTTCGATTACAGGTTTGGGTCACTGTCTGTGAGGAGTCTGCACGTTCTCCCCATGTCTGCGTGGGTTTCCTCTGAGTGCTCCACTTTCCTCCCACAAGTCCCAAACGACATGTTGTTAGGTACTTTGGACATTCTGAATTCTCCCTCTGTGTACCCGAACAGGCGCTGGAATGTAGCAATTAGGGGCTTTTCACAGTAACTTCATTGTAGTGTTAATGTAAGCCTATTGTGACAACAGAGACTGTTAAAGATTCTCTACGCCAATGCCCATCCCAGGCCACCGCACATAACTAAAGTCATCCCAAGTGTGGCTTGTGTAAATATAGCTTCAGATATGGGGTGGGAATGACCAACCTAGCTCCCCATAATACGCTGTCTTCACAACTTAACCTGTCTTTCTTTGAAAAGGCCATGGCAATTCAGATTTGTTATCGTAATGCCAGCCATGAAGGACCATGTTCTTGCCTCGAGATAATAAGGGGTTCTTTTGCGTCCAAATTTTGACCTGCTTCGCCGACACTGGAAACTTATGAAGGAAGTGCAAAGCAAGAACAATCTCCTATAGTACCAGTGGAGACGGTATACTCTTGAGGAAGGGGAAGATGGCTCAAAACATCTGCATTCGAAATGTGGGTGCCCGGCCTAAGTTGAAACATATCCTCGTAGGCTGCAAACAATAGAGCCCAGCTGAAGCTATGGAGGGAATGACCTTACCCTCACCAAGTAACCCCAACAGGGGTTTGTGGTCGGTAACAACTATGAAATGTCATCTGTAGACATATTGGTGGAACTTTTTGACTCCGAATATCACAGCTAGTCCCTCCTTTTCAATTTGGGAATAGGTTTATTCAGCACTGGTCAAAGACCTTGATGCATAGGCAGTAGGCCTTTCAGTACTATCTTCCATCTCACAGAACACAGAACACAGAACAGTACAGCACAGAACAGGCCCTTCGGCCCTCGATGTTGTGCCGAGCAATGATCACCCTACTCAAACCCACGTATCCACCCTATACCCGTAACCCAATAACCCCCCCCTTAACCTTACTATTAGGACACTACGGGCAATTTTAGCATGGCCAATCCACCTAACCCGCACATCTTTGGACTGTGGGAGGAAACCGGAGCACCCGGAGAAAACCCACGCACACACGGGGAGGACGTGCAGACTCCACACAGACAGTGACCCAGCCGGGAATCGAACCTGGGACCCTGGAGCTGTGAAGCATTTATGCTAACCACCATGCTACCGTGCTGCCCTAAGGGCCAAAACAGCCCAGTCGGACTTAGCAGTTTAGAACACAGACCACAGAACAGTACAGCACAGTGCAGGCCCTTCGGCCCACGATGTTGTGCCGACCATTTATCCTAATCTAAGATCAACCTAACCTACATCCCTTCAATTTACAGCTGTCCATGTGCCTGTTAAGAGTCGCTTAAATGTCTGTCATGACTCAGACTCCACCACCTCTGCTGGCAGTGCATTCCACGTACTCTCTGTGTAAAGAACCTAATTCTGACATCATCTCTATACCTTCCTCCAATCACCTTAAAATTAGGTTCCCTTGTGACAGCCATTTCCACTCTGGGGAATAGTCTCTGGCTATCCACTCTATCCATGCCTCACATCACCTTATACACGTCTATCATATCACCTCTCTTCCTTCTTTGTTCCAGTGAGAAAAGCCCTAGCTCCCTCAACCTTTCTTCATAAGATATGGCCTCCAGTCCAGGCGGCATCCTGGTAAATCTCCTCTGCATCTTCTCCAAAGCATCCATATCCTTCCTATAATGAGGCGACCAGAACTGGACACAATATTCCAAGTGTGGTCTACCTAGAGTTTTATAAAGCTGCAGCAAAACCTCGCGGCTCTTAAACTCAATCTCCCTGCTAATAAAAGCCAGCACATCATATGCCTTCTTAACAACCCTATCAACCTGAGTGGCAACTTTGAGGGATCTATGTACGTGGACGCCGAGGTCCCTCTGTTCCTCCACACTGCCAAGAATCCTACCTTTAACCCTGTATTCAGCATTCAAATTCAACCTTCCAAAATGAGGTGGAGGGCTGTTGTAGGCTGCAAAGAGACATTGATAGGATGCAGAGCTGGGCCGAAAAATGGCAGATGGAGTTTAACCCTGATAAGTGCGAGGTGATTCATTTTGGTTGGACAAATTTGAATGTGGATTACAGGGTCAGCGGCAGGGTTCTGAGGAATGTGGAGGAACAGAGAGATCTTGGGGTTCATGTCCACAGATCTTTGAAGGTTGCCACTCAAGTGGATAGAACCGTGAAGAAGGCCGACAGTGTGTAAGCGTTTATTAACAGGATGCTTGAGTTTAAGAGCCGTGGAGTTATACTGCAACTGTACAGGACCCTGGCAAGACCACATTTGGAGTATTGTGTGCAGTTCTGGTCACCTCACTACAGGAGGGATGTGGAATCATTGGAAAGGGTGCAAAGGAGATGTCAGTTTGTGATTACTTTGGGAATAGTGATCACAATTCTGTAAGTTTTAGAATACTCATTGGCAAAGACGAGAGCGGTCCTAAAGGAAGAGTGCTAAATTGGGGAAGGCTAAGTATAACAAAATTCGATAGGAGCTTGGGAATGTGGATTGGGAGCAGCTGTTTAAGGGTATATCCACATTTGGAGTCTTTTAAGGAAAGGTTGATTAGAGTGCAGGACAGACATGTCCCTGTGAAAATGAGGGATAGAAATGGCAAGATTAGGGAACCATGGATGACGGGTGGAATTGTGAGACTAGCTAAGATGAAAAAGGAAGCATACAGAAGATCGAGGCGACTTAAAACTGGTGAAGTTTTGGAGGAATATCGGGAAAGTAGGACAAATCTCAAACGCGCAATAAAGAGGGCTAAAAGGGTTCATGAAATATCTTTGGCTAACAGGGTTAAGGAAAATCCCAAAGACTTTTATTTGTATATAAGAAGCAAGAGGGTAACTAGAGAAAGGATTGGCCCACTCAAAGACAAAAGAGGGAATTTATGCGTGGAGTCAGAGGAAAAAGGTGAGATTCTTAATGAGTACTTTGCCTCGGTATTCACCAAGGAGAGGGACATGACGGATGTTGAGGTTAGGGATGGATGTTTAAATACTCTAGGTCAAGTCGGCATAAGTAAGGGGGACGTTTTGGATATTCTAAAAGACATTAAGGTGGACAAGTCCCCAGGTCCGGATGGGATCTATCCCAGGTTACTGAGGGAAGCGAGGGACGAAGTAGCTGGGGCCTTAACAGATATCTCGGCAGCACCCTTGAGCACGGGTGAGGTCCCGGAGGACTGGAGAATGGGTAGCAGGAATAATCCAGGGAATTATAGACCTGTGAGCTTGACGTCAGTGGTCGGCAAACTGTTGGGGAAGATACTGAAGGATAGGATCTATTCACATTTGGAAGAAAATAGACTTATCAGCGATAGGCAGCAAGGTTTTGTGCAGGGAAGGTCATGTCTTACAAACCTAATAGAATTATTTGCAGAAGTGACAAAGTTAATTGATGAGGGAAGGGCTGTAGATGTCATATACATGGACTTTAGTAAGGCGTTTGATAAAGTTTCCCATGGCAGGTTGATGGAAAAAGTGAAGTCGCATGGGGTGCAGGGTGTACTAGCTAGATGGCTAAAGAACTGGCTGGGCAACAGGAGACAGAGAGTAGTGGTGCAAAGGAGTGTCTCAAAACGGAGAAAGGTGACTAGTGGTGTTCCACAGGGATCCGTGCTCGGACCACTGTTGTTTGTGATATACATAAAAGGTATAGGTGGTCTGATTAGCAAATTTGCAGATGATACTAACATTGGTGGAGTTGCAGATAGCGAGGGGGACTGTCAGAGAATACAGCAAAATATAGATAAATTGGAGAGTTGGGCAGAGAAATGGCAGATGGAGTTCAATCCAGGCAAATGCGAGGTGATGCATTTTGGAAGATCCAATTTAAGAGCAGACTATATGGTCAATGGAAGAGCCCTGGGGAAAATTGATGTACAGAGAGGTCTGGGAGTTCAGGTCCATTGTACCCTGAAGGTGGCAATGCAGGTCGATAGAGTGGTCAAGAAGGCGTACAGCATGCTTGCCTTCATCGGACAGGGTATTGAGTACAAAAGTCGGCAGGTCATATTACAGTTGTATAGGACTTTGGTTCGGCCACATTTGGAATACTGCGTGCAGTTCTGGTCGCCACATTACCAGAAGGATATGGATGCTTTGGAGAGGGTGCAGAGGAGGTTCATCAGGATGTTGCCTGGTATGGAGGGTGCTACCTATGAAGAAAGGTTGAATAGATTAGGATTGTTTCGTTGGAAAGACAGAGGTTGAGGGGGGCTCTGATTGAGATCTACAAAATTATGAGAGGTATGGACAGGGTGGATAGCAACAAGCTTTTTCCAAGAGTGGGAGTGTCAATTACAAGGGGTCACGATTTCAAGGTGAGAGGGGGAAAGTTTAAGGGAGATGTGCGTGGAAAGTTTTTTTTACGCAGAGCGCGGTGGGTGCCTGGAACGCTTTGCCAGTGGAGGTGGTAGAGGTGGGCACGATAGCATCATTTAAGATGCATCCAGACAGATATATGAACGGGCAGGGAACAGAGGGAAGTAGATCCTTGGAAAATAGGCGACAGGTTTAGATAAAGGATATGGATCGGCGCAGGCTGGGAGGGCCGGAGAACCTGTTCCTGTGCTGTAATATTCTTTGTTCTTTGTTCTTGTATTTACTCGGATGCTGCCTGGTTTGGAGGGTAGGCCTTATGAGGAAAGGTTGAGGGAGCGAGGGCTTTTCTCTTTGGAGCGGAGGAGGATGAGAGACGACTTAATAGAGGTTGATAATATAATGAGGGGGATAGATGGAGTGGATGTTCAGAGACTATTTCCTCGGGTGGATGTAGCTGTTACAAGGGGGCATAACTATAAGATTCAGGGTGGGAGATATCGGAGGGATGTCCGAGGTAGGTTCTTTACTCAGAGAGTGGTTAGGGTGTGGAATGGACTGCCTGTTGAGATAGTGGAGTTAGACACTTTAGGAACTTTCAAGCGGTTATTGGATAGGCACATGGAGCACACCAGAATGGCAGGGAGTGGGATAGCTTGATCTTGGTTTCGGACAAAGCTTGGCACAACATCGAGGGCCGAAGAGCCTGTTCTGTGCTGTACTGTTTTATGTTCTATGTTCTAAAATGAATTACTTCACATTTATCAAGGTTAAACTCAATCTGCCACTCCTCCTGCTGTAACCTGCAACAGCCCTCAACACTATCTATAACACCCCTAACCTTCGATTCATCGGCAAACGTACTAGCCCACCCTTCAACTTCCTCATCTAAGTCATTTATAAAAAACACAAAGAGCAGACGTCCCAGAACAGATGCCTGCAGGATACCACTGGTCACCGACTTCCAGGCGGAATACTTTCCATCCAGTACTACCCTCTGTCTTCTTTCGGCCATCCAATTCTGTATCCAGACAGCCAAATTTCCCTGGATCCAATGCCCCCTAACTTTCTGAATGAGCCTAGCATGGGGAACATTATCAAATGCCTTACTGAAATCCATATGCACCACATCCACTGCTTTCATCAATGTTTCTCGTCACATCCTCAAAAAGAATTCAATGAGGCTTGTGAGGCATGACCTGCCCCTCACAAAGCCATGCTATCGTTAATCAAACTATGTTTTCTAAATAATCATAAATCCTATCTCTCAGAAACCATTCCAAAATTTTGCTCACCACAGACGTAAGACTGATGAGTCTGTAATTCTCAGGGATTTCCCTTTTCTCTTTCTTGAACAGGAGAACAACATTCGCCTCCTTCCAATCATCCAATACTCCTCCAGTGGAGAGTGAGGACGCAAAGCTCATCGCTAACTGCACAGCAATCTTCTCACTCGCTTCCCGTAGTAACCTTGAGTATATCCCGTTAGGCCCTGATGGTTTTCAAAATTTCCAGCACTTCCCCCTTCTTAATATCAACCTGTTTGAGTATATTAACCTGGTTCACACTGTTCTCATGAGCAACACGGTCCCTCTCTCTCGTGAATACGGAAGCAAAATATTAATTTCAAGCCTCCCCATCTCCTCAGACTCTAGGCACAAAATCCCCCCACTATCCTTGATTGGCCCTACTCTCACTCTGATCATCCTCTTATTTCTCACATTCCTCTTATTTCTCAAATAAATGTAAAACGCCTTAAGGTTTTCCCTAATCCTTCCCACCAGGGCTTTATCATGCCCCCTTCTAGCGTTCCTCAGTCCATTTTTGAGTTCCTTCCTGGCTACCTTAGTGTTAACTGGTAACCCTCTGGAGCCAAGCCAGATCCTTGCTTCCTTCTTCCTCTTGACTGGAAGCTCCACTTCTCTTGTCATCCAAGGCTCTTTCACCTTACCATTCCTTCCTCGTCTCAGTGGGGCAAAACTATCCAGCACTCGCCGCAAGTGCTCCTTAAACAACCCCCACATTTCCCCAAGAACAATTGTTCCCACTTTATGCTCCTCAGCTCCGGTCTAATAGCAGTATAATTTCCCCTCCCCCAATTAAATACCTTCCCAGACTGTCTGTACCTATCCCTCTCCATGATTACGGTAAAGATCCTGGAGCTGTGGTCAGTGTCACCGAAATGCTCTCCCACCGAGACATCTGACACCTGGCCTGATTCATTGCCAAGCACCAAATCCAACATGGCCTCCCCCATGGTCAGCCTATCTCCATATTGAGTCTGGAATCCTTCCTGTACACACCTGACAAAATCTGCTCCATCCAAACTATTTGCACCAAGGAGGTTCCAGTCAATATTAAGGAAGTTGAAGTGACCCATGACAACAACTGTGTGATTACTGCACTTTTCCAAGATTTGCTGCCCAATCTGTTCCTCCATCTCTCTGCTGCTATTGGGGGTCTATAGAAAACTCCCAAAATAGTGACTGCTCCTTTCTTGCCATTCCTGCCCCTGTGAAACCCATGTCTCCATAATGGCCACAACATCGTAATTCCAAATACTGATCCATGCTCTAAGTTCATCTCCCTTATTCCTGACACTCCTTGCATCGAAACAGACATGCTTTAACCCATTCCACGGAGTGCAACTTTGCCCTATGAACTGTCTATCCTTCCTCACAGACTTGCTGCATACTATTTCTGCCCGTTCTGCCTGTTCAACAGCAACCCTATCCTTTAGCTTAGTTATAATTTGAAATCAAAGGATCTACATGTACTTTTGTATGAACCTCTGTTAGTGGATGATTAGATTTGGAATTATCCAATCCTTTTGACTTTCATCACTGTGACAGGACCAATCATAACTGAATGTGTATGAATATTTTACCTCGCCCACCTTTTAAATGATCATGAGTGCAATCCAGTTATGTTTTTACACACACTTTTGTATTAATATTTAAATGTTACCCACTGCGTAATCCTCTGCATTTGATATTGCAATTATAAATAGCTTTGCAATCTGTCCTAAAAGTAAAACAGCTCTAAACACAACACCCACAGTAAAATATATCGCCCAGCAGCAGACAGACATTTAAAACCTGATCTAATCGACAACACTTACAGACACTGTAAGATAAGTGTCTGATTTAATTAAAAAACACACTAAATATACAAAGCCTGAGACAATGAGCTAATCATGCTTCCCATCCTGGAAGAATTGTCATCAGGAGATGACCATGCACTGTACATGTCTCATCTAGCCAACCAGAATCTAATGATGTACAATCATAGTTCAGGGATACCACTGGTCAGGCTGTGGCTGTGAATTGGAAAGGGTTAATAAGGCCTGTTTTTCAGTGACATCGGGCGCAGAAAGACGCTAGAAGCTAAAAGAAAGAAGAATTTGAGAGAGAGGACACCACCAACATATTGAGATTTAATATTCTACTGTGGAGCTTCTGTGTCCCCATTCCGGTAAAGTGTCATTTCTGCTGTCATTTTGATAACTCAATGAATTGGTGAATGTTAGCTGAACATTTTATGATGAGGATATTGTGATTCTGCAATGGGATATAGATAGCTTTGGTGGCTGGGCGAAAACTTGGCAAATGGAGTTTAATGTGCGCAAGTGCAAGTCATGCACTTTGTTAGGAGGAATCGAAAGGCGGATTATTATCTAAATGGAGAGGACTGTAAGTGAGTGAAGTGCACAGGGATTTAGGTGTTCTCGTGCATAAATCACAAAAAGCTAGCAGGCAGGTCCAACAAGTAGCTAAGAAGGCACACGGAGTTTTGGTCTTTATTGTAAAGGGGTTGGAGTTTAGAAATAGGGAAGTTTTGTTGCAATTGTACAGGGTGTTGGTGAGGCCTCACCTGGAATACTGCGTACGGTTTTGGTCCCCTTACCTAAAAAACGATATAGTAATGCTGGAGTTCGTCCATTGATGAGGCTAATTCCTGGGATGAGAAGGTTGTCTTATCAAGAGAGACTAAATAGTCTGGGTCTGTATTTCTTGGAATTATGATGAGTGAGGGGTGACCTTATTCAAACATACAAGATCCCAAGGGGTTTTGACAAGGTAGATGGTGTGAGATGTTTTCACGAGCGGGAGAGTGTCGAACAAGGGGACATACATAGGAATTAGGAGCAGAAGTAGGCAATTCAGCCCTTCAAGCCTGCATCGCCATTCAATCTAATCATGGCTGATCGTGGCAGATGTGTTCTTGACCTCAAATCCACCTCACCACCTGTTCCCCATTTCCTTTTAACCCATTTAAATCAGAAATATATTTATCTCCTTCGTAAAACCATACCTCCTTCTCCACTGCAAATTCTATTATTCTATGATTTAATGACTCCAATTCCATTGCACTATGGGGTAGCGGGTTCCACATATAGCTACAAGATAAAGGGCTCGTCATTTAAAACTGAGGAAGAAATTTCTTCTCGTGAATCTCTGGAATTCTCTGCCCTGGAGGGTATTGGAGGCTGGATCATTCAAAGCGTTTCATTTTATAAAAAAATAATTTTTATTAAGATTTTCACAAAATATAAACAACCAAACAATATTAACAAAACAACCATGGTAAAAACCCAAGAACAACAACCACCCAACTACAAAAGCAACTATAATAACAAAAAAAAGCAGACAACAAAAAGGAAAGAGATAACACCCGCCACATCCAACAAACCCATGTACACAATTCTCCCTCCCACCGAACCAACCCCCCCCCCCCCCCCCCGGGCTGCTGCTGCTGCCGGCCTATTTCCCTACCGTTCCGCCAGGAAGTCCAGGAAAGGCTGCCACCGCCTAAAGAACCCTTGTACTGATCCCCTCAGGACAAATTTCACCTTCTCCAATTTGATGAACCCCACCACATCATTGATCCAGGCCTCCACGCTTGGGGGCCTCGCATCCTTCCATTGAAGCAAGATCCTCCGCCGGGCTACTAGGGAAGCAAATGCCAGAACACCGGCCTCTTTCACTGCAACCCCAAAAATTGTGAGTCCCCAGCCTGGCTTGACCCTGGATCCTACCACCCTCGACACCGTCTTTGCTACCCCCTTCCAAAACTCCCCCAGCGCTGGGCATGCCCAAAACATATGGGCGTGGTTCGCTGGGCTCCCTGAGCACCTAGCACATCTGTCTTCACCCCCGAAAAACCTACTCATCTTCGTCCCAGTCATGTGGGCCCTGTGCAGCACCTTGAACTGTATGAGGCTAAGCCTCGCACAGGAAGAGGAGGAATTCGCCCTTTCCAGGGCATCCGCCCACGTCCACTCCTCAATCTCCTCACCCAGCCCCTCTTCCCATTTACCCTTCAGCTCCTCCACTGAGGCCTCGTCTACCTCCTGCATTACGCGGTATACGTCCAAAATCCTCCCTCCTCCAACCCACACCCCCGAGAGCACCCTGTCCCGTACCCCACGTGGGGGCAACAAAGGGAACCCCTCCACCTGCCGCCTGGCAAACGCCCTAACCTGCATGTACCTAAACATGTTCCCCGGGGGGGAGCCCAAACTTCCACTCTAACTCACCCAGGCTCACGAACCTCCCATCCACAAACAGGTCCCTGTAGCCACCTGGGTTGGCCACTTCCTCACACAAAATGGAAGAACGCAAAGATTACAGGGTAAAATGGACATTGGCAAAGAAACAAGCAGGCTGCACAATCCCCTGTATTCTAGCTGCTGCAGAAACAGACAGAATTGTAACTAACAAGCTGCGCATATTAAGTGAGCGATTCACGATGATTCCCAGGCACAATGGACACAACAGTTAACTGCAATTGAAACATTCTATGGAAGGTCAGACATTCCGGCACCAGTGGAGCCTAAGACAAAGGACACCAATAAGGTGTAAGGAACCGCCCGGTGATCGAGGAACGGCCCCGTTAATGGGGAAATTCAAATCAATCGATTGGGAAGAGACCCAATCGATTGCAGGTTTAGAGAGGGTCCGCCCAGAAGGAAGTGAAGCCCCTGGGACCTATAAAAGTCAGGTCCCAGGACTGATTCGCTCTTCTTGACCAGCCGGCCCTCCCAGCAAAACACCTTTACAGTAGAAGAACCTTGAGAAGGAGAGGCCTGGTCAGCAGCCGCCATCAAGTAAGTGTTATACAACGCACGCTACGAGAGTAGACACTCCTGACCCCTTTAGTCCACACCGACTGGAAGCCTGCGGATCCAGGACAAAGCAAGAGGCCATTGTTCCCTGATCTGGCAGTTCCCTTATTCCAGATAAATATTGGCCCGTTAGTGGTAGGAATAGCCTCGCCTTTTAGTTTTATATGCATAAGTAGTAAATAACTGTATTATAATAAACGTGCCTTGTTTGAACTTACTAACTGGTGTATGGAGTTATTGGTCTGAGCTTGAACTTGAATCTTGTGGCGGTATCTTAACGATACCTGGCAACTCTAGAGCTAAGGAATAAAACAGAGCCAAATTGAGTGTAAAGCACACTCACCCAGAACGAGCAACATCCCTCAGCCTCCTAATACCTACCATGTGCCAGCCCAGAAATCCGCCATCGATGCTCCCTGGAACAAACCGGTGGTTCCCCCATATCGGGATCCCAATCGAGCCCCCCACCTCCCCCTATGCCGTCTCCATTGCCCCCAAATTTTGAGGGTAGCCGCCACCACCGAGCTCGTGGTATACCTTGTTGGAGGGAGTGGCCACGGCGCCGTTACCAGCGCCTCCAGGCTCGTGTCCACACAGGACGCCATCTCCATCCCCTTCCATACTGCCCCTTCCCCGTCCATCACCCACTTACGCACCATCACTGCGTTGGCAGCCCAATAGTACCCACAGAGGTTGGGCAGCGCCAGCCCCCCCTATCTCTGCCCCGCTCCAAAAACACCCTTCTCACCCTCGGAGTCCCATGCGCCCATACAAATCCCGTAATACTCCTGTTAACTCTCCTAAAAAAGGCCTTCGGGATAAGGATGGGAAGGCACTGGAACAGGAACAAAAACCTCGGGAGCACCGTCATCTTGACGGACTGCACCCTACCCGCCAGCGACAGCGGTAACATATCCCACCTTTTAAACTCCTCCTCCATTTGCTCCACCAACCTTGTGAGGTTAAGCTTATGCAGGGCCCCCCAGCTCCTGGCCACCTGAACTCCCAGGTACTTCAAGCTCCTCCCTGCCTGCTTCAGTGGGAGCCTACCAATCCCCTCCTCCTGATCCCCCGGGTGCACCACGAACAACTCGCTCTTACCCAGGTTGAGTTTATACCCAGAAAAGCCCCCAAATTCGCTGAGAATCCTCATCACCTCTGGCAATCCCCCCACCGGGTCCGCCACATACAGCAATAGGTCGTCTGCATAAAGTGACACTCGATGCTCCTCCCCACCCCGCACCAGGCCCCTCCAGTTCCCCGACTCCCTCAACGCCATGGCCAGGGGCTCAATTGCCAACACAAAGAACAAGGGGGTCAGGGGACACCCCTGTTTCGTTCCCCGGTGCAGCCGAAAGTACTCCGACCTCCTCCTATTCGTGGCTACATTCACCATCGGGGCCTCATAAAGCAGCTTCTCCCAACGGACAAACCCCTACCCAAACCCAAACCTTTCCAACACCTCCCACAGATACCCCCACTCAACCCTATCAAAGGCCTTCTCCGCGTCTAATGCCACTGCTATCTCCGCCTCCCCTTCCACAGCCAGCATCATAATGACATTCAGAAGCCTTTGTATGTTGGTATTCAACTGCCTTCACTTTACAAACCCCGTCTGGTCCTCGTTAATGACCCCCGGCACACAATCCTCTATCCTTGTAGCTAAGATCTTTGCCATCAGCTTGGCGTCTACAATTAGCAGCGAGATCGGCCTATATGACCCACACTGCAGCGGGTCCTTGTCCCTCTGAAGGATCAAGGAAATCGGCGCCCGTGACATAGTTGGGGGCAAAGCCCCCCCCCCCCTTGCCTCGTTAAAGGTCCGAACCAACAGGGGGCCCAACAGGTCCGCATGCATTTTATAAAATTCGGCCGGAAACCCATCCGGCCCCGGCGCCTTCCCCGACTGCATGTTCCCTATCCCTTTAACCACCTCCTCCAGCTCAATCGACGCCCCCAGTCCCTCCACCTGCCCCGCCTCCACCTTCGGAAATCGCAGCTTGTCCAAGAAGCGCCCCATTTCCCCCCCCCTCCCCCCCTCCACTGGGGTTTCAGACCGGTACAATTCCCCATAAAAGTACCTAAAGACCCCATTAACGTGTACCCCCCTCCGCACCACCTTCCCATCTCTATCCTTCACTCCCCCAATCTCCCTGGCCACGTCTCGCTTTTGGAGCTGGTGCGCCAGCATCCTGCTCGCCTTCTCCCCGTATTCATACACCGCTCCCTGTGCTTTCCTCCACTGAGCTTCCGCCTTTCTGGTGGTCAGTAGATCGAACCTGGCCTGAAGGCTACTCCTCTCCCCCAGCATCCATCTCCCTGACCCCTCTCCCTATGGGTTCGGATGAAATCAACTCCCCTCTAATCACTGCCTTCAATGCCTCCCAGACCATCCCCACTCGGACCTCCCCGTTATCGTTGGCCTCAAGGTACCTCTTGATACACCCCCGAACCCTCCCGGCCATCTCCTCATCTGCCAGCAGCCCCACCTCCAAGCACCAGAGCGGACGCTGGTCCCTCTTCTCCCCCAGCCCGAGGTCCACCCAGTGCGGGGCATGGTCCGATATGGCTATGGCAGAGTATTCAGCATCCTCCACCCTCGAAACCAGCCCCCTGCTCAGGACAAAAAAATCAATCCTGGAATAGGCCTTATGCACGTGGGAGAAAACGAGTACTCCCTGGCCCTTGGCCTCGCAAACCTCCAGGGATCCACCACTCCCATCTGATCCATAAACCCCCTCAACACCTTAGCCGCCGCCGGCCTCCTACCCGTCTGGGACCTGGATCGATCCAATGGGGGATCCAGTACCGTGTTGAAGTCCCCCCCCCCTCATGATCAGGCAGGCCCCCCGCCTCCAGATCCGGAATGTGGCCCAACATGCGCCGCATAAAACCCGCATCGTCCCAGTTTGGGGCGTAAACATTCACCAGCACCACCCGCTCCCCTGCAGCCTACCACTCACCATCATATACCTCCTGCCACTACCAGTCACCACATTTAACGCCTCAAACGACACCCTCTTTCCCACCAGGATCGGCACCCCCCGATTCTTCTCATCCAGCCCTGAATGAAATACTTGGCTCACCCATCCCTTCCTCAGTCGAACCTGGTCCGCCACCTTCAGGTGCGTCTCTTGGAGCATGGCCACATCCGCCTTCAGCCCCTTCAAGTGCGTAAACACCCGGGCCCGCTTGACCGGCCTGTTCAGCCCCCTCACATTCCAGGTTATCAGCCGGATCAGAGGGCTCCCTGCCCCCCTCCCCTGCCGACTAGCCATAGCCCATCCCCTGCCCGCCACTGGCCAGCGCCACACGCTCGGCCTGTTCCCCACAGCGGCAACTCCCCCCTCCCCCCCCCCCCCGCCCCCAGCACCCCCTGCATACTCCAGCTCCTTCCTGGCCATTTCAGCAACAGCCCGGTACCCCCCTCCCCACCCCCTTAGGCTAGGACCCCTCCTAGCCACGCCCCCCCCCCTCCATAGCACTCCCACGAGCCAGCTATCTTAAGCTGACCCAGGCGACTCCCGCCACATCTCTGACCCCTCCCCACGTGGGGCTACTCCTTCCCCTCCGTGCCCATCAGCAGGCCCTCCTCCCCGCCCCCCGCTCTTGCGCGGGAAAATAACAACCAGCAAAGGCCCGCGCTTCTCAGCCACTTCCCTGCCCCCATCACCCCGCAGCGCGGGAAACCAGAGAAAAGCCCGCGCTTTCGCCCTGCCCAACCCCGCCTCCTCTAGGGTAACTCCCATTGCCGGTCCCCACCACCAGCTCCCTGCACTCCCAGTTTACCTCCCTGCCCGAACCCGTCCACCACACCCATACAAAAAGACATAAAGACATTGCCCCACCCACCCTAAAGCCAACACACATCCTGCATGAAACAGAGAACCCCCCCCCCAAAAAAAATTGACAGTTATATTTACATACAAAACCCCCATCCCTGACCCTCAGTTTGAGTCCAATTTCCCGGCCTGCACAAAGGCCCACGCCTCGTCCGGGGACTCAAAATAATGGTGACGGTCCTTGTAGGTGACCCACAGACGCGCCGGCTGCAACATGCCAAACTTCACACTCTGCCTGTGGAGCACCGCCTCCATCCGGTTGAACCCGGCCCTCAGCTCAGCCACCTCCGCACTCCAGTCCTGGTAGATCCGCACCACCGTGTTCTCCCACTTGCTGCTCCGCTCCTTCTTGGCCCACCGAAGCACGCACTCCCGATCAACGAACCGGTGGAACCGCACCAGCACCGCCCGCGACGGCTCATTCGGGTTGGGCCTCCTGGCCAGTATTCTGTGGGCCCCCTCCAGCTCCAGGGGCCCCTGGAATGACCCAGCTCCCATCAGCGAGTTCAACAAAACAACCACATAGGCCCCCAGGTCCGACCCCTCCAGCCCCCCCGTGAGGCCCTGGATCCGTAAATTTTACCGCCTCGACCGGTTATCCAGCTCCTCGAACCGCTCCTGCCACTTTTTATGGAGCGCCTCGTGCATCTCCACCTTCCCCGCGATGGCCGCGGCCTCGTCCTCTCTTTCGGAGGCCTGCTGCTGCAGCTCCTGGATTGCGGCCCCCTGGGTTGTCTGAGTCTCCAGCCGCTTACCGGTGGTAGCCTTCAGCGACTCCAGCAGCTCCACCTTAAGCTCCTGGAAACACCGTTGAAGAGTCTCCTGCTGCTCCTGCGCCCACTGCCTCCACTCCTCGAGGGCTCCGCCGACCGCCATTTTGTTTTCCTTCCCCCGCTTCAGAGGTGCTGCCACCGCTTTTCTGCTCACCCCACTCCTGGTCCGGGCCATAGAACCCTGGGGATCCACTGCAGACCCCTTTACACGTCGGGAATCGTCGATAAAGCTCCGTTGGGGGCCCTGAAAAGAGCCCCAAAGTCCGTTTCTAGTGGGAGCTGCCGAACGTGCGGCTTAGCTCCGCATTGCCGCCACCGGAAGTCCATTCAAAGCTATTCATAAGGTGGATAAATGTTTGATAAAATTTAGGAATAGAGGTGATGGGGAAATGGCACAGAAAAGGAGTTGATAGATCTGCCATGATCATATCGAATGGCAGAGCAGTCTTGAGGGGCCTGGTGGCCTACTCCTGTTTCTACTTCTTGTGTTCTTACGAACACACTTGTGCCCGGAGTGGTCTTGCACTTAGTCGGACCCGAGTCTTGCAATTAAAGTTAAATTGGATTCCAGAATTCAAGAACCTCTAATCCATAAGAGAACGCATCACAAATAAGGACTATTTATTTGATGGGTCAAAATGGACCAAGAGACTGGATGGCTGGAATGCTAATTTACTCTGTTCAAAGGCTTCTTTTTGACGTTCTTTCCAATACCATCTCATGTGCTTCTTGAATAGGGCGTGTAAAGCTGCTAACCATGTGGGCAGATTGGAATATAGTTACCAGAATAGGTTACTATTCCTAAAGAGCATTTCAACACCAATGTATTTTTGGTGGCTGATCACTTTGATCTTCTCCTGCATAGGGTGCAGCACTTTGCTGTCTCCCCTGAATCCCAATTTGTCACTTCCTGAGCTTGGAACATACAATTCCCTTGTTTCAGTCTTTTTAAATCTCTTTTAGACTTCTTCAATATTTACCAGGTGCTCCTCTTTCGATGCTCCTGTAATTAGTGCACCATTCCATTGTGTGCTGGAATATCAGACAGGCAGCTGAGACTCTGAAGGGTAGCCAGGTGCATTGGTATAGCCTTTGTTGGCGTTTATGGAAACAAATTCCCTGGAAGTTTGTCTAATTCTAATTGTTCTATCAAGTTTAGTACAAGTTTAGGATAGTCATGTGGAACGTGAGGGGCTTAGGAGATCCAGTCACGAGGTCAAGCGTTCTTGCGCAACTTAAAAGTTTGAAAGCCCATGTAGCAATTCTGCAGAAAACTCACTTGAGGGTGAGACTTAAAAAGGGCCGGGTTAGTCAGGTGTTTCACTCTGGATTTTACGGAAGTGCTCGAGGGGTAGCGGTAATGGTCAGCAAAAGAGGTCAGTTCCAGATGAGAATGTGGTTGCAGATCAGGGGGCAGCAGGGTAGCATGGTGGTTAGCATAAATGCTTCACAGCTCCAGGGTCCCAGGTTCGATTCCCGGCTGGGTCACTGTCTGTGTGGAGTCTGCACGTCCTCCCCCTGTGTGCGTGGGTTTCCTCCGGGTGCTCCGGTTTCCTCCCACAGTCCAAAGATGTGCGGGTTAGGTGGATTGGCCATGCTAAATTGCCCGTAGTGTCCTAATAAAAGTAAGGTTAAGGGGGGGTTGTTGGGTTACGGGTATAGGGTGGATATGTGGGTTTGAGTAGGGTGATCATGGCTCGGCACAACATTGAGGGCCGAAGGGCCTGTTCTGTGCTGTACTGTTCTATATGTGATTGTGATAGGGGCGCTGGAGGGGAGGTTAGTGGCACTGTTAAGTATATGCGGTCCCAATTGTGACGATGTGGGATTCGTAAAGAAGGTGTTTGGGGCCATCCCCGACTTGGACACACACAAACTGATAGTGGGGGGGGACTGGAACCTGGTGAAGGAACCAAGGTTTGACAGGTCACGGCCACGCTCGCTGGTCCCATCAGGGGGGATGAAGACGTTGGCTGGGCTAATGGTAGAAATGGGAGGGGTGGACCCTGTCATAATATCCACTCATGTATATAATGAGATGCAGACAGGCAGTGATTGACACATAGGATGACCAATGAACACACAACACAGAACAACCAATCACCAGACAAGACACCACCACTATAAAGCTCACAGGTCATTAAGACTCCTGTTCTTTTCGGGACCCAGACACTGAGACAGTCAGAGTGCACAAGTCAGTGGACATTATTGCCATGTGGTAGCTAGTAAGTCTGGTCAAACCAGTAAGAGGTCATCAGTAGGATTAGTAGAATGTCAACCCACAGCTGAACATGTACAGTCATTCATAGTTTAAATAAAACTGTGTTGGACCATCTCCGGTGTCAGACGTTTGTTTCTAGCTTCTCTGCATCCAGTTGCAGTCAACGTCAAACCAACCCGCCTAACACATCATGGTACCAGAGTGCTATTAATCCTGCCAAACCTACCTCGAGTAAATCTGCAACGACCAGAAAGCAGCCATCCAGCGAAATGGAAAACATCCAGCCTCCTCCGCAGCTCCGCATTTCCGGCAACCTCGCCGCCAATTGGAAGATCTTCAAACAAAAGTTCCTCCTGTATATCGAGGCCTCCGACATCGAGGCAGCATCAGATGCAAGGAAGATCGCACTATTTCTCTCGACCACAGGGATCACGCCATCCATATCTACAACTCGCTTACGTTTAACGATGGCGAAGACAAGGCAGAGTTTAAAACGGTCCTGCTAAATTTCGACAGCCACTGCGACATTGAAGTGAATGAGAGCTTTGAGCGGTAAATCTTCCAACAGAGACTTCACGGTAAGGATGAACCTTTTCAGTCCTTCCTGACCCAGCTCCGCATACTGGCGCAGTCATGTAATTACGGCTCAGCGGCTGATTCCATGATCCGTGATCAGATCGTTTTCGGGGTCCACTCAGATTCCCTTCGGCAGCAGCTCCTCAAAATAAAACAGCTAACTCACCGTCGCTATTGAGACGTGCGTGGTCCATGAGCATGCCAGGAATCGTTACTCCCACATCAGGGCGGCGGAAAGTGCAAAACTGGCCTCCCACGAGGCAGAACGGGTGCAGGCCATTGAGAAAATGCACGGCCTGAGTATTGAAGAGAGTGGCCGTTTTGCGGGCTTTTCCCGGGTCCTGATGCATGCGCGCCACAGCCGGGTGGACGACGAGGCCGACAACTCTAATGCGTAGGTGTGTACATCGGCCGACCGCATTGCGCATGCGCATTGGCGCACAGAACGCGCTGAAGTCAGCGTTTTGACATATTTGAATTGTGGCTCCACCCATTTAAAGCGGCAATGTCCAGCCAAAGGACGGCGATACCTGCCATGTGGGAAGCCTGGCCATTACGCGGCCTGCTGCAGGTCCGCTCCACCGATTATCAGCCAGCGATCCCAGATATGGTGCAGACGTATCCGCTCGGTACAACAAGACATGCAGGATGCTGATCCCGACAGCCCAACGGATTGCGATGCTGATTGCCTCGAGTCTCCATAACCACACGCGAGCTGGTCCCCACTGCACCGGCAACCCGCCATTCGATCCTCAGTGTGGATCCGGACAATGAGTGGTGTGCTATCCTCACAGTCAACCAGGCTCACATCCGATTTAAACTGGACACCGGGGCGTCTGCGAACCTCATATTGCAATCAGATCTGAACACTATACCTACGCGCCGGCCGTGTAAGCCTCCGCAATGGCCGGTACGAAGGTAAACCCTTCGCTAACGCTCCCGCGCATGCGCAGACCTGCGCCAGCTGGCGGAGTCCCTTCAGCCCTGGCTGGCGCGGCGGCAAATGCCTTCCACGCCGGTCGGCGGGGCACAAACCACTCCAGCACCGGCCTAGCCCCTGAAGGTACGGAGGATTCCGCACCTTTGGGGCGGCCTGACGCCTGAATGGTTCCCGCCACTCCACTGCGCCGTTTCTGCCCGCCCCGTCAATTCCCGGAGAGTCCCGCCCCTGGTGTTTTGGAAAACGTCCTGATAATTTTTCAAGGCATCATGAAGAAGGCCTCCTTTGTAATGTGACAGATCGTCAACTAATTTAAATTAATTTGGAAGAGCGAATCTCAGTGTCTAAGTCTTGGCCTCTGTCTGTCCCTGTCCCGCCCCCCCCCCCCCCCCCCCCCCAACTACACTGTCGTTTACAGGTGTTGAGGTCATTCCTAGGATTCTTAAAACCGCCCCAGTATACGTGGCTAGCTTGTATGTCATGCTTCTTAACTTCAGGGCTGGACCCCGCCTTGCAAATAATAATGTTTGTTCACCTACAACTGTAACTGAGGCACATGTGTCCACCTCCATTATAAGTGGTTGGCCATTTACCACTAGTACAATTGTAACTGGGGATGCTTTGACCACTTTTATGTTGTTTGAACTGCATACCTCAGATCCGTTTTCAGGGTCATTCTCAACAGTGTGTACTGGAGTCAGTGATTTTTTGGTGTAGCCCCCTGTGGGCTCTGCCTAGCCTTTCATTTCCTCCTTATATGGCCCCTCCTATTGCAAGCATAACATGTAGTTTCCCTGAATCTAAATCTTTCCGTTGGGATGACCTCCCCCAGATCAATAACATTCTTCATAGCTCCTGGTCTGCGGCCCAACTTCCTTACATCTCTGAACTCTCTTCTCCTCCGAACCTCCTTGCTCATTACTTTCTGTCCTTTCATCCTTGGCGCCACTACTGCTAGCCGCTTCCCACCAAACCTGGCAGATCTCCCCTGCTTGCAAGCTCTGTAACTCCATCGGTCCCTCACGGCACTTTCCATAGCCCGGGCAATCTCTAGTGCCTTTTTTAAAGGTAATCTCTGCCTCTGCTAACAATATTTTTTATATGCCCATGTCGTGAACACCACAGAGCAGACTGTCCCTCAACATGTTGTTTAGTGCAGACCGAAACTCGCATTGTTCAGCCATTTGTATTGGGCACTCCACCACTGCAGCAATCTCCTCTGGGGCCCTTGTTGTTAACTGAACTTGTAATGCTGCATAAATATCAAGGGTTTTGATTGGTCATGACCATTGACTAACTCTCCTAACTCCTCAAATGTTTTGGGACTGGGGCATTTGGAGACATAAATTCCTAATTAGATTGTAAGTGGGAGTCCCGTGGGCCATTAGTAAAATAGTCCATTGCTTCCCCTCCCCTCGTTCTTTGGACTGAAAAAGTAACGGAGATACTCTACGTATAGCACCCATTACTCTGTATGGGGGTTGAATGGTTCTAGTTTATCAAAGCTATAAAAGTTATATAAGGGGCAGCACGGTAGCATGGAGGTTAGCATAAATGCTTCACAGCTCCAGGGTCCCAGGTTCCTGGCTGGGTCACTGTCTGTGCGGAGTCTGCACATCCTCCCCGTGTGTGCGTGGGATTCCTCCGGGTGCTCCGGTTTCCTCCCACAGTCCAAAGATGTGTGGGTTAGGTGGATTGGCCATGCTAAATTGCCCGTAG
Source organism: Scyliorhinus canicula (assembly GCF_902713615.1). Taxonomy (NCBI): domain Eukaryota; kingdom Metazoa; phylum Chordata; class Chondrichthyes; order Carcharhiniformes; family Scyliorhinidae; genus Scyliorhinus; species Scyliorhinus canicula. Next base: position 32,279,919 of record NC_052153.1, read on the forward strand.
TGTCCTAAAAAGTAAGGTTAAGGGGGGGGGGGTTGTTGGGTTACGGGTATAGGGTGGATACGTGGGTTTGAGTAGGGTGATCATTGCTCGGCACAACATCGAGGGCCGAAGGGCCTGTTCTGTGCTGTACTGTTCTATGTTCTATGTTCTAAAGCAGGGCATCTTTATAAAGTTTAATTTCAAAAGTTTAATTTAAAGGAATAAATCATGGCAGGACAGCTTTAAGGCGTGGTCTGCTCCTCTTGCTCCATGTGGCAGGCTGGGGACAGTTCCAGTCCCCAGGGTCAGCATGTGTGCAGGAAGTGTCTCCAGTTACAGCTCCTGGAAGCTTGAGTTTCAGAGCTGGAGCGGTGGCTGGAGACACTGTGGGGCATCCGCAAGTCAGAGAGCATCGTGGATAGCACGTATAGAGAGGTGGTCACACCGCAGGCTCAGACTCCGCAGGCAGGAAGAGAATGGGTGACCACCAGACAGAGCAAGAGAGTGGGGCAGGTAGTGCAGGAATCTCCTGTGGCCATTCCCCTGCAGAACAGATATACCGCTTTGGATACTGTTGAGGGGAACAGGGAAAAACAGCCTCTCAGGGAAAAACAGCAACAGCCAAACTCGTGGCACCAGGGTTGGTTCTGCTGCAGAGCGGAGGGGTGATAAGTTTGACAGTGCAATAGTTACAGGGAATAGACAGGCGTTTCTTGACCGCAAACGAGACTCCAGGATGATATGTTGTCTCCCTGGTGCTGGGGTCAAGGATGTCTCGGAGCGGGTACAGAACATTGTGGAGGGGGAGGGTGAACAGCCAGTGGTCGTGGTACACATCGGTACAAATGACATAGGTAAAAAAAGGGATGAGGTCCTTCAAGCAGAATACAGGGAGCTAGGAAGGAAATTAAGAATTGGGACCGCGCAGGTAGCTACCTCAGGATCAGAAAAAAAAAGAAGTACGGGATTGAAGGTGATTTAGCGGTTTGGATCAGTAATTGGCTAGCTGAAAGAAGACAGAGGGTAGTGGTTGATGGCAAATGTTCATCCTGGAGTTCAGTTACTAGTGGTGTACCGCAAGGATCTGTTTTGGGGCCACTGCTGTTTGTCATTTTTATAAATGACCTGGAAGAGGGTGTAGAAGGATGGGTTAGTAAATTTGCAGATGACACGAAGGTCGGTGGAGTTGTGGATAGTGCTGAAGGATGTTATAGGATACAGAGGGACATAGATAAGCTGCAGAGCTGGGCTGAGAGGTGGCAGATGGAGTTTAATGCGGAAAAGTGTGAGTTGGTTCACTTTGGAAGGAGTAACAGGAATGCAGAGTACTGGGCTAATGGCAAGATTCTTGGTAGTGTAGATGAACAGAGAGATCTCGGCATCCAGGTACATAAATCCCTGAAAGTTGCAATCCAGGTTAATGGGGCTGTTAAGAAGGCATATGGTGTGCTAGCCTTTATCAGTAGGGGGATTGAGTTTCGGAGCCACAAGGTCATGCTGCAGCTGTACAAAACTCTGGTGCGGCCGCACCTGGAGTACTGCGTGCAGTTCTGGTCACCACATTAGAACATAGCACAGTACAGCACAGAACAGGCCCTTCGGCCCTCAATGTTGTGCCGAGCCATGATCACCCTACTCAAACCCACGTATCCACCCTATACCCGTAACCCAACAACCCCCCCCTTAACCTTACTTTTATTAGGACACTACGGGCAATTTAGCATGGCCAATTCACCTAACCCGCACATCTTTGGACTGTGGGAGGAAACCGGAGCACCCAGAGGAAACCCACGCACACAGGGGGTGGACGTGCAGACTCCACACAGACAGTGACCCAGCCGGGAATCGAACCTGGGACCCTGGAGCTGTGAGGCATTTATGCTAACCACCATGCTACCCTGCTACCCCCATGCTACCCTGCTACCCTAAATTATATTACCATTATAGGAAGGATGTGGAAGCTTTGGAAAGGGTTCAGAGGAGATTTACTAGGATGTTGCCTGGTATGGAGGGAAGGTCTTACGAGGAAAGGCTCAGGGACTTGAGGTTGTTTTCGTTAGAGAGGAGAAGGCTGAGAGGTGACTTAATAGAGACATATAAGATAGTCAGAGGTTAGATAGGGTGGACAGTGAGAGTCTTTTTCCTCAGATGGTGATGACCAACACACAGGGACATAGCTTTAAATTGAGGGGTGGTAGATATAGGACAGACGTCAGAGGCAGTTTCTTTACTCAGAGAGTAGTAGGGGTGTGGAACGCCCTGCCTGCAACAGTAGTAGACTCGCCAAATTTAAGGGCATTTAAGTGGTCACTGGATAGACATATGGATGAAAATGGAATAGTGTACGCCAGATAGGCTTCAGATGGTTTCACGGGTCAGCGCAATATCATGGGCCGAAGGGCCCGTACTGCGCTGTAATGTTCTATGTACTGCCGGTGCTACATGCTAGCCTGAGTAGAAATGACAGGATATATGGGATGAATACGTGGCTGAAGGGATGGTGTCAGGCGGAAGGTTTCAGATTCCTGGGGCCGGTTCTGGGGGAGGTGGGACTGTACAAACTGGACGGGTTACACCTGGGCAGGACTGGAACTGATGTCCTCGGGGGGATATTTGCTAGAGCGGTTGGGGAGTGTTTAAACTAATGTGGCAGGGGGGTGGGAACCGATGCGGGAAGTCGGAAGGTAGTAAAACAGGGACAGAAACAAAATGCAGTAAGGGGGAAAGTGTAAGGCAGAGAAGCCAGAGTCAAAAATCAAAATGGGCGACAGTACAAGGTACAGTGACTGAGGGGCGCTCAGTGAATAGGCCCAGTAATACCAAAAGGAATAAAACGGGAAGTAAAAATAGAAGTGGAAAGCGACGCGGCAGTTTGTTACATGTAGATATGGGTTCAACGACAAGGAAAATTAGGAGAAAAGTTAAGAGGTAAAATAACTTCAGAGAGGTTACTGATCAAGGTGTTAAGATTCAAAACAGGTATATAAGCCAACGTAGCGGCCATTACTGAAACATGGTTAAAGGATGGTCACGACTGGGAGTTAAATATCCAAGGGTATCAAACTATTCGGAAGGACAGATTGGATGGTAAGGGAGGTGGTGCAGCTCTGTTATTTAAGGATGACATCCGGATAATAGTAAGGGGTGACATCGGTGCTATGAAGGATAAGTTTAAATCAATTTGGGTGGAAATCAGAAATAGTAAGGTGAAAAAAATCACTGATAGGAGTAGTCTATAGGCCACCAAATAGTAATATTATGGTACGGCAATCAATAAAGAAATAAATAACTGATGCATGTAGAAATGGTACAGGAGTTATCGTGGGGGATTTTAATCTGCATATTGATTGGTTTAACCAGGTTGGTCAAGGCAACCTTGAGGAGGAGTTTATAGAATGTATCTGCGATAGTTTCCGAGAACAGTATGTAAAGGAACCTATGAGGGAACAAGCGGTCCTAGATCTGGTCCTGTGTAGTGAGACAGGATTGCTTAATGATCTCACAGTTAGGTATCCTCTCGGAAGGAGCGATCACAATATGGTGAAATTTAAAATTTACATGGAGGATGAGAAGGTAAAATCTAACACTAGTGTTTTGTGTTTAAACAAAGGAAATTATAAAGGGATAAGAGAAGAGACTGGGAGCAAAGACTTTATGGTGAAACAGCGGAGAACCTTCCAAGCGATTTTTCACATTGCTCAGCAAAGGTTCATACCAACAAAAAGGAAGGACGGTAGAAAGAGGAAAAATCGACCATGGATAACTAAGGAAATAAGGGAAGAGTATCAAATTGGAGGAAAAAGCATACAAAGTGGCAAAGATTAGTGGGAGACTAGAGGATTGAGAAATCTTTAGAGGACAGCAGACAGCTACTAAAAAAGCTAGAAAGAGTGAGATTATAAGAGTAAACTTGCTCAAAATATAAAAACAGATAGTAAAGTTTTTCTACAAATATATAAAACAAAAAAAGAGTGGCTGAGGTAAATATTGGTCCTTTAGAGGATGAGAAGGGAGATTTAATAATGGGAGATGAGGAAATGGCTGAGGAACTGAACAGGTTTTTTGGGTCGGTCTTCACAGTGGAAGACACAAATAACATGCCAGTGACAAATGGAAATGAGGCTATAACAGGTGAGGACCTTGAGATGATTGTTATCACTAAGGGGGTAGTGATGGGCAAGCAAATAGGGCTAAAGGTAGACAAGTCTCCTGGCCCTGATGGAATGCATCCCAGAGTGCTAAAAGAGATGGCTAGGGAAATTGCAAATGCACTAGTGATAATTTACCAAAATACACTAGACTCTGGGGTGGTCCCGGTGGATTGGAAATTAGTAAACGTGACACCACTATATAAAAAATGAGGTCGGCAGAAAGCGGGTAATTATAGGCCAGTTATCTTAACTTCAGTAGTAGGGAAGGTGCTGGAATCTATCATCAAGGAAGAAATAGTAAGACATCTGGATGGAGATTGTCCCATTGGGCAGACGCAGCATGGGTTCATAAAGGGCAGGTCGTGCCTAACTAATTTAGTGGAATTGTTTGAGGATATTACCAGTGCAGTAGATAACGGGGAGCCGATGGTATATCATGGATTTCCAGAAAGCTTCTGACAAGGTGCCACACAAAAGGTTGCTGCATTAAAAAAAGATGCACGGCATTAAGGGCAAAGTAGTAGCATGGATAGAGGATTGGTTAATGAATAGAAATCAAAGAGTGGGAATTATGGATGTTTCTCTGGTTGGCAATCAGTAGCTAGTGGTGTCCCTCAGGGATCAGTGTTGGGCCCACAATTGTTCACAAATTACATAGATGATTTGGAATTGGGGACCAAGTACAATGTGTCCAAGTTTCCAGACGACACGAAGATGAGTGGTAAAGCAAAAAGTGCAGAGGATACCGGAAGTCGGCAGAGGGATTTGGATACGTTAAGTGAATGGGCTAGGGTCTGTCAGATGGAATACAATGTTGACAAATGTGTGGTTATCCATTTTGATAGGAATAACAGCAAAAGGTATTATCATTTAAATGAAAAAATATTAAAACATGCTGCTGTGCAGAGAGACCTGGATGTGCTCGTGCATGAGTCGTAAAAAGTTGGTTTATAGGTGCAACAGGTGATTAAGAAGGCAAATGGAGTTTTGTCCTTCATTGCTGGAGCGATGGAGTTCAAGGCGAGGGAGGTAATGTTGCAATTGTATAAGGTGTTAGTGAGGCCACATCTGGAGTATTCTGTTCAGATTTGGTCTCCTTCCCTGAGAAAGGACGTACTGGCGCTGGAGGGTGTGTAGAGGAGATTCACTATGTTAATTCCGGACCTAATGGGATTAAGAAGAGAGGTTAAGTAGACTGGGACTGTACTTATTGGAATTTAGAAGGATGCGGGGGGGGAGGGGGGGGGTGGATGCGGGCAGGTTGTTTCCACTGATGAGTGAAAGCCTCAAAATAAGGGGAAGTAGATTTAGGACTGAGCTTTGGAGGAACTTCTTCACCCAAAGGGTTGTGAATCTATGGAATTCCTTGCCCAGTGAAGCAGTTGAGGCTCCTTCATTAAATGTTTTTAAGATAAAGATAGATAGTTTTTTGAAGAATAAAGGGACTAAGGGTTATGGTGTTTGGGCCGGAAAGTGGAGCCGAGTCCACAAAAGATCAGCCAAGATCTCATTTAATGGTGGAGCAGGCTCGAGGGGCCAGATGGCCTACTCCTGCTCCAAGTTCTTATGTTCTTATCACTCACAGACTGTGGAACGAGTTTGCTTCGATGGAAATGTTGTCACCCGAGGCCTGCTCATAACAGCAGGAAGGTACTCTGGTCAATCCTGATCACCAATTTAATATCCTGACAGACAGGCAACCACCAGGTGGATTAATGAGCAAACAATTTATGAAATTAAGAAACTATGTACAGGGAGTGAGATCAGGCTCCAAACACCTAACTGCCTGGCAACCTGTGCTTTGCCCCCATTGGCTGATTGACTCACATGACCCTTTAGAGGCACACCCCGATAAAGGGGCGCACTACCACGAATTCATCATCTTCTATCCTTCTGCAAACACTACAAATGAAAGCATCTCCTCTACCCTAACGTACCTTTCATAATATAAATACTTTCCATTGCTCTGGCACATATCGGTCGTTTGGAAGATTATGAGAAATCCCTATGCTATCTCTACCCCCATTTCCTTAACAACCTGGAATACAAACCACTGGATCCGCTGACTTATCCACTTTAAGCATAATCAGCCTTTCCAATACATCCTCCTCATCAATTTTCACCCCATCCATTACCGTTACCATTTCCACTTCCAATGATATATATAAGCATCCACTTTCTTAATAAACTGCAATAAAAAGCACTCACTAAACTTTGGTTTTTGCCCGTAAGCATTCATCACCTTTTTCTTTGTCCCTAATAGGTACTACCCCAGCTCTTATTGTTCACTTTGCTGGTAGATTTTGAGTTTATTCCATGTTGACTGTCAATCCTTTCTCAGATTCTCTCATTGCCAGTCTTACTTTCCTCTTCACTTCCCCTCTCAACCTACTGTATTTGACCAAGTTCTCACTTGAAGAATTCTCCTGACATGCATCACACCCTCTGTCTCATTTGTTACCTTAACTCATGCCCACTGGTCTTGACCCTTCGCCAATGGGAACAGATTCTCTCTTTCTACTCTGTAGACCCCTCATGATTTTGAACACCTCTATCAAATCTCCAAAGGTGTCCGATTACTGCCTCTGTGGTATTGGCAGAAGCATGCCGTCTGGAGAGATTGAACAGCTTCCCTGAATCAAACAGAATGTTGATGCCAACTGGCGAGCCGGCATTCGGGGCGGAAAGTCCGTGAGGCCCCGTTAAGTGAACCAATTAACATTGAATAGCGTTGCCACCTTGCTGGGCCAAGCATGACAATTCCCGTTCACTAGGACACTAAGACATTTTTCTGGAGAATCACTCCCCAGATGTAGGGGCTCTGTAGCACAGTGGTTAACACTGTTGCTTCACAGCGCCAGGGTCCTGGGTTCGATTCCCGGCTTGGGTCACTTTCTGTGACAAAGTAATTTCAGAATATTAATATTCTTCTGTATGCAGTATCTTGCATCAGTCCATATTGAATGGTACTTGCCACTGAGAAATGTATGACATGCGTTTCTATGGGAACGAACCTTTTGCATTGGGGTGGAGCATAATAACTTACCAGTTTATAGATTACAAAATAAACATGAAGCAAACACTAGCCATGCAGTTTATAGGGTATTAATGTTGCACTTATAATAACACTTCTACATCGATATATAGCTGTTTCAAGTAATCAGTGGAAATGTTAAGCAACAATCAGCTCAGTGATGCAACTCCCAAACACACTGAATTAATCAGTGCTTGTAGTTGTGCAAAGTCGAGTATAACTAAGTTCTGTGACAAGTAATATTTAATAAATAACCCAATAGACTACTGGACCTACATCAAATTAATTTTTAACAATAAAATAATTTAAATACACTTCCGGCATTAAAAAATAGCTGCAGAGGAAGCATTCATCCTTTGTCACTAAGCTTACTTCAAGATGTAGTTGACAGCTTAACCAGGATCCGCTGGGCCTTCCCCATTTACTGATATTGAGACCAGACTCTTGGGTCTGGCTGTTGCCTCAAACCTGCTATAAAATCCTCAACAAATGACTGATATTTTTGTTTTGTGAAGCAAGTTCTAAACAGGGGCGGGATTCTCCCCTACCCGGCGTGACGGAGGGTGCCGGCGTAGGGGAGTGGCGCCAACCACTCAGGGGTCGGGCCTCCCCAAAGGTGGGGAATTCTCCTCACCTTTGGGGGCCAGCCCCGCGCCGGAGCGGTTTGCACCAGAAGACTGGCACAAAAAACCGGCGCCCCCGACAGCGGGGCTGGCCGAAAGGCTTTCGCTGGCCGCTGACGTCACTGCCGGCGCATGCGCGATGTGGGGTTCTCTTCCGCTTCCGCCATGGCGGAGGCCGTGGCGGCCAGGGAGGAAAATAGTGCAGCCAGGGCACTGGCCCGGAGTCTGAGCGGGGGGCCCCGATCGCGGGCCAGGCCACCGTGGGGACACCCCCCGGGGTTCGATCGCCCCCGCCCCCCAGGACCCCAGGGGCCCGCTCGCGCCGCTGATCCCGCCGTTCCAGAGGTGGTTCAAACCTCGGCGGCGGGAGAGGCCTCCCAGCGGCGGGACTTCGGCCCATCCGGGCCGGAGAATCACCGCAGGGGCCTCTCCGATCGGAGTGGCAAGATTCCGCCGCCGCCACTTCCCGGGTGGCGGAGAATCTCTGCCACGGCGGGGGCGGGATTTTAGGCGGCCCCAGGCGATTCTCCGACCCCTTTTGCCTCTGGTCGCTGCTGCCGAGAACTGTGTGGGACCGCTGGGGGGGGGGGGGGGGGGGGGGGGGGGCTCCTTCACAGGGGGGGGGGCCTCCGATGCGGTCTGGCTCACGATCGGGGCCAATGGATCGGCGGGCCAGCCTCTCTAAAGGAGGACCTCCTTTCCTCCGCCGCCCCGCATGCTCCATCCGCCATCTTCTTGCGGGGCGGCCTCGGGGAGATCGGCAACCGCGCATGCGCGGGTGACATCATTTTCGTGACGCCGGCCGCATCATTTACACGGCACCGCTTTGTACGCGGTGCCAAGGCTCAGCGCGCGTAAAAGACGCGACCCCACTCCTAGCCCCACGGGGGCGGCTGAATAGGGGGCTGGGAGCGGGCTGCGACGCCGGAGTGAAACACTCCAGTTTTCACTCCGGCGTCGGGACTTTCTCTCCCTTTGGGAGAATCGCGCCCATTGCATTTAATGCAAGATTGCGCCAAAGCATACAGAGTCAAGAGTGACTCCAGGCATGTGCTCAGTTAGATTTTCTCAACTGATGCTGGAGTGACAATAAAAAAAAGTTGCAAAGTGTTTTCACTCTCATTATTGTCCACTCTCCTCTCCTGGGATCCAAATGGTGGCTGCAATACCGCACAACCGAGTGACCTGACAAAACTCCAGCAGTCATTTTTTTTTTTATAAATTTAGATTACCCAATTATTTTTTCCAATTAAGGGGCAATTTAGCGTGGCCAATCCACCTACTCTGCACATTTTTTTTGGGTTGTGGGGGCGAAACCCGCGCAGACACGGGGAGAATGTGCAAACTCCACACGGACAGTGACCCAGAGCCGGGATCGAACCTGGGACCTCAGCGCCGTGAGGCGGTTGTGCTAACCCACTGAGCCACCGTGCTGCCCTTCAGCAGTCATTTTAACCGAACTTGCCCTGTGGGGCATGTTGGTCCAGGCATGCATTTTTACTCTCCACCCAAGAGTTCCTTCCTCCTGAATGTAAAATCTGCTGGGGAAGATTCAAATGGCAATAGCCAGCACCCCAACCTCCATCTTCACTCACAAGAACAATAATCTTTTGAACATGCAATACGATTATGTTGAGTGCCTCGGGAATCGTATCTCCTTTCAGGAGGATTCAGATAGGAAGAAGTTGGCAGGAAAATTAGTTCTTTCATTGTCATGGCAGCCAACATCAAATGCTGCAATCGAAACATATCCACTTACAAGTTGCATTTCATTGGTACTATTGTCCTGCATGATGGTTAATTCAGTGACACGTATTTTGCCTGTGATACCAAGGGCAATCAGTACAAATATTCATTTGTGATTCAATTCAAAATCAGAAGAGAGAGCAAGCTTACCTTTCCACCATAAAATACCCACTCCCACCACCTTCCTACATATTTTTAATTATTCATTCAAGGATCTGGTCTGCTTAGTAGTAGAAATAAATCATGGGAGAGGTTTTTTTTGTTCATTCTTGGGGTGTGAACATCTTTGAGAAGGCGAGCATTTATTGCGCATCCCCCTTTGCTCTAGAGAAGGCGATGTGAGCCGGCTTATGAACCACTGCTGTCCACGTGGTGTAGGTACACCCAACAGTGCTTTTCTCAGTCGGGGTTTGATACTATTACGTCTTCTGGTTACCGCAAGTTCAAAGTAATCACATTGCTCACACTCTAAATGCTGAAGCTTAAATCGAGTGTATTTCTTGCAGTTTGGGAGAAGCCTGGCGGACAGATACATTTGGGCGCGATTCTCCGTCCCCCACACCGAGTGGGAGAATAGCGGGAGGGCCTCCCGACATTTTTCACGCCCTCCCAATATTCTCCCCCCCGCCCCACGCCCGACCCACGCCACGAATCGCCGCTCGCCGGTTTTTACGGCGAGCGGCGATTCTCCGAGGCCGATGGGCCAAGCGGCCGGCCCTTCATGCCCGTTTCACCACGGCAGCAAACACACCTGCTCGCTGCCGTCGTGAAACGGGCGCCAGATGCCAGTTTGGGGCATCTAGAGGCCCGATTTTCACGGGAGCACCACGACTGTGCTCAGGAGGGGACAGGCCCGCGATCTGTGCCCACCAATCGTCGGGCCAGTGTCCAAAACAGACGCACTCTTTCCCCTCCGCCGCCCGGCAAGATCAAGCCGCCACGTCTTGCCGGGCGGCTAAGGAGAAAGACACCAACTGCGCATGCGCGGGTTGGCGTTGTCCAACCTGCGCATGCGCGGCTGACGTCATCGGCTGAGTCAGCCGCCGTGACGCTTGACGTGCGGCCTTGACGACCGTCATCAAGGCCACGCCTCCGTGACGCACGGGGCCGCGCTCCTAGCCCCGCCCGGGGGGGAGAATCAGCCCCGGAAGTGGCCGTGAAGGCTGCCGTGGGTCACAGCCTGTCCCACGGCAGCCTTTACGATTCTCCCCATTTGCGGAGAATCGCACCCATTGTTCCTCAGTACAGCAGCTAATGTGGCACCCTAGATGTACATTTGCACAACAATTAGTCACTAAATCTGTACAAATAATACAATATAACAGCTATATCATTTCAGAGAGCAGTTAATAGTCAACCACATTATTGTGGATCTGAATTGGCCTGACATGGCCGATAGATTTCTTCCCTTGAAGGTATTGAGTAGGTTTGTTTTCATATAATCTGGTAATTATTCATAATGAGCCTTTTAGAATCATAGGGCACAATTCAATTTAATGGGAACAAAGTCCCATAGCGTGTGCATTTAGCCGCGTTTTCCACGCGCGCACATTAAATAAGAGGCCTCATCTCAGAGACCGCACGCAGTTCCATTTTCTATACCGAGGAGCTCCCCTGAACTCCTCAGATATAACGAGATATCAGCCTCCGAAGCCACCGACTCGACCCCCAAGCAAGCCCCAATGCACTGTACGAAGGTCTCTGCCCCCTTTCCCGCCTCCCTTCGCCGCACTCTCCCAACACCCATACAGGCACCCCGGCCCGATCGCACCCGTGCAAAAAATGCGAGCTTGGCACCTTGACAGTGCCAACCTGGTGCCCTGGCAGTGCCATCAGCAATGTCAGGGTACCTTCCCAAAGGGCATACCTTTGAGATATCCACGAGTGCCGTTCTGTCTGGCCCCCTTTTGGCGGACCACTGCGGAGTGGCACTCGCCCGAGGTCTCTGAGACTAAGGGGATAGATCCCAATGCCACGGGTACCTCAGGAAACTGCATAATAGTGAGACTAGCTGACTCGCTCTAATAGGTGATGTGGTGGGGAAGCTGGGTCTGCGAGGACTGCGTTTACTGCAGTGGTGAGAGAGACAGGCTTCCAACACTTGAAGAAATGCAACTCGATTTTATTGAACACTTAACTATAATACATGCTTTAACTGTGGGTTGACACTCTGCTGACTTGACTGGAGACCGGAGGCTAACCTGACCAGACTATCTTACTAACACATGGTGGATGTTCTAGTTGCTGCTCACGAGCTCTGATTGTCTTAGAGGCTGGATCCCGAGAGAGCAGGAAAACTGGTGCCCTCTGGCTTTATAGTGGTCGTGTCCTGTCTGGTGATTGGCTGCTGTATTCTGTGTGTTCACTGGTCATCCTGTGTGTCAATCACTGCCTGTCTGCACACCATCATATACCTGGATGTATATTATGACAATAGGCAGATTTGCTAAAAACTGATCCCATCCACAACGGCTGGATTTACATTGCAACCTCTTGTGAGATTGCGTTGGATCTTGTGAGGCGTTGCAAGCCATGTAGATCCCAGGAGCGGGGTCTCACAGCTTTTGTTGTCCACTTTGCGCCACGGCAAGCTGATTTCTTAGCGCAGTTTGGTCCATAGAATCTCTAAAGTGCATTAGGAGGCCATTTGGCCCATTGAGTCTGAACCAATTCTCTGAAAGAGCTCCCTACCTAGGCCCACTCCCCCATCTAATCCCCGTAATCCCACCTAACCTGTACTTCCCTGGACACTAATCTTATCATGGCCAATCCACCTAATCTGCATAAAGTTAAAAGCAAATTACTGCGGAAGGTGGAATCTCAAACAAAAACAGAAAATACTGCACAATCGCAGCAGGAGAGAAGGGAGCTAACGTTTCGAATCTGGATGACTTTGACAAAGAGTCATCCATACTCAAAACATTAGCTCCCTTCACTCTCCACAGTCGCTCTCAGACCTGCTGCGATTGTCCTGTATTTTCTGTTTTTATTTCACCTAACCTGCGCATCTTTGGACTGTGGGAGGAAACCGGAGCATCGGGAGGAAACCCACGCAGACACGGGGAGAAAGTGCATCACCCTCGGCCGGAACTGAACCCAGGGTGAGGCAGCAGTGCTAACCACTGTGTCACTCTGCCATTTTATTCCCAATTTATTAATTAAATTGAAATTTCTCCAGCTGCTGAGATAGGATTTGAAATAATGTATCCAGAGCATTACTTTAGGCCTCAGGATTACTAATCCAGTTATATTACCACAGTGGGACTGCCCTTGGTGCAGTGGGACTGCCCTTGGTGCAGTGGGACTGCCCTTGGTGCAGTGGGACTGCCCTTGGTGCAGTGGGGATCGCCCTTGGTGCAGTGGGGATCGCCCTTGGTGCAGTGGGGATCGCCCTTGGTGCAGTGGGGATCGCCCTTGGTGCAGTGGGGATCGCCCTTGGTGCAGTGGGGATCGCCCTTGGTGCAGTGGGGATCGCCCTTGGTGCAGTGGGGATCGCCCTTGGTGCAGTGGGGACTGCCCTTGGTGCAGTGGGGATCGCCCTTGGTGCAGTGGGGATCGCCCTTGGTGCAGTGGGACTGCCCTTGGTGCAGTGGGGATCATTCTTTGGGAGGGGGTGATGATCATGGGAACAGTTGCTGTTGGGAGGGGTTTGAGGATATGGCAATCGTGTAGGTGGGAGGTTTACTGGGCAGCTTGATGGGCTGGGAGGATACGCAACTGCTCTTCCTGGCCCACAAGCAGTGCTGACAATGTACTTCCTTAATTTCCTTTCACTGTACCTGTGGGGCTACCCTTGGCTGCCGGGCCAAATTGAGTTAGAAATAGAAGCATTTTAAAATAGAGGCACACAGTTTCCTTGAAAAAGACTAGCCTCCCGAGAGCAAATTGGTCATCCATTCCCCCTACATTAAAACCAGACAAGTGGATGTTGGACTTGGGTTAAGAATTTTAATATTTTTATCCACAAAACTCAAACCCACCAAATTTGGGGAGTTAAATTATCCCCACTCTGCGAATAGTGATTTCCACAACCCTTCTCTGGATGCACCAAAGCAGAAACCAACAATCAAAAAGAGGAGAGGCAAGTCCTTGGGGAAATCACACAGCTTTCATACAACTTTCAGATTCTAAATAAAGGTTTCAACATCAAAATGTCATATAAAGTTACAAGCAAAGCACATCATTGACACATATTCCCAGGGTCTGAAACCTATGCATACTTGATGTCTTGGTTAGAAAAGGAAAATGTGACATCTTCACAAACATTTGTATGTTTTTTGTTCTCCAGGACCACGGATGGATTTGAACATGGGCACCACATATAACAGTTGTTCAGAACCTGTAAGACCAGAGGCACTCAATATGTCCCAATACAAGAAACAATGAGTAGTTCCGAACCTCTGCTACAACCTTTTGCGCCATCTGCAACCAGATTGACGAGAGTACCAAAATAGTCAGACTGGGAAAGCACCCCCCCCCCCAAAAAAAATTAACAGGGGCACCTCAGCAGTGTTCCAACTGTCAAATGTCACTGTGGCATGGACATTGAGGAAACAAAAGTAAAGTGAATATTTTTATTCCAGTGCTCTTGAGCATTTCCTCCGCATCCTCTTTCCCTTTTCTCAGTGAGGCAAATTGTCAGCACCTCAAAACCCAATCACCATTCCCAATACTGATGCGTTGACCTTGTTATTGGGCAACGTCAGCTCATTCTTGCTCAGGAATGTGATCAGCCAGCAAAGTGTGGACACAGTCAACACCACATGGGAGTCAAATAATCAGCCCCCATGCCTGGGCCTCAATTAGTTGAAGTCAAAATTAAATTCACAATATTTCACCTAAATCCATATCAGCATGGTGCATTGGACACTTCCCCATTATGACTGAGATGAAACTCTGCATCCATTACACTTGGATTTCAAAATGCTACTTCAACACATAAATTATAGAAACTAGAAAATAGGAACAGGAGGAGGCCATTTTGTCCTTCAAGCCTGCTCTGCCTTCATTATGCCATGGCTGATCATCCAACTCAATAGTCTCATCCTGCCTTCCCCCCATACCCTTTGATCCCCTTCGCCCCACATATCTAACTGCTTCTTTAAAACATACACATACAAAACAATCAACATTATATTCAAAAGAATCTTTATATAAGATAGTGTGTCGGTGTTCCTGAGGCCAATCAAATACGAGAATTTGTCCATCGTCACAATGTATTACTTCAAACTTGTAAAAATCACTGCAAGATCACATGCAGAATAATATGCATAATTACTTCCTTCAAAAGGATATTAGTTAGGGTTCAGAGCGGGTCTTGGGTGATTTTGGGATTAGCATCCTAAACTATGAGAAAATTGTAAAAATGTGCCAGCATACATTAAAAAAAGATCCGGGTGGAAAAAAAAAGAGGGGAAGATTCAGGTGAATAAAAGATTGATGATGTCAATCAAATAAGTTCTTAAAATTGGGACTAAGCACAAAAAATCTACAGCATTTTCATAAAACTCGTAAAAAGACGTTCTTTTCATTCCTCAACACCCAGAGTTGTATATATCTGAAAAGAAATCCCAGTGGGGTAGAATTAATTTATATCTTCAAAGAGAGGCTGGATAATTATTTGAATGGGAACAAGATGAAAGATCAATAAGGAGGGGAATGGACTCAGATGATCAAATACTCTTTGCTCCAATCTTTCCTAATCTCGCATCATGCATTTTGCAATTGGATTTTTAAAACTTACTCGCAATTTTTACTAAATTTAACTGATTACAAGCAATTTTCTTTCAGCAACACTTGTTTTTTAGAGAACTAGTCACAGCTAAACAGGCAAGAATTAAAATAAATATGCTTTAAACTCTGTGCCAGTACCCTGTAATGACACAATCTCCAGCATAAAAGCTCATCATGCAACATAGTCTCAATAACAGACAGGTCAGAAGTTAGTGACTGAAGCAGAGCTTCATGTCAAATAATGAGAGGAAGAATATAACTGCAAGATAACAGAAAATATCTCAAACCTTTTTTAAGAGGGGAAGGAAGTGAGAAAAGATGGAAGCAACATCGTGGAAGCAATGTGAATTATACATGAGTATCACACAGTAGGTTCAAAGCTATATTCCCAAAAGGACCATAGTACATTGTGCAAAATGTATACTACTTGATGTATAGGAAACTGCATTGCATACCCTACCTGAGTATGATAGTTCGGGGTTCTGTGGCAGCTGCCCTGGGTCAGCGATGGATGCTCTCACTAGAGATGTTACACAGCAGAACGACACCAAGTAATAAACTAAAAACAAAGTTACTTGTTTTTAAAAAACAATTATTAATAAGACATTTTCATTTTGAGCTAGATACATCCCTATTATATCTACATGCCTTCCTGATAATCACATTTATTGAAAAAAGTATGATGGAAAAGCAGGACTCTGGAAGTTATGAGATTTAGATTATATGCTGCTGTTCTTTCTGGTGGGTCTTTCTTTTTTTTAAAGCGTAACAACGTTTGGCAAGTTACTTTGGCAGTTATATAGCCCTGGACTCACACAGATACAATGTTGAAGCCATCAATTCTGTCCCACATCTTTGGCAAGACGGCAGTGCCGAGGAGCAGAATTGTGCAGATGTAGTGAGTAGGCAGAGATCCAAAACTAAGCAATTGAAGCTAAGTAAAAGGCTACTCTTTTAAAATATTAATTTTAGTTCAGTTTATGTAATAAGAACAAAGAAAAGTACAGCACAGGAACAGGCCCTTCAGCCCTCCAAGCCCATGCCGACCATGCTGCCTGACGAAACTACTATCTTCTACACTTCTTGGGTCCGTATCCCTCTATTCCTGATCTCGACCCATATAGCCTCACTGCCCTCTGAGGTGTCCTCCCGAAGTACAGCTGTGATATTCTCCGTAACCAGTAGCGCAACTCCGCCACCCCTTTTGCATCCCCCTCTATCCCGCCTGAAACATCTAAATCCTGGAACGTTTAGCTGCCAATCCTGTCCTTCCCTCAACCAGGTTTCTGTAATGGCAACAACATCATAGTTCCAAGTACTAATTCAAGCTCCAAATTATCTGCCTTACCCGTAATCCTTCTTGCATTAAAACATATGCACTTCAGGCCACCAGACCCGCTGTTTTCAGCAACATCTTCCTGCCTGCTCTGCCTCAGAGCCATACTGGCTCTATTCCCTAGTTCTCCCTCAATGCTTTCACCTTCTGACCTATTGCTCCAGAATCCACCCCCATGCCATAATGCGGAATTTCTGGTAAAATAATTAGGAACGACTAGGGAACAAAATTACACAAAAGTCAGATCAATAGTCTTGGTAACATATTTCACCAGGACAATGAAGTCTTCAGAAACCTGGTGCATTACCAAGCAGATTCCTACTTCCTCCTGAAGGCTAATCCTGCTTGAAAATCAGCAATACAAAGATTAAATAATCCAAAACAATTCTCCCCAGATGATAGGTATGATCATTTCTTCTTACCCTTCAATGCAAGATGTGAATATCAGTGGCAAGGCCAGCATTTACTTCTCATGCCAACTGCTTTGGAGAAGATGGTGGTGAGCCACCACATGGACTTCCTGCAGTCCACGTGGTGTAGATACACCCACAAATCTCTTACAAAGGGAGTTCCATGATGTTACCCGAGTTACAGTGGTGTAGCTCCAAGTCAGGGTGAGACGAGACTTGGAGGGATACTTGCAGGTGGTGGTGATCCCATTGAGGTTGCGGGTTTGGAAGGTGCTGCAAAAGGAGGATTTGCAAGTTACTGCAGTGTAGATGGTACATATTGCTGCTACTGTGACCAAGTGGTGGATGGGGTGCCAATCAAGTGAAATTTTTGTCCTGGATTGTGTTGCACTTCTCGAGTATTGTTGGAGCTGAACTCATCCAGATGTCAGAGTCTTTCCTGTTATTTCCTTTGTTCCCATGTCTTTGATTTTTTTTCATTATTTTTGGTCCGTGGGCCCATAATCGGAATGTGCCTTTAAGAAGAAGACTCTGTTGGAACAGCCTGCTTGCTCGGACACTGTGTTCCCAGGTTTTGTAGTTTGAAAAGGAGAAACCAGACTCCTCGGCACCGAGGATGTTAGGAACCAGCTTTGGAGGGACTGAATTGGATTGCTTAACTGGCAACCAGAGAGTTGGCCAGGGACAGTGTTCTGCCCGACAACAGTCAGTGATTGGTTCCTGAGTGGCACTTTGAGAGACTTTATTTGGAATGTTCAAGCCCTGGAACTAAAAAGGAAATGCTCTCTCTCGCTGTCTCCTGCTTACTGAAGTGAAAGCATTGTTCTGAAAGCAGTGAGTGCCTGGAACGCCCATTCCTGTAAACCTGAAATGACGCTGAGTCTCCCGAGAAAATTGACAACATTACAATAGAAAACTATCTCTGACCTAGAAATGAAACCTTGAACTTCAGTCCTCCCAATACATCAAGGATACTTACCATTTCATTTTTGTTTATGTATTATTTCACTTTCCACAATCCTTTCCCCTCTATGTTGTTTGTCTGGCTGTGTGTGGAGAGTGGGTGAGTTATAAAGGGCTTGTTGGGGGGTAGGGGTAGTAGACAGCCAGTTACATTTTCTGTTCTTTTAAATATAATACTGTACGGTTACTTGTGTTTCAAAGCTACAAACCTGGTCACTACTTTATTGGACTCTACTGAGGACATTGGATCTTTTAAATAAAATCCAATTTTGCCGCTGTTGCGACTCTGGGTCAAGTGGGGCTGGAATTGAATGCGCCCTAGTCCAGGATGTTGTGACACAGGCAAGTGGAATTTTTCAATCACACTCCTGGGGTGAAATTCTCCGACCCCCAGCAGGGTCGGAGAATCGCCTGGGGCCGCCGAAAATCCCGCCCCCGCAGTGGCAGAGATTCTCCGCCACCCGGGAAGTGGCGGTGGCGGCAATCCCGCCACTCCGATCGGAGAGGCCCCTGCGGTGATTCTCCGGCCCGGATGAGCCGAAGTCTCGCCGCTGGGAGGCCTCTCCCGCCGCCGAGGTTTGAACCACCTCTGGAACGGCGGGATCAGCGGCGCGAGCGGGCCCCGGGGTCCTGGGGCGATCGAACCCCGGGGGGTGCCCCCACGGTGGCCTGGCCCGCGATCGGGGCCCCCCACTCAGACTCCGGGCCAGTGCCCTGGGTGCACTATTTTCTTCCGCGGCCGCCACGGCCTTCACCATGGCGGAAGCATTTCAGCGGCCAGCTGCCGCTGACGTCACTGCCGGCGCATGTGCCAACCGGCGAAAGCCTTTCGGCCAGCCCCGCTGCCGGGGGCGCCGGTTTTTTGCACCAGTCTTCTGGTGCAAACCGCTCCGGCGCGGGGCTGGCCCCCAAAGGTGGGGAGAATTCCCCACCTTTGGGGAGGCCCGACCCCTGAGTGGTTGCCGCTACTCCCCTACATCGGGACCCTCCGTCACGCCGGGTAGGGGAGAATGCCGCCCCTGATTTGTGCCTTGTAGATGGTGGACAGGGTTTGGGGAGTCAGGAGGCAAGTTACCCACTGCAGAATTCCCAGATTTGGGCCTACTCTTGTAGCCACAGTATTGCTGACCCAGTTACGGTTTGCTCAGTTTTGCTCAGCTAACTCCCAGGCATCTGATGGTGAATATTTTAGCACAGAAAATGTCACTCAATGTCAAGGAGAGATGGTTAGATTCTCTTTTGCTGGAGATAACCCAAACCTGTATATTATCCAGGTCTTGCTGCATGCGGGTATGCACTGCTTCAGTGTCCGAGGAATTACTCTGAACATTGTGCAATCATCAGAAAATATGGCCACTCCTGAACTTGTGTTGCAGTGAAAGTCATTGATAAAACAACTCAAGATAGCTGGGCCTAGGACACAACTCCAGTGATACCCTGGAATGGAAATAATTGACCTCCATAAGCCATGGGCGTGATTCTCCGCTCCCCACGCAGGGTGGGAGAATCACGGGAGGGCCCTCCGACAAATTTCACGCCCCCCCAGCGTCCCCCGCGATTCTCCCCCCTCCCGCTCGGAAAAATCGCCGCTCGCCGTTTTTCACGGCGAACGGCGATTCTCCGACCCGGATGGGTCGAGAGGGCTGCTGTTCGCGGCCGTTTCACGATGGCGGCAAGCACACCTGGTCGCCGCCGTCGTGAAACGGGAGTGAGAAGCCCGTTTGGGGCTTGTAGGTGGCCTAGCAAGGAAAGAGCACCACGACTCGGGAGGGGACAGGCCCGCGATCGGTGCCCACCGATCATCGGGCCGGCGTCCAAATCGGACGCACTATTTCCCCTCCACCGCCCCGCAAGATCAAGCCGCTACGTCTTGCGGGGCGGCTGAGGGGAAAGACGGCCACCGCGCATGCGCGGGTTCGTACCGTCAGTGTCATGACGTCAGTCGTGCATGCGCGGGTTGAAGCCGGCCAACCTGCGCATGCACGGCTGACGTCATTAGGTGTGCCGGCTGCATCATTCTTGGCGCGACGCCCCCGCGGCCGAGAGTTACGGAGCGCCGCTCCTAGCCCCACCGGCCGAGTTCACGACGGCCCTCCCGATTTTTCCCGGGAGCGGAGAATTCCGCCCCATAACCTTTGTGCTCAGTATGATGTTTCCCTCTGATGGCTATTGACTTCAATTTTGTGAGGGCTCCCTGATGCTGCCAGTCAAATGTTTTATTGATGTCAAAGGTGGCTCGATGGCTCAGTAGTTAGCACTGCTGCATCACAGTGCCAGAGATCCAGGTTCAATTATGACCTCAGTGGTTGCCTGTGTGGAGTTTGCATGTTCTCCGTGTCTGCGTGCAATTCCTCTGGATGCTTCGGTTCCCTCCCATAGTCCAAAGATATCTTCTTGTTCGGCAATCGCTCGCTAACAATTATGATTATCCACCTAAGAAATTTCATGTTGCAGGTCGTGGGTTCTTGCATGGCTGATGAGCCCGATCTTTGAGCCGCATCTTTGACTGCACACTTGGTAGGTATTTCTGGGAGGTGAAATTGGTCCTTGGACTCTAGATCGCTGGTATTCCTTTCTTTCGCTCCTTTTCTGGGTCTCCTCTTGGTGTCGAGTGCCTACAAAGAATTGTGTCCCTTCAATCAGCAGGTTCCCCCATGTAGGTATCTTCTGAGCAAGGCTCTCCTAGGCATTAACATCAATGTTGCATTTCTTGAGGTAAGTCTTCAGGGTGTCTTTGAAGCAATTCCTTTGACCTCCTCTAGTTTGGGTGCCTTCCTTGATCTGGGCGAAGAAGATTTGCTTTGGCAGTCAGCACTATGACATCCTAAGCACATGGCTGGCCTGACGGATTTAGTTTCGGATGATCATGGTCTCTATCTGATGCTCTTGACTCCTTCAAGGACATTGATGTTGCATCTATCTCAGACAGCATTGATGGTACCTCTCCAGGGTGTTGAGGTGGCATCCGTATGTATTCCAAGTTTCTGAGCCATAGAGAAGTGTTGGGAGGACGATTGCTGTAGTATATGATCATCTTGGTGTTATCATCGAAGACTCGTCCTTAGATTTCAGAGGAAGTGCTCAAGGATTGGATACGATGTTAGATCTCTGCATATCAGCCTTAGAAGAGAGATGGTCTCCAGGTATGGGAAATGTTCCATATTTGGCAGGGTTTCTCCATTGATCTTGAAGGAGGGTGAGATCGGATCTTCCCCTGGGGGAGGTTGGTAAAGGACTTGAATCTTCTTGAGGTTGAGCCTGAAACTGATTCTTCGATGTGCTTCCATGAAGGTGTCAAGCATGGCTTGGAGATTCTCCTCTGAGAGAGTGAAGATGGCAATGCTATGCGCATACTGAAGTTCCACGAGTGATGTCGGTGCTGTTTTTTTCTTGGATTTCAATCAGTTGAGGTTGAAAGGTTTTTTGTCCATCCTGTAGATGATGTCCACTCTACTGGGAAGTTTTTTTTTGCACTGAGTGCTGAATTTGGTGCATTTGAGTGCTATAGTGAGAGTTTGGTGACTGAGGGAGTATAAGGGTTCATTTTTATCTTCAGTCTAGTCTTTCTTTTATTTAGTTAATTAACTTAAAAGTTGCTGTTTGGTTGAGAAGAAGGTGAATTTTCAATCAGCTTGAAACAAAGGTTCTACTTGTAACAACTTGCAGCTGGAGCGTGTTAATTAGTTAATAGGGTTATGTCAGTTTTCAGAGGCTAGATTCACAGTATAAAAGGGATCCAGCTACAGTGCAGACATTGTTTGCACTGAGTGCTGAATTTGGGTGCATTTGAGTGCTATATTGCGAGTTTGGTGACTGAGGGAGTGCTGAATTTGGGTGCATTTGAGTGCTATAGTGAGACTTTGGTGACTGAGGGGGTGCTAAATTTGGTGCATTTGAGTGCTATAGTGAGAGTTTGGTGACAGGGAGTTAGGTGAGGAGGGAGTAGAACAACAAAGAACAAAGAAAATTACAGCACAGGAACAGGCCTTTCGGCCCTCCCAGCCTGCACCGATCCAGATCCTTTATCTAAACCTGTAAGGTGCTCCTTTCATTTCATTTCCACAAATAGCGAGAAGGGAGCCAGGAGTTTACAGAGAATGCAGCTGACTGGGAGCAAAGTCAGAGGGCGGAGGTCCAGTTGGTCCACAGGGCAGCTATATTCTGTAAAGTAAGAGGGGATGGAGGCTAGGGCAGTTGCATGCTCCTCCTGTAGGATGTGGGTGGTGAGGGATACCACCGGTCTTCCCGCTGACTATACCTGCGGGACGTGCACCCAACTCCAGCTCCTCAGAGACCATGTTAGGGAACTGGAGCTGGAGCTGGATGAACTTCGGATCATCCGGGAGGCAGAGGGGGTTATAGAGAAGAGTTACAGGGAGGTAGCCACACCCAAGGTACAGGACAAGAGTAGCTGGGTTACAGTCAGGGGAAAGAAAACGAACAAGCAGACAGTGCAGGGATCCCTCGTGGCCGTTCCCCTTCAAAACAATTATACCGATTTGGATGCTGTTGGGGGGGTGGATGACCTACCGGGGGAAGGCCCCAGCGGCCAGGTCTCCAGCACTGAGTCTGGCTCTGGGGCTCAGAAGGGAAGGGGGAGAATAGAAAAGCAATAGTAATTGGAGATTCAATGGTTAGGGGAATAGATAGTAGAATCTGTGGTCGTGAGCGAGACTCCCGGAAGGTATGTTGCCTCCCGGGTGCCAGGGCCAGGGATGTCTCGGATCGTGTCTTCAGGACCCTGAAGGGGGAGGGTGAGCAGCCAGAAGTCGTGGTGCACATTGGTACCAACGACGTAGGTAGGAAAAGGGGTGTGGAGGTAATAAACAAGTTTAGGGAGTTAGGCTGGAAGTTAAAAGCCAGGACAGACAGAGTTGTCATCTCTGGTTTGTTGCCGGTGCCATGTGATAGTGAGGCTAGGAATAGGGAGAGAGTGCAGTTGAACACGTGGCTGCAGGAATGGTGTAGGAGGGAGGGCTTCAGGTATTTGGATAATTGGAGCGCATTCTGGGGAAGGTGGGACCTGTACAAGCATGATGGATTGCATCTGAATCAGAGGGGCACCAATATCCTGGGAGGGAGGTTTTCTAATACTCTTCGGGATGGTTTAAACTAATTTGGCAGGGGAATGGGAACCGGATTTGTAGTCCAGCAACTAAGATAGCCGATATTCAGGATGCCAAAGCGTGTAGTGAGGCAGTGGGGAAGGGAACACTGACAAAGGAGAGTACTTGCAGACATGGAGATGGGTTGAAGTGTGTATACTTCAAGGTAAGAAGCATCAGGAATAAGGTAGGTGAACTTAAGGCATGGATCGGTACTTGGGACCACGATGTGGTGGCCATCACGGAAACTTGGATAGAAGAGAGACAGAAATGGTTGTTAGAGGTTCCTGGTTATAGATGTTTCAATAAGATTAGGGAGGGTGGTAAAAGAGGTGGGGGGGGGGGGGGGTGGCATTGTTAATTAGAGATAGTATAAAAGCTGCAGAAAGGCAGTTCGAGGAGGATCTGCCCACTGAGGTAATAAGGGTTGAAGTTAGAAATAGGAAAGGAGCAGTCACCTTGTTGAGAGTTTTCCCCAATAGCAGCAGAGATGTGGAGGAACAGATTGGGAAACAGATTTTGGAAAGGTGCAGAAGTCACAGGGTAGTAGTCATGGGTGACTTCAACTTCCCAAACATTGAGTGAAAACTCTTCAGATCAAATAGTTTGGATGGGGTGGTGTTTGTACCGTGTGTCCAGGAAGCTTTTCGAACACAGTATGTAGATTGTCCGACCAGAGGGGAGGCCATATTGGATTTGGTACTTGGTAATGAACCAGGGAAAGTGATAGATTTGTTAGTGGGGGAGCATTTTGGAGATAGGACCACAATTCTGTGACTTTCACTTTAGTAACGGAGAGGGATAGGTGCGTGCAACAGGGCAAGGTTTACAATTGGGGGAAGGGTAAATACGATGCTGTCAGACAAGAATTGAAGTGCATAAGTTAGGAACATAGGCTGTCAGGGAAGGACACAAGTGAAATGTGGAACTTGTTCAAGGAACAGATACTACGTGTCCTTGATATGTATGTCTCTGTCAGGCAGGGAAGAGATGGTTAAGTGAGGGAACCATGGTTGACAAGAGAGGTTGAATGTCTTGTTAAGGGGAAGAAGGAGACTTAAGTAAGGCTGAGGAAACAAGGTTCAGACAGGGCGCTGGAGGGATACAAGACAGCCAGGAGGAAATTGAAGAAAGGGATTAGGAGAGCTAAGTGAGGGCATGAAAAATCTTTGGCGGGTAGGATCAAGGAAACCCCAAGGCCTTTTACACATATGTGAGAAATATGAGAATGACTAGAGCGAGGGAAGGTCCGACCAAGGACAATAGCGGGAGATTGTGTATTGAGTCTGACAAAATAGGAGAGGTCTTGAACGAATACTTTTTTTCAGTATTTACAAATGAGAGGGGCCATATTGTTGGAGAGGACAGTGTGAAACAGACTGGTAAGCTCAAGGAGATACTTGTTAGGAAGGAAGATGTGTTGGGCATTTTGAAAAACTTGAGGATAGACAAAGTCCCCCGGGCCTGACAGAATATATCCAAGGATTCTATGGGAAGCAAGAGGTTAAATTGCAGAGCCGTTGGCAATGATCTTTTCGTCCTCACTGTCAAGAGGGGTGGTACCAGGGGATTGGAGAGTGGCGAATGTCGTGCCCCTGTTCAAAAAAGGGAATAGGGATAACCATGGGAATTACAGGTCAGTTAGTCTTACTTCGGTGGTAGGCAAAGTAATAGAAAGGGTACTGAGGGATAGGATTTCTGAGCATCTGGAAAGACACTGCTTGATTAGGGATAGTCAGCACGGATTTGTGAGGAGTAGGTCTTGCCTTACAAGTCTTATTGACTTCTTTGAGGAGGTGACCAAGCATGTGGATGAAGGTAAAGCAGTGGATGTAGTGTACATGGATTTTAGTAAGGCATTTGATAAGGTTCCCCATGTTAGGCTTATGCAGAAAGTAACGAGGCATGGGGTGGTGGGAAATTTGGCCAGTTGGATAACGAACTGGCTAACCAATAGAAGTCAGAGAGTGGTGGTGGATGGCAAATGTTCAGCCTGGAGCCCAGTTACCAGTGGCGTACCGCAGGGATCAGTTCTGGGTCCTCTGCTGTTTGTGATTTTCATTAATGACTTGGATGAGGGAGTTGAAGGGGGGGTCAGTAAACTTGCAGAAGATACGAAGATTGGTGGAGTTGTGGATAGTGAGGAGGGCTGTTGTCGGCTGCAAAGAGACATAAATAGGATGCAGAGCTGGGCTGAGAAGTGGCAGGTGGAGTTTAACCCTGAAAAGTGTGAGGTTGTCCATTTTGGAAGGACAAATATGAATGCGGAATACAGGGTTAATGGTAGGGTTCTTGTCAATGTGGAGGAGCAGAGATCTTTGAAAGTTGCCACTCAAGTGGATAGAGCTGTGAAGAAGGCCTATGGTGTGCTAGCGTTCATTAGCAGAGGGATTGAATTTAAGAGCCATGAGGTGATGATGCAGCTGTACAGAACTTTGGTAAGGCCACATTTGGAGTACTGTGTGCAGTTCTGGTCGCCTCGTTTTAGGAAAGATGAGGAAGCTTTGGAAAAGGTGCAAAGGAGATTTACCAGGATGTTGCCTGGAACGGAGAGTAGGTCTTACGAGGAAAGGTTGAGGCTGCTAGGCCTTTTCCCATTAGAACGGAGAAGGATGAGGGGCGACTTGATCGAGGTTTATAAGATAATCAGGAGAATAGATAGAGTAGACAGTCAGAGACTTTTTCCGAGGGGGGAACAAACCATTACAAGGGGACATAAATTTAAGGTGAATGGTGGAAGATATAGGGGGGATGTCAGAGGTAGGTTCTTTACCCAGAGGGTAATGGGGGCATGGAATGCACTGCCTGTGGAAGTAGTTGAGTCGGAAACATTCGGGAGCTTCATGCGGCTATTGGATAGGTACATGGATTACAGTAGAATAATGGAGTGTAGATTAATTTGTTCGTAAGGGCAGCACGGTAGCATTGTGGATAGCACAATTGCTTCACAGCTCCAGTGTCCCAGGTTCGATTCTGGCTTGTGTCACTGTCTGTGCGGAGTCTGCACATCCTCCCCGTGTCTGCATGGGTTTCCTCCGTGTCCTCCCACAGTCCAAAGCTGTGTAGGTTAGGTGGATTGGACATGATAAATTGCCCTTAGTGTCCAAAATTGCCCTTAGTGTTGGGTGGGGTTACTGGGTTATGGGGATAGGGTGGAGGTTTTGACCTTGGGTAGGGTGCTGTTTCCAAGAGCCGGTGCAGACTCAATGGGCCGAATGGCCTCCTTCTGCACTGTAAATTCTATGATAATCTATGGTTAATCTAGGACAAAGGTTTGGCACAACATCGTGGGCCGAAAGGCCTGTTCTGTGCTCTATTTTTCTATGTTCTATGTTCTATCCCTGCTTGACTCCTGTCTGACCTCATGGTTTCTGTCTTTTTCCATCGGTGAGGCCTGTTGCCGACATCTTGTTATGGAGGATTTGGTGGATGTTGTTGAATTTCTCTGGCCAGTCGGCCTTTGACAGGTCTTCCATAGTACGTCCCGATTGACTGAGTCAAAACCTCTTCTCAAATCGATAAAGGCCATGTCGGGCGGTTGATGTTGCTCCTGACATTTCTTTTGAAATTGCAGAGCAGTGAAAATCATGTCGTCTTTTCCACGGTTTGGTCGGAAGTCACACTGGCCTTCCGGAAGAATTTCTTCAGAGGCTGAGAGAAGGCAGCTAGCAAGGATTTGGGGGATGATCTTCCTGCCGATGGAGGTAAGGAGGTTCTTCGGTAGTTCCCACAGTCCACTTTGTCTCCTTTTGTGAAGATGGTGTCAATGATGGCATCCCCGAGGTCGGTAGAAATTTCATTTCTATTCCAGATTTTCATCAACAGTTTATGGAGATACAGGTGATCGCTTCTCCTCCAAGCTTGAAAATCTGTCCACACTTGTTGGGAGTTGGGGGATTTCCTCACACACATCCTCATCTTTTAAAAAATATTTTTATTCAAGACTTTTACATTTATACACAGAATATCAAAAAACAACACATCAACCGAACAAACAATCACAGATTGACACCAACATCCCACCACATCCTGCCTTCCCTGCCTAACTAATTTAGTGGAATTTTTTGAGGACATTACCAGTGCAGTAGATAACGGGGAGCCGATGGATGTGGTATATCTGGATTTCCAGAAAGCCTTTGACAAGGTGCCACACAAAAGGTTGCTGCATAAGATAAAGATGCATGGCATTAAGGGTAAAGTAGTAGCATGGATAGAGGATTGGTTAATTAATAGAAAGCAAAGAGTTGGGATAAATGGGTGTTTCTCTGGTTGGCAATCAGTAGCTAGTGGTGTCCCTCAGGGATCCGTGTTGGGCCCACAATTGTTCACAATTTACATTGATGATTTGGAGTTGGGGACCAAGGGCAATGTGTCCAAGTTTGCAGATGACACTAAGATGAGTGGTAAAGCGAAAAGTGCAGAGGATACTGGAAGTATGCAGAGGGATTTGGATAGGTTAAGTGAATGGGCTCGGGTCTGGCAGATGGAATACAATGTTGACAAATGTGAGGTTATCCATTTTGGTAGGAATAACAGCAAACGGGATTATTATTTAAACGATAAAATATTAAAGCATGCCGCTGTTCACAGAGACTTGGGTGTGCTAGTGCATGAGTCACAGAAGGTTGGTTTACAAGTGCAACAGGTGATTAAGAAGGCAAATGGAATTTTGTCCTTCATTGCTAGAGGGATGGAGTTTAAGACTAGGGAGGTTATGTTGCAATTGTATAAGGTGTTAGTGCGGCCACACCTGGAGTATTGTGTTCAGTTTTGGTCTCCTTACTTGAGAAAGGACGTACTGGCGCTGGAGGGTGTGCAGAGGAGATTCACTAGGTTAATCCCAGAGCTGAAGGGGTTGGATTATGAGGAGAGGTTGAGTAGACTGGGACTGTACTCGTTGGAATTTAGAAGGATGAGGGGGGATCTTATAGAAACATTTAAAATTATGAAGGGAATAGATAGGATAGATGCGGGCAGGTTGTTTCCACTGGCGGGTGACAGCAGAACTAGGGGGCATAGCCTCAAAATAAGGGGAAGTAGATTTAGAACTGAGTTTAGGAGGAACTTCTTCACCCAAAGGGTTGTGAATCTATGGAATTCCTTGCTCAGTGAAGCAGTTGAGGCTCCTTCATTACATGTTTTTAAGGTAAAGATAGATAGTTATTTGAAGAATAAAGGGATTAAGGGTTATGGTGTTCGGGCCGGAAAGTGGAGCTGAGTCCACAAAAGATCAGCCATGATCTCATTGAATGGCGGAGCAGGCTCGAGGGGCCAGATGGCCTACTCCTGCTCCTAGTTCTTATGTTCCCCATTTTAACCCCCATACCCACCCCTTCCCCCTTGCCGACCCTCAATTCTCCTTGAAGAAATCAATGAATGTTTTCCACCTCTGGGTGAACCCCTCCACCGACCCCCGCAGAGTGAACTTGACCTTCTCCAACCTCAGGAATTCTGCCAGGTCGCTGACGCACATCTCTGCCTTCGGCGGCTCTGAGTCCCGCCAACCCAACAAAATCCGCCTCCAGGCTGTCAGGCTCTCTCACCCCCTGGACTCTCGAGTCTTCTGACACACCAATTATCGCCACCACCAGACTCGGCACCAATCCCACACGCTGCACCATCAACATAGCGTTCGTGAATGCCTCCACATCCTCATCTATGATCGTAGCATGGTTTAGGAGTTCTTTAAAGTGTTCTCTCCACCGTTCTCCCAGTGTCTGCATGGGTTTCCTCCGGGTGCTCTGTTTTCCTCCCACAGTCCAAAGATGTGCAGATTAGGTGGATTGGCCAGGCTAAAATTGCCACTCAGTGTCCAAACACGTGCAGTTTAGGTGGGATTACAGAGTTAGGGCAGTGGGCGGTGGAGTGGGCCTAGGCAAGATGCTCTTTGAGGTGGGCTGGATGGTCTCCTTCTGTAGGGATTCTATGGGAAGTCACTTGGATCTCAACTCTGGAATTCAGCTCTTTTGCCAATGTTTGGAACAAGGATGTAATGAGGTCTGGGAGTACATACAGGTCTTTGCTTTTTAACTGCAACTTGATAGGATAGTCAATGACATCTTCCATCATTTTTCTGATGATTGAGGCTGATGGGATGGTAATTAGTTGGATTGGATTTGTTCTGCTTTTTCTGCTCATACTTGGGCAATTTTCTACATTGTTTGGTAGATGTCAGCATTGTAGCTATACCAGAATAGTTTGGTTAGGATTACAGTCAATCCCATAGGAATAGAGTACCCCCACGGCACAGGAGGACCTGTGCCGTGGGGGTACTCTATTCCTATGCGCCGGCCGTGTAAGCCTCCACGATGGCCAGCACGAAGGTAAACCCCCCACTGCGCATGCGCAGAGATGACATCAGCAGCCGCTGACACTCCCCGCACATGCGCGGCTGCGTGCCGGCCAGCGGAGTCCCTTCAGCCCCGGCTGGCGCGGTGCCAAAGGCCTTCCATGCCGGCCAGCAGGGTGCAAACCACTCCGCCGCCAGCCTAGCCCCTGAAGATGCAGAGGATTCCGCACCTTTGGGGGCGGCCCGACACCGGAGTGGTTCCCGCCAGTCCACTGCGCCGTTTCTGCCCGCCCCGCCGATTCCCGGAGAACGCGCCCAAGGTCACCACCAGGATTGTGTGGTGGTCACTCCTATTTGCATCTGCAACACGTAGGCCGGTGAGGAAGCAGTCAAATACGTTTTTCCCTCTCACTGGTTCTCTCACCACCTGCCGCAGGCCCAGTCGAGCGTCCTCAAGAATTGAGTCAGTTCGGTCAATAGTGGTGCTACTATGCCACTCTTACTGAGAGACAGTGAAGTCCCCCAAGAGCATTCTTTGCCCTTGTGACTCTCAATATTTATTTCAAATGGCATCCAATAGGGAGAAGTACAGATTCGTCAGCTAAGGGAGGATGGTAGGCGGTAATCGAGATGACATTTCCTTCTCCATGTTTGACCCAATGCCATTATACTTCATAGATTTTGAGTCAATGTTGAAGATTCCCAGAACAACTCCTTCCTGTTTGCACACCACTCTGCCATCTCTGGTTGGTCTGTAATACCAGTGGGACAGGACATACCCAGGGATTGTAGTAAAGGAGTGTGGGACATTGGCTATGGGGTATGATTCAGTGAGTATGTTTATGTTAGGCTGTTATCTGACTAGTCCAAGGGACAACTCTCCCAAACTCAATAATTGTTCACATGACAATTATTAATTGTTATAAAACCACCCGGTTCACTAATGTCCTTTGGGAAATAAATCATAGAACCCTTTACAGTGCATAAAGAGGCCATTCAGCCCATTGAATCAGTGCTGACCCTCCGAAAGAGCACACCACCCTCTGCCTTCCCTACCCCTGAAACCCTACATGTCCTTTGTACACTAAGGGGCAATTTAGCATGGTCAATCCACCTATTTGGACTGTGGGAGGAAACCAGAGCACCCGGAGGAACCCGACACAGACATGGGGAGAATGTGCAAACTACACGCAGACAGTCACCCGAGGTTGGAATCGAACCCGGGCCCTTGTGGCACCCTTAAATCTGCTCCCTTTACCTGGTTTGACCTAAATGTGACTCCAAACCCACAGTCATGTGGTTGACTCAGAACTGCCCTGCAAAATAGCTGAGCAACCCACTCAGTTCAAAGGGCAAATAGGGATGGCCCACAAAATGCTGGCCTTGCCAGCGATGCCCATATTACATGAAAGGCTAAAGAAAACATAATTTGGCCTATGCCCCTAGATCAGGGTTGGGCAAACTTTTCCGCGCAAGGGCCACATTCAGAAATTCACAATTTTAAAGGGCCGCAAGTATATTAAGTAAAATAATTACTTCACCCGGTTATGATTCTGGGCGCCTCATATAGAACATAGAACAGTACAGCACAGAACAGGCCCTTCGGCCCTCGATGTTGTGCCGAGCAATGATCACCCTACTCAAGTCAACCTATACCAGTAAGTAACCCAACAGCCCCCCCATTAACCTATAACCTATAACCATTAAGCCACCCTATACCAGTAAGTAACCCAACAGCCCCCCCCATTAACCTTAAAAAAAATAATTAATAATTTTTTTTTAATGACTTGGTGGGCGGCATAAAGACCTTTGGCGGGCCGCATGCGGCCCGCGGGCCGTAGTTTGCCCAACCCTGCCCTAGATGTTGGTGAGGGAAAATTTACACGTTCGACAGCTCAGGGTGTGCCTTTGTCGTGTCTGGTGCTTAGGTCAATGCCAAGTCATCCATCCCATTTTATCCCTTGTTGACTTTGCTTTAGCTGTTAGATGCAATGGAGTGATTTTCTAAGCCACTTAGAGGGCAATTAAGAGTCAACCACACTCCTGAAGGTCTGGAGTAACATAGAAACATAATAATATGAGTAACATCACCGATAAAGGCTATTGTAAAGGATGTTGGTGAACCAGGGAGATTTTTTTTGACCGTTATTAAGACTAGCTTTCTATTCTAGATTCAATTAATTAGTTTAATTTCAATTCTGCCAGCTGCCAGGGTGGAATTTGAACTTGTATCTCTTGAGTATTAGTCCAGGTGTCTAGATTACTAGTCTAGTAACATTACTACTTTGCTTCTGTCTCCCATACTACCTCTGTGCCAGCTGTTTTCTTCTAATAAAGTCACTTGGGGATGAATGGCTTCCATAAACAGGACAGTAAGAAGTCTTACAACACCAGGTTAAAGTCCAACATGTTTGTTTCAAACACTAGCTTTCGGAGCACTGCTCCTTTCTCAGGTGAATGAAGAGGAAGGAGCAGTCTCCAAAAGCTTGTGTTTGAAACAAACCTGTTGGACTTTAACCTGGTGTTGTAAGACTTCTTACTGTGCTCACCCCAGTCCAACGCCGGCATCTCCACATCATAAACAGGACAAGTGTGAGGATATCACATTGTAACATTCTTCTGTTTATCATTTACTGTTATCCTGTGAGTTAGCAATATCATAGAATTTACAGTGCAGAAGGAGGCCATTCGGCCCATCGAGTCTGCACCGGCACTTGGAAAGAGCACCCTACCCAAGCCCACACCCCCACCCTATCTCCATAACCCAGTAACCCCACCCAACACTAAGGGCAATTTTGGACACTAAGGGCAATTTATCATGGCCAATCCACCGAACCTGCACATCTTTGGACTGTGGGAGGAAACCAGAGCACCCGGAGGAAACCCACGCAGACACGGGGAAACCATGCACACTCCGCACAGACAGTGACCCAAGCCGCAAATCGAACCTGGGACCCTGGAGCTGTGAAGCAATTGTGCTAACCACTGTGCTACCGTGCTGCTCAATTTACCCAATTTAACTTTCAGCGGTTAATGGGCTATTTATGGGAATGATCAGTGAATTTCTGGAGATAGGAATTTCACCTCCATGTTCCGGGACCGATTCACCCAGGAAAGGACTCAGTTTCAGTTTGGGGGCTGGGCACAGTGTTTCGCACTGGCTATTTCGGTGAGATCACGACCTGGGAAATCCCACATTTCGAATCTTTTTATGCAGTGGGGAATTAAACTCTCGACAGGAACGGCTCCTCACAGATCCAGGCACCATTTAGAAAGGGTGCCCCAATCTGAAGGTGAGGGCCCCACACCCACCCCCACCCTCACCCCGACCCCCACCCTCAACCCCACCCCCACCCTCACCCCCAAACTGCAGTAACTATGATGGCCAGTTAAATAGGGGCAGAGAAACCAATGCTACTTACGCACTATCACAGCAGCTGGAATATGTTCCTCTTCATAGTGAGGGTAGAGTATAAGTTTGGGAACGAAGAGAGTATTATAAAGCCAAACAATAGTGATGATGCTGACACAACACCAGCCCTGTGGGTCGTAGACTTTGTGAATTTGAAGCCCCATCACAGAAAGGTGGCTTCAGTGGCTGCCAGCTGGAATTTCATGAATTATATTCTGTATCCTGCTCCTAGAAAAATAATACAAAAAATAAATCAAAACATTTGCTAACTGCACGCAACATAACCCTGACTTTGTTGTATCATCAATTTAAAGTGTAATTTCTAGTTCCACTGAAGATAATTAACCTGTGTCAACATTCAACATAAAATCTCTCACTCCTGGTCATTTCACCACAGGTATAAAAAGCAGACTGATATATGTTTCGAGGTGCAGGGCAAAGTTGAAACACTTAATGGTCCCTTTTAAATCAGTGTTTGCTGAGGAAAACAGTGCTGACAGAATTTTGGTGGATGCAGAGATGTAGAGGGAATGGATGGGGTGAATGTCGATAGATACTGGAATGGTTGACGATGCTTTGCGTGGCTAGGTTGCCTGGTCAAAGGAAGTGCTACATTTACACTGAAGGTTTCACTTAAGATTTTTGACATCGACTTTGAATCCTGGGAGAAGCTTGCCAGGATCGCTGTATCTGCCGCAAACAAATTTAAAAAGCTCTGCAGCTTCCTTCAAAGGCAAGCGCATACCAAAGGCAGAGAGCAAGTGCAAGGGCAGCACGGTAGCATGGTGGTTAGCATAAATGCTTCACAGCTCCAGGGTCCCAGGTTCAGTTCCCGGCTGGGTCACTGTCTGTGCGGAGTCTGCATGTCCTCCCCGTGTGTGCGTGGGTTTCCTCCGGGTGCTCCGGTTTCCTCCCACAGTCCAAAGATGTGCGGGTTAGGTGGATTGGCCATGCTAAATTGCCCGTAGTGTCCTAAAAGTAAGGTTAAGGGGGGGGGTTGTTGGGTTATGGGTATAGGGTGGATACGTGGGTTTGAGTAGGGTGATCATTGCTCGGCACAACATCGAGGGCCGAAGGGCCTGTTCTGTGCTGTACTGTTCTATGTTCTATGAGAGGAAATCCCAAGCTACCCATTCATCCAAAACTCAATCATATCCTGTCCCAAGTGCAGGCAAAAGTCGGCTTCAGCGGCCATTTACGTAACCACAGGAACCCTGCTAAACACCCCAGATAATAACAATGAGCATGAGCATCTGTACCTCGAAGGACAGGAAAGAGACAGGAAAAGTGACTGTAAAGTGCTTTGGGTCAACACAATGTCATGAAAAGCATTGTATAAATACAAATTCTAAAATACAACTTCTTAAATTTGAAGTTTTGGAGGAACCAGAAACCAATCTAGTGAAGTAGATTTCTTGCAGGATCAGATGGGGCAGCAGAGTTTTACTTAAGTGGAAGTTTCTGGATGTGTGTCAGTTGGGAGACAAGTAAGAAGAATGGTTAAATGTAAAAGTGATGAGAGTTTCAGTGGCACGAAAGGGAAAATGCTGGAAAATCTCAGCAAGTCTGGCAGCATCTGTAGGGAGAGAAAAGAGCTAACGTTTCGAGTCCGATGATTCTTTGGCAAAGCTGTTTATCCAGAGTTTCAGTAGAAAATGGGCTGAAGCATTTCAATGTTATGAAGATGGAAATAAACAATCTCTCTGAGGGAGAAAGAATTGTATTACTAACTCACTCTAATATCAGGCTTTGAACAGTAACCAGGGTGGGTGATGGAGTCGGTGGTGGAATAATGATATTTGAGATGGTGGTTGAGGGCAACGTAAAAGCTATGGGGCTGGATTCTCTGCACCCCGATGCCGAAATCGCGTCTGGCGCCGGGGCGGAGAATCCACTTTCGCGCATGGTATCGGGACTGGAACCGGTTCCCCGATTCTCCAGGTCCTGAAAAGCGGCGTACCCAGGAAATACGCCGCACCGCGTATCCCCTACCTGAGGCCATTGCTGGAGGCCCGCCCCGCCCCAGACCAGCCAAAGTCCCGACGGTGTGGATTTAATGTGGTCCTGCTGTTCGGGATATTCACGTGGCGGATGCGGACTTAGTCCGCGGCCACCATAGTCGGGGGCGGGCCGATCGGAGGGCAGGGGTGGGCCTCATACAGGACCGGGCTATTTTTGGGCGGGCAGCCCAGGTTGGGCGCATAGCCAAGCGGGGGCACTATTTAGGCAGTCCAGCTCCACAGTCTGAGTCCGCCACAGAGCACGGTGCTGCCTCTGGAGGCCGCCGCCGTGCGGATAGGCCTCTGACCCGGAAGTGCGGGGGCACGTACCTGCAGCTAAAGCTGTTAGATTCACGACGGGTACGTGCTAGCCCCCTGCAGGACTGTGAATAGGTTGCCTTTTCACGCCAGTCTTTATTTTTAAGATGGTGTGGGAACAGAGAATCCAGCCCATGGTTTTTACCAGTCTGGATGGCAAACAAACTGTCTGACAATAGAGCTAGTGAAAGGATCCAGGCAGATGGTAGAGACAGAGCTGTGTGTTGTCACTGTAGATGTGGTAGCTGTGATGAAAAGAAAAACAAACTTGCAAGTTTTTAGACTGAACAGAAATTTGGTCCAGATTTCTACAGGTAAAGTTTGTTATTTTTTCCTGGCTATAAAATCAGACTTCTGAGAAATAAGCCTGTGCCTTTGGTTGTAAAGGAAATGAAAGCTAACTAAGATGAATAAACCGGGTTGGGAGTTTGGATTTCAGCCTGTGGTCAAAACTGACACAATGGTACAGTGGTCAGTATGTTTCTGCCGATGGTCACAACCGATTGAAGCTCTGAGAAACTGTGTGAACTTTCCAGACATGTTGAAGAGCTGGGTGTTTTCTCCCACAGCCAACCATACCAAATGAAAGTGACTCTGGCAAAGTTACACCATTGGGGCTGTCAAGAACCAAATTAAGACAGTTTCACAGAAGCGTGCCATGTTTGCGATAATCATATCTGTGGAGCTCGAATGAAGTAAAGCAGTTGTCAGAAATTATTTACTGATTGAAGTCTTTCATAATGAAGAGTAGGTGAACACTACCATAGGAATATAAATTGTGAAACACTTTGGGACTTCATGTTGTGCCACTTATGTGCTGAGAGTGCTACCCGAGAAATCGGAGACACTTGCTAACTGTACGGAAATTAACCCTGTCTTTGTTGTATCAGCATTTTAAATTGTAATTTATAGCTTCTACTGTATATGATTTGCCTGTTAGTTCATAATTCATTTATATAGGTTTTGGTTTGATTATTGTAGTCAGTGTTAAAAAGTGAAATCTTGTCCATTCCATCATTAATATTATTGGAAACTTGACAGTTTCCTTGATTGTTTCATGAGTGCCAAAAAGGACTGTTATCTGGTTCTGAACATAAAAAGGAGGAACTCCATCTCCAACTTATCCTCATTGTTTATTCAGCCTGAAGGAACTGATTCACTCACACGCTCTTCAACCCTATTCAAAAGTACTGTTCTCAACCATCTCATTAACTCCCAAAAACGTGTCATTTTGTCCCGCAACGCCTTGTCTGAATTTCTCTATGAGGTTTCCATCCCATCCTCGCTACAGAATCGTAAATTACATCCCATGTAACTCTCCCCCTCATTCTTCTCAATCTGTCTTTAACACAGTTGGCCATGCTATCGTCTCCCAAGCCTCTCCACCATCATCGAGTAGAGTGGGACTGGCCTCACCTTGTTCCATTCTTATCAAAAACATAAACACAATACTGCAGATCTGGAACATTAGCTATTGTTTTCTCTTCACCGGTGCAGCTTGACAAGCTGGGTCTTTCCAGTATTTTCTGCTTATTCATTTTTATCAGTTGTATCCGAGAATCTTCAAAAGTGGTCTCTCTTCCAGCTCTCTTACTTTTGCAGTTCCCCAAGAATGAATTCAGGACCTCCTCCTTTTTCATATTTGCTTGCAATGCCTCAGCAACATCAAGTGCCAGACTTCAGGTACATGCTGATAACACCCAACTCTTACCTTACCAGCAAATCTCTCCAAGAATCCATAGCCTATGATTTGTTATGCTGCTTGTCTGACATCCAGTAGTGGATGAGCAGAAATCTTGTCCAGTTATATGATAGAATATTGAGATCAAAGCCTTCACATGCTGAATCCAATATCCATGTGGTTGGTATTTCTAGACCAGTGTTCTCTCTCAGCTGCATGGGCATGTGGTCACACAGCAAACTGGAATTTACTTCACAAGGAGCAAATTGGCCACAAACAATCAACTCTCCCTATAAGATACATGCATACACCGCATCTCTCCCCATTTTTAAACTTCTCGAAACCTACAGCTTGAGAACTCTGCATTCTTCCAATTCTGCTGTCTCCTCAATTTCCTACGTACAAGCTTGCAGCTGTCAAAACTATAAGTTCTGAAATTCCTTCCCTAAATTTCTCCCAGTCTCCTCTTCTTTAAGTTAGTCCTGGAAGCTGACCTCTATGCTGAGACTTTTAATTGCCCATCCTAACATCTCCTTATGTATTTATGTGTAAAGTTCTGTCAGAAAACACTCCTGTGACATGCCTTGGGAAGTGTTACTGTGTTAAAAGCACAATACAAATGCAGCTATTGTTATTTACTAACTGAAAGATCATGACTGATCTTTGACCTCGACACCACTTTCTGCTTAATCCTCATTCATTGATTCTCTTTGAGTCCAAAATTATTCCGATGTCAGCTTTGAACATACTTGACAATTAAGCACCACAGCGCTCTGAGGTATTGAATTCCAAAGATTCATAGCCCTCTGAGTGAAACAATTACTCCTCATCTCAGTCAAAAATTGTCAACTTCGAACCCTGAGATTATGCTTCCCAGACTATTCTTTCCTCTGCACTAAATTCTAGCTCATGCACCTCATTGCCTTGATGTTGTCTGCCACAATTGTGTGGGTTTCTTAGGTATTGTCTTTTGCCCTTCTG
Source organism: Scyliorhinus canicula (assembly GCF_902713615.1). NCBI lineage: Eukaryota > Metazoa > Chordata > Chondrichthyes > Carcharhiniformes > Scyliorhinidae > Scyliorhinus > Scyliorhinus canicula. The sequence continues at coordinate 32,317,680 of NC_052153.1, forward strand.
TTACTTTACAGGGGCTGTTCAATCCCTCTTTTTATGCCTTGCATGCTCCATCACTTGAAGATTAAAATACCTGTCATGTCATCAAAGCAGGCTGAGAATTCATCCATGCCTTGCATGAATATTAATTCCATAAGACCATAAGACATAAGAGCAGAATTAGGCCACTCGGCCCATCGAGATTGCTCCGCAATTCAATCATGGCTGATATTTTTCTCATGCCCATTCTCCTGCCTTCCCCCCATAATCCCTGATCTCCTTATTAATTCATTAGCATCATCAGCAAATTCACCAAAGAAGTAGAACTTGGACATCTTCTGATTTCCTACTGAATCCTTAAGAACTCTGGTAACTTTAAACAGCCTGAATGTGCCATCTCTCGCCAGAAAGCATGTTGTGAGTACTGCATTTCTAAACTCCAGATAACCTGGATAAATGAAGCCACAGAGATCATTCCAGGCTGCAACCGGAGACTTCAACCTACAAGCTTTCTGTAAAGAATGATAGTGAAAAACCATTGTCTGAAACAAAGTTTTTTTTCCTTTCATTAGCTGTTTAGGGGCAGCACAGTAGCACAGTGGTTACCACGGTTGCTTCACAGCACTAGGGTCCCAGGTTCAATTCTTGGCTTGGGTCACTGTCTGTGCAGAGTCTTCACGTTCTCCCAGTGTCTGGATGGGTTTCCCCCAGGTGCTCTGGTTTCCTCCCACAGTCCAAAGATGTGCAGGTTAGATGGATTGGCCACCTAAATTGCCCTCAGTGTCCAAAAAGATTAGGTGGGGTTATGGGGGTGGGGTGGAGGTGTGGGGCATTCTTTCCAGGAGCCAGTGCGGATTCGATGGGCCGAATGTCCTGATTCTACACTGTAAATTCTATGCTCTATGTACTAGCGATTTTACCCCTGTCCTCCTCTCTGTGTTTGTTTGTCTTGTGTTTGTGTAGAGGGTGGGAGGCAAGTTAAAGCAGGGCGTTTGGGATTAATTAATAGTTGACCAGTGGTATTTGCTGCATAATTCATCATAGTTCTTAGTATAAATAAATAGTAATTGTGGTTAAACCTACAAACCTGGTGACAGTAATTAATGGGCAGCCAAGAACGTCTGGTATTTTTGTAACAACTATTGGTTAATTCACATGTGTTGTGACTCTGGGGCGAGTGGGGTTGGAATTAACAATCCTTACCTAATCAGATACCAGCACATTCAACTCCCTGATTCTCTGGGCACGGTGGCGCAGTGGTTAGCACTGCTGCCTCACGGGGCCAAAGGCCCGGGTTTGATCCTGACCCCATGTCATGGTGCTTGCAGAGTTTGCACATTCTCTCCGTGTTTGTGTGAGTCTTACTCCCACAATCCAAAGATGTGCCGGGTAGATAGATTGGCTATGCTAAATTGCCCTTTAATTGAAAACAAATTGGGTGATCTAAATTTATTTTAAGACACTCCCCGATTGTCAGCATGTATCCTCAAATGCATGCCAGAACTACTTATGTTGTGTTTGTCTGATTGCATCCTTACCAAAAAGTACTGTATTCCTCATACATATCCCCAGGGTATTCAGTTTTTAGGAAGGTCTGGCATAAAAGAAAAGGTGGTGGCATGTCACTGTTGGTTAAAGAGGAAATTAACAATAATGAGAAAGGATATTAGCTCTGACAATGTGGCGTCTGTATGTGTAGAGTTGAGAAATACTAAGGGGCAAAAAAACATTAGTGGGTGTCATATATAGAACCCCAAACTTTAGTGATGATGTTGGGAATTACATTAAGCACAAAATCAGAGATGTATGTAATAAGGGAATATCGGTGAGCATGGGTAACTTTCATCTTTATACAGATTGGGCAAATCAAATTGGCCACAATGCTGTAGGAGGAGGAATTTCTGGAGTGTATACGGGATGGTTTTCTTGACCAATATGTAGAGGAAACAACTAGAGAGCAGGCCATCATAGACTGGGTACTGTGAAATGAGAAGGAAGGGAATCATTGCCAATCTGGCTGTACAAAACCCTTTGGTGATGAGTGACCATAACTTGATAGAATTTTTTCATAAAGGTGGAGTGAAGTAGTTGATTCGGAGACTAGGGTGCTGAATCCTAATATAGGAAGCTATGAAGATATGAGGCGCGAGTTGGCCTTAATAGATTTGGGAGAGTTACTTAAAGGGATGACAATGGATAGGCAATGGCAAACGTTCAAGGAGGTACTGCAACAACTGTTCATTCCTGTCTGGCACAAAAGCAAAATGGGTAAAAGGGTCAATCCATGCTTTACAAAGGAAATTAGAAATAGTATCCGATCCAAGGAAGAAGCAGACAGATTGCCCAAGAAAAAAATAGGTCTGACGATTGGGAGCAGTTAGAATTCAGCAAAGAAGGACCAAGGGATTGATTAAGAAGAGGAAAATACAGTACGAAAGGAAGCTTACAGGGAACATAAAGACTGACACTAAGAGTTTCTATAGATATATGAAGAAAAAGAGATTGGGAAAGAGAAATGTAGACAGACAGAAACAGGGGAATGCATAATAAGGATAATGCAGCTAAACACATGGCCAAACTGGTGGTTTAGGAGGGAGAGCTCCAGATTTTTGGACATTTGGGATCTCTTCCGGGGCAGGTAGGATCTGTACAAGAAGGACGGGTTGCATCTAAACTAGAGCGGCACTGATATACTGGCTGGAAGATTCGCTAAATTCACTCAGGAAGATATAAACTAATATGGCAGGAAGGTGGGAACCAGAATGTGAACTTAAAAGGTGTAATAACCGAAGGGGAAATAGAGAACCGAAATAAAAGAGCAACATCACCCTCAGGCAAGCAAAAAAGGTGACAAATATGAAAAGGGAGGTGGTCAATGCAGGATTGAGGTGTTGTCCCTAAATGCGTGCAGTATACGGAACAAGGTAAATTAGCTTGTTGCGCACATTGAAATTGGCCAGTACAATGTTGTGGGCATCACAGAGACGTGGCTGCAAGGGGATCAGGGCCGGGACCTAAATATCCAAGGATATGTGTCCTATCGAAAGGACAGGCAGATGGGCAAAGGGTGCGGGGTTGCATTGTTAGTAACGAATGAAGTTAAATTGATAGCAAGGAGTGATACAGGATCAGAAGGCATAGAATCTCTGTGGGTAAAGTTGAGGAATCGCAAAGGAAAAAAGACCCTGATGGGAGTTATGTACAGGCTCCCTAGCAGTAGTCAGGATATGGGGCAGAAAATAAATCAGGAGATAGAAAAGGCATGTAAAAAAGGCAATATTAAAATAATCATGGGGCACTTCAATATGCAGGTGGACTGGGAAAATCAGATTGGTAATGGATCCCAAGTAAAGGAATTTGTGGAATGTCTAAGAGATGGTTTTTTTGGAGCAGCTTGTGACAGAGCCTACGATGGAACAGGTAATTCTGGATTTGGTGAAGTGTAATGAGGCCGACTTGATTAGGGAACTTAAGGTGAAGGAACCCTTAGGGAGCAGTGACCACAGTATGATAGAATTTACCCTGCAGTTTGAGAGGGAGAAGCTGCAATCAGATGTAATGGTATTACAATTAAATAAGGGTAACTACAAAGACAGGAGATATTTGCCGGCAGAGTCCCTGCAGATTGGAGGGTAGCTAATGACACTCCAACACTCCAATATTCAAAAGGGGAAGTACAGAAAAAACAGTGAATCATAGATCAGTAAGCCTAACATCGGTAGTGGGGAAAATTCTTGAATTCACTCTCAAGGACTTTATAGCGGAACATTTAGAAAGCAGTGGCACGATCAGTCAAAATCAGTAAGGATTTTGAAGGGGAAAATCATGTTGACAATCTATTGGAATTCTTTGAAGATGTAACCAGTACAGTTGACAAGAGGGAGGCAGTTGATGTGGTATATTTGTACTTTCAGAAGGCATTTGACAAAATCCCGCATAAGAGATTATTGTGCAAAATTAAAGCGCATGGGATTGGGGAAAGTGTATTGAGGTGGATAGAAAACTGGTAAGCAGAAAGGAAACAAAGAGTAGGAATTAACACGTCCTTTTCAAATTGGCAGGAAGTAACTATTGGGGTGCCACAGAGATTGGTGCTGGGACCCCAGCTATTCACAATATATATTAATAATTTGGATGAGGGAATAAAATGTAACATCTCAAACTTTGCAGATGATACCAAGTTGGGTGGGAGGGTGAACTGTGACGAGGATGCAGGGATCCTACAGCAAGATCTGGACAGGTTGGGCAAGTGGGTAAATCAATGGCAGATGCAGTATAATTTGGGTAAATGTGAGGTTATTCACTTTCGAATCAAAAACAGGAAGGCAGATTACCACCTGATGGTTGTAAATTGGGAGAGGGGAGTGTGCAGCGGGACCTGGGTGTCCTTATGCACCAGTCACTGAAGTTAAGCATGCAGGCGTAAAGAAGGCTAATGGTATGTTGGCCTTCATGGCGAGAGGTTTCGAGTCTAGAAGTAGAGAGGTGTTGCTACAATTATACAGGGCCTTGGTGAGGCCACACCTAGAATATAGGTCTCTCTATATGTACCTATGTACATGTGTGCCTGCATGTCTGTGAGTGTGTGTTTGGGGGAGAGGAAGGGATATTAAATAACAAGACCAAAGTTTTATCATTTTCAACTACATATTCAACTGCATATACATACATGAGTCCAAAGATGTGCGGGTTAGGTGAATTGTCCATGCTAAATTGCCCCTTAGTATCCAAAAGGTTACAGGGTTATGGGGATAGGGTGGGGGTGTGGGTCTAGGTAGGGTGCTCTTTCCAAGGGTTGATGCAGACCAAATGGGTAAAATAGCCTCCTTCTGCACTGTAGGGATTATATGATTCTATGATATTCTCTCTTGAGCATCACTATAATTATTGCAGAAAATACGGAGGCTGGGGATTGAGGGTGATTTAGAGATGTGGATCAGAAATTGGCTAGTTGAAAGAAGACAGAGAGTGGTAGTTGATGGGAAATGTTCAGAATGGAGTTCAGTTACGAGTGGGGTACCACAAGGATCTGTTCTGGGGCCGTTGCTGTTTGTCATTTTTATAAATGACCTAGAGGAGGGCGCAGAAGGATGGATGAGTAAATTTGCAGACGACACTAAAGTCGGTGGAGTTGTAGACAGTGCGGATGGATGTTGCAGGTTACAGAGGGACATAGATAAGCTGCAGAGCTGGGCTGAGAGGTGGCAAATGGAGTTTAATGTGGAGAAGTGTGAGGTGATTCACTTTGGAAAGAATAACAGGAATGCGGAATATTTGGCTAATGGTAAAATTCTAGGTAGTGTGGATGAGCAGAGGGATCTCGGTGTCCATGTACATAGATCCCTGAAAGTTGCCACCCAGGTTGATAGGGTTGTGAAGAAGGCCTATGGTGTGTTGGCCTTTATTGGTAGAGGGATTGAGTTCCAGAGCCATGAGGTCATGTTGCAGTTGTACAAAACTCTAGTACGGCCGCATTTGGAGTATTGCGTACAGTTCTGGTCGCCTCATTATAGGAAGGACGTGGAAGCTTTGGAACGGGTGCAGAGGAGATTTACCAGGATGTTGCCTGGTATGGAGGGAAAATCTTATGAGGAAAGGCTGATGGACTTGAGGTTGTTTTCGTTAGAGAGAAGAAGGTTAAGAGGTGACTTAATAGAGGCATACAAAATGATCAGAGGGTTAGATAGGGTGGACAGCGAGAGCCTTCTCCCGCGGATGGAGGTGGCTAGCACGAGGGGACATAGCCTTAAATTGAGGGGTAATAGATATAGGACAGAGGTCAGAGGTGGGTTTTTTACGCAAAGAGTGGTGAAGCCGTGGAATGCCCTACCTGCAACAGTAGTGAACTCGCCAACATTGAGGGCATTTAAAAATTTATTGGATAAGCATATGGATGATAAGGGCATAGTGTAGGTTACATGGCCTTTAGATTTTTTCCATGTCGGTGCAACATCGAGGGCCGAAGGGCCTGTACTGCGCTGTATCGTTCTATGTTCTATGTTCTATATAATTAGACTTCACATCTATAGAATCAAGAACACACCTTTAACTGACCAATACCCAATTGTTACAAATATCTCAGCCCAGAGATTGTTAACAGAATATATGTGCTGCATATATCATTGCTGACATATTCCACTTACCATTGTGTATGTTTGCTTCTCATTACAGAAAATGAACTAAAAAGTATGACATTGAAACAAGCCACAGCTTCAAACTAACAACTGTGGCTTTGTTTGTATAAAATCAAACCAACTAACAACATACAATTTTTATGGTGAAAGTAATTGAATTCCGACACTCTCAGCTCTGAAAAATGATTAAAATAGCATACCAACACCATAAGTAACCTACTGAAACTGTGCAACTTCCTGCTGCTGCCCCCAAGCAGTGCGAGCAGTAGAGTCTGTATAAAAGAAAGATCTGTCCTTTGCCGTAAGTCAGTGAATGTTTGGTGGGGGGTGGGGGTGGGGGGGTGCACACGCTGTGTGGAAATAGAAGGATTGGCTTACTGAATTGTCAATCAACATTGCAGACCTGTGATGGGCTTCCAAATTTCAAAAAGACTTCCAAATTTCCTAAACTATGATTCAAATGGAAAGACTAATGACCACTTGGTGCCAGTAAAAAGAGTATGCTGGCGGCAATCGCTTGAATCATTAAAAATTCAGAACTACCCCTTTCTCCTTTTTAACAATTATCAGCTATTCATACAGACAGATACATGGCAGATGGTGAGGGGCAAGAGGCTGGTTTAGCACACTGGGCTAAATCACTGGACTTTAAAGCAAACCAAGGCAGGCCAGCAGCGTGGTTCAATTCCCGAACCAGCCTCCCTGAACAGGCGCCGGAATGAGGCGACTAGGGGCTTTTCACAGTAACTTCATTGAAGCCGACTCCTGACAATAAGCGATTTTCATTTTTCATTTAATTTTAATTTTCAGATGTAATTTAAAAGCAGAGAAATGTGAAGTGATGCATTTTGACAGAAAAAGCGTGAAGAGGCAATATAAACTAAATGGTAGAATTCTAAAGTCGGTACAGGAATAGAGTGACCTAGGGATTGAGGCACAAAAAGCTTTAAAGTTGGCAGAGTTTGGGAGAAGGCTGTTAAAATGCATACATAATCCTCAGCTTTATAACCAGGTATAGTGAAGAAAAACAAGGACGTAACGTTTAAAATTTGACCCCAGCTGGAGTACTGTGTCCAATTATGGAACCAGACTTGAGGGAAAATGTCAAGGCTTTACAGTGGATGCAGATGATATCTTCTTGAATGGCACAAGGGATGCAAAAACCCTTATTCAGAGACTGCAGAAAGAAGCTGAGATTGTTCTCCTTAGATCAAAGAAGGATAAGAAGTGATTTAATACAGATGTTCAAAATAACGAAGTGCTTGTAAACAGGCAGGAAGTGCTCCTAGTGGCACAAGCGTCAGTAACCAGGCAGCATTGATTTCAGTAAATTGGCAAAAGAACCTGAGGCAAAACGGACAATTGTTTTATGCGATTAATTGGTGCGTTTCGGAATATGTTACCTCGAAGAGTTGTGAAGCAAATTGAATAACTTTGAAAAGGATAAATAAGAAGAAAAAATTGCAAGGCCACTGGAAGGGGGAAAGGAACACAAGACTAATTGGATAGCTCTTTCAAGGAGCCAGCACTGGTATGATGGGCCAAATGGTCGGATTGAGATTCAGATGAGCAGAGAGAATGCCAGAAGAGGCTGTAGGACTAGGTAGGTCAGATCTCTATTGCATTGGGAGAAAGTGTCCAATTCAGAATGGAGGTTATTCAATCCCTAGCCTTGAGAGGGGTCCAACCCCCACCTGGGGTGTGTGTGTGTGGGGAGATTAGATTCCAGGTGGCGGGAGTTGAATGGGGGCTGGCACTGGGAGGAAACACTGCTACTCCTCTCAGCCCATTAGAAATGCTCTGGAAGCATTTGCCTTCTCCCAGAGGATGTCTCCACGTCACTATGACAACCGCCAGGTTTGGGAAACACGGTTAAACTTATAAAGCAGGTTAAATCAGAGGCCGGCTTAGCATATTTTAAATATCAACCCATCTCCTGTGAGACATTGGCTACCGATCCCTTATCCCGCCTCAAAACATAGCAGAGGTCCATGGTCGGAGTCAGTTTTCTGTTGCACTTGAGATTTTGACCTATTTACCCCACCTCCAATTCATGCCCAACCTCCATCGCTCATTCTTCCTGAAATTATTATATCAGTCATCTTCATTCAGAACCTCAACTAAGGCAGACTCCCACTCCCAAACATAGCCTAAAACACACTCTGCGCTCGTCATTAAAACCTGATGTTCAGGGTCATTCGGAAATGGCTTAGTTAAATATTCATCGAAACATTTTATCGAAAATGGACAGAACATGAAACACGTAGAAGCGAGTTCCAGCAGATTTCCCCATTGGGATTGGTTCCCACAAATCATACCAACATGCATCTTTTCTACAGATTAACCTTAAAAAAACTGCGCGTAGAATTAAAGAGGCATTTACTAAACCCGGGAATACAATCAGCATTAGCTCTCGGTACTCACACAATACTCACACAGCAACGCTTTGCACAGGCATTAACTGAACTTAATTTAACCCACTTGACAAATGGACAACGTGCTTTGCCAGTGGCTGTACTGTTTCTCACACAGCCGCTGTACCTCAGTGGAATAAATAACCTGCAGCTTCTATCTGCTGTAGGGTCCTGCTCACTGTGAGGGAGGGCCAGGGATAGGGACAGCTCCTGGGTGGCCCTGATCCCAACACCGAGTGACAACTGGCTCCAAGTTCCCGTTCAGTGGCTCTGTTTCCCCTGTGACATTCATCCCAGGCACCGCTTCCCAGCCGTTTTCCCACTGACTGGCAAGCAATTGACAAACACTCCTTCCCAGATCCCCTCCTCCCACCTCTAATCCCCCTCCTCCCACCTCTAATCCCCCTCCTCACCTTCTTCACTCCCCTCAGCGGCCCCGCCACCACCAGCACATCACTGAGACAAACAGCTCAACACCACTTCCGGGATCACAACTCACAACAAAAACCTCCCCTGATCAATCTGCTTGCCACCCAGAGCAGGAAATACCGGCAGGAGGCGCAGGGTCGGCAGTGGCTGCTGAAATCACTGACTGTCAAATCCAGGCAGATGTCTTTTGTCCAGCAGGGCTTGTGAATTCAACAATAAAATACTGCAGCTCCAGGAGAAAAAAACGTCTTGACACTGGCAATACGACGTGCCCGTATTTAATGCACTGACTAGTTTGTTCCTCTGACTTCAGGTATTGATGTTTACTCACACACACTTAAATAAATTAATATGGCCAGGGTGGAGCCTCGGTGATAGAAGCGTCCCCAGGTTTACTGAACCGTTGGAATTCTTTGACTAGGATTAATTCTCAATTAAAGCGAAATAAACATGTGGGCACACACGGGGAGTGGTGGGATCTCCACTCTGCCACGGGAAACAGGTGATATTTTGCATCTCCCCATTTTCCATTGACCTCAAAAATTCAATTCAATTCTTTCAGAATTTTGCACAAAGTCGTGGTTTACCTCGAGTGAGGCGAGCTTGGACAACGATTGCGCCTCACAAAACAACATTTGCAATGTTTGAATTCTGCCCCTCCCCTTGCTTTTGGACGGCGGCTGCAACTGGAAGAAATATGAAACGTGTCTTTTGTAATTAACATTCGAGATTTAAAAACTGCTTAAACTGGCCAACACAAAGATGCAGCCTTAGAAAAGTCCATCCATTGCCCCACCGCTTTCCCAAAGCAGGGTGTGATATTAGAACATAGAACATAGAACACTACAGCGCAGTACGGGCCCTTCGGCCCTCGATGTTGCGCCGACCTGTGAAACCATCTGAAGCCTATCTGACCTACACTATTCCATTTTCATCCATATGTCTATCCAGTGACCACTTAAATGCCCTTAAAGTTGGCGAGTCTACTACTGTTGCAGGCAGGGCGTTCCACACCCCGACTACTCTCTGAGTAAAGAAACTGCCTCTGATATCTGTCCTATATCTCTCACCCCTCAATTTAAAGCTATGTCCCCTCGTGTTGGTCATCACCATCCGAGGAAAAAGACTCTCACTGTCCACCCTATCTAACCCTCTGACTATCTTATATGTCTCTATTAAGTCACCTCTCAGCCTTCTCCTCTCTAACGAAAACAACCTCAATTCCCTGAGCCTTTCCTCGTAAGACCTTCCCTCCATACCAGGCAACATCCTAGTAAATCTCCTCTGAACCCTTTCCAAAGCTTCCACATCCTTCCTATAATGTGGTGACCAGAACTGCACGCAGTACTCCAGGTGTGGCCGCACCAGAGTTATGTACAGCTGCAGCATGACCCTGTGGTTCCGAAACTCAATCCCCCTGCTTATAAAGGCTAGCACACCATATGCCTTCTTAACAGCCCTATTAACCTGGGTGGCAACTTTCAAGGATTTATGTACCTGGATGCCGAGATCTCTCTGTTCATCTACACGACCAAGAATCTTGCCATTAGCCCAGTACTCTGCATTCCTGTTACTCCTTCCAAAGTGAACCACCTCACACTTTTCCGCATTAAACTCCATCTGCCACCTCTCAGCCCAGCTCTGCAGCTTATCTATGTCCCTCTGTATCCTATAACATCCTTCAGCACTATCCACAACTCCACCGACCTTCGTGTCATCTGCAAATTTACTAACCCATCCTTCTACACCCTCTTCCAGGTCATTTATAAAAATGACAAACAGCAGTGGCCCCAAAACAGATCCTTGCGGTACACCACTAGTAACTGAACTCCAGGATGAACATTTGCCATCAACCACCACCCTCTGTCTTCTTTCAGCTAGCCAATTACTGATCCAAACCGCTAAATCACCTTCAATTCCATACTTCCTTATTTTCTGCAATAGCCTACCGTGGGGAACCTTATCAAACGCCTTACTGAAATCCATATACACCACATCAACAGCTTTACCCTGATCCACCTGTTTGGTCACCTTCTCAAAAAACTCAATAAGGTTTGTGAGACATGACCTACCCTTCACAAAACCGTGTTGAGTATCGCTAATCAACTTGTTCTTTTCAAGATGATTATAAACCCTATCCCTTATAACCTTTTCCAACATTTTACCCACAACCGAAGTAAGGCTCACAGGTCTATAATTACCAGGGTTGTCTCTACTCCCCTTCTTGAACAAGGGGACAACATTTGCTATCCTCCAGTCTTCCGGCACTATTCCTGTCGACAAAGACGACATAAATATCAAGGACAAAGGCTCTGCAATCTCCTCCCTGGCTTCCCAGAGAATCCTAGGATAAATCCCATCTGGCCCAGGGGACTTATCTATTTTGACATTTTCTAAAATTGCTAACACCTCCTCCTTTTGAACCTCAATTCCATCTAGCCTGGTCGACTGAACCTGAGTGTTCTCCTCGACAACATTGTCTTTCTCCAGTGTAAACACTGACGAAAAATATCCATTTAATGCTTCCCCTATCTCCTCTGATTCCACACACAACTTTCCACTACTATCCTTGATTGGCCCTAATCTTACTCGAGTCATTCTTTTGTTCCTGATATACCTATAGAAAGCCTTAGGGTTTTCCTTGATCCTATCCGCCAACGACTTTTCGTGTCCTCTCCTCGCTCTTCTTAACTCTCCCTTTAGGTCCTTCCTGGCTAACTTGTAACTCTCAAGTGCCCTAACTGAGCCTTCATGTCTCATCCTAGCATAAGCCTTCTTCTTCCTCTTGACAAGTGCTTCAACTTCCTTAGTAAACCACGGCTCCCTTGCTCGACAACTTCCTCCCTGCCTGACAGGTACATACTTATCAAGGACACGCAGTAGCTGTTCCTTGAAAAAGCTCCACATTTCGATTGTACCCATCCCCTGCAGTTTCCTTCCCCATCCTATACCTCCTAAATCTTGCCGAATAGCATCATAATTGCCTTTCCCCCAGCTATAATTCTTGCCTTGCGGTATATACCTATCCCTGCCCATTGCTAAAGTAAACATAACCGAGTTGTGATCACTATCACCAAAGTGCTCACCTACATCTAAATCTAACACCTGGCCGGGTTCATTACCCAGTACCAAATCCAATGTGGCCTCGCCCCTTGTTGGTCTGTCTACATACTGTGTCAGAAAACCCTCCTGCACACACTGCACAAAAACTGACCCATCTATAGTACTCGAACTATAGTATTTCCAGTCAATATTTGGAAAGTTAAAGTCCCCCATAACAACTACCCTGTTACTCTCGCTCCTGTCAAGAATCATCTTTGCAATCCTTTCCTCGACATCTCTGGGACTATTCGGAGGTCTATAGACAACTCCCAACAGGGTGACCTCTCCTCTACTGTTCCTAACCTCGGCCCATACTGCCTCAGTAGACGAGTCCTCAAGCGTCCTTTCTACCGCCGTAATACTTTCCTTGATTAACAATGCCACACTCCCCCCTCTTTTACCATCTTCTCTGTTCTTACAGAAACATCTAAATCCTGGAACCTGCAACAACCATTCCTGTCCCTGCTCTACCCATGTCTCCGAAATCGCCACAACATCGAGATCCCAGGTACCAACCCATGCTGCAAGCTCACCCACCTTATTCCGGATGCTCCTGGCGTTGAAGTAGACACACTTCAAACCAGCGTCCTGCTTGCCGGTGCCCTCTTTCAAACTTTTAACCCTATCCCTGACCTCACTACTCTCAACATCCTGTACACTGGGACTACAATTTAGGTTCCCATCCCCCATATTGGTTTTGTACACAATCCCTACAGTGCAAATGGAGGCTGTTCGGCCCATTGAGTCTGCACTGACCATCTGAAAGAGCAGTCTATCCAGTCCCACTTCCCTGCCCGATACCCCCGAACCCCACGCATTGATCATAGCCAATCCACCTAACCTGCACATTAGGAACTCATCATCCTGACTCAGGCTGCAATACGTGACTCAGATTATTGGCTACATGAATGTGCATGCTCCAACAACAGAAAGTTCTGAACAATCTCAGCAGATCTGACAGCAACGTTTTGAGTCTGGATGATTATGCCTGCTGCCGGTTTGGGTAGCTGGAAATCAAACTTTTCGGACGCCACTTAATGGGAGCCATATTCTGACCATGAAAATGTAAGTACGAGAGAGAGAAATGGCTGCTAGAACTGTTGATCGAGCAAAGCTATTCTGGAGGCCTAGGCCCAGGAAGTGGACAGGAGATCCCCTCCTATTTCCTCCCCCCTCAGTCTGTGACAGAAAGCCCGCAAGGTGATTGCAGTCACTTTAGTGGGAAGACATTGTGGAGGAATCAATGCAGGAGCTGAATTCACGCTGCAAGGTGGAAAGTTTAGAATAAGAAAAGAACGAAAAATGCTGGGGAAGAATCAGCAGTTCTGGAGCATCTGCACAGAAAATCATTTCCAGTTGATGACTTTTCACAGAAGCTGAAAAGAAGATCGAAATCAAAGAGATTTTAGGGGGGGGGGGGTGGGGAAGGAAGAACAAATGAGAAGGTCTGTAATAGAGTGGAGGCCAGGAGAGATTATATGACAAAATACTTCACAAAGTGAGTGGTAGAAGATATCATACAGAAACAAAGTTTGGAGGGCAGCATGGTGAGGCAGTGGTTAACACTGCCGTCAAACGGCGGCGAGGTCCCAGGTTTGATCCTGGCCCTGGGTCATTGTCTGACTGGAGTTTGCACATTCTCCCCGTGTTTGCGTGGGTTTTGCCCCCACAACCCAAAGATGTGTAGTGAGGTGGATAGGCCATGCTAAATTGCCCCTTAATTGGAAAAATTAATTGGGTATTCTAAATTTATTTAAAAAAGAAACAAAATTTGTGTCGAAATGAAGCATGAATGGCTATTTAAAAAGTATCTGAATGCAACATGAAGTGATGAAGAAAGAAACAAGACAAGAACAAACCAGCAAAACAAAAAACACATGGATTTAAGATGGATACAGAGAGTGTAGAATGTATTGGGTTATAATAACTGGCGACGAGGGATAACATCTATGAAGGTTTATTGGCAATACTGAGCAGCGACTTCCAGTGACGGGGATGTGCTGAGCGGACACACGAAAGATGGCTCTCCACCTGGAAACTTGATTTTGCCACTTTTTTTTAATAAATTAGAGTATCCAATTACTTTTTTTCCAATTAAGGGGCAATTTAACGTGGCCAATCCACATGACCTGCACATGTTTTGGGTTGTGGGGGTGAAACCCATGCAGACATGGGAAGAATGTGCAAACTCAACACGGGACAGTGATCCAGAGCTGGGATTCGAACCCGGGTCCTCAGTGTCGCAGTCTCACTGCTAACCACTGCGCCACATGCCACCCTGAAATTGGCACTTTTAACCCAAAATAGCCCACTAAACGTGGGGGGAAAAATCCTCACCCTCCTCCAGCACCACCACAATGAAAGAAACATGACAAGTTACATCAACCTGAGGAGCCGAAGAGACAGCAAATGTTGTAAAAGCCAAGAGAGAAAGACTGAGGCAATGGCAAACTCCTGAAAGGACATATGTGGGCTGCTTGCTAATCAATAAATGGAGGAAATTCCTAACACTGGAATTCCAAGAGCTCAAGGATGTCACCAAACTGGAAATGATGGCGATGGTGAAAGCTGCGGTAGCGGAGCCGGTAGTCACCCTGCAAATAGTATTAGAAAAGGTGGCACAGCGGCAAGAGACGCAGGAGGGGATGATCAGAGAGCTGGAGAAGACCGCGATGGACCAGAGCGATCAGATCACCGTATTGGAGACAGAGATGGCAAGGTTGGTGATGACGCAAGGGACATGAAGCGGGAAGATCAAGGACCAAGAAAATCGATCGTGCCACCAGAACCTTCGCATTGTGGGGCTACCAGAGGATCAGAAAAAGATGGGTCAGAGAGACGTACCATTCACGCTACGGGCCGAGTGCTGGGGCGAGTGCTCACCCTCCACGTCTGGGAGGTGCTGAAGGCAGTAATAAGGTGGCATATTATTGCTTACAAGGTGCGCAAAGGTAGAAAGGAGAGGGCCGCGAGGCAAAAGCTGGTCGACTCCATACTGGAGGTGAACCAATGGTACTCCATGGCCTCGGCCATAGAGCTACTGATGGAGAGGAAGAAGGTGCAAATGGACTTTGACCTGCTCGCCACACGGAAAGCAGTGCACCAGCTCTGCCAGACAGGGGGACCTTCTACAAACACGGAAACAAAGATAGGCGCCTGCTGGCTCATCAGTTGAGAAAGCCGGCAGCCATGAGGGAGATAGCTCAGGTTAGGGACTGTAGTCGCAGGCTAGTCGTCACAACAGAAAATGTCAACTAGGCCTTCGCAAACTTCTACCAGTGGCTGCATACCTCCGAGTCCCATCAGGGGGCTCAAGGATGAAGCAGTTCCTCGACAGACTGGATATGCCAAGTGAGCAAGAAGTAGGATGGGGGATAGGACACCACATGAGTACAGAAACACACTGGCCACTGAGGAATGCCAGGGTCAATATGTCTGAAATATTCAACACTTCAGGCAAAAGGCTGGGAAGTGTTTACATACAGTTACAAACTTACCATTCTGCAGTGGCAGCAGTAAGATTAAGAAAACAATTAAGTACAATGGATTCAATATTAAAATGTAATTAATAATTAAAGATTTAATCTTTCTGTATTTTCTTACCTTGGATCAAAATTAATCCCAATTGAATTTTTAAAAAAAAATTGCTGCTGTGAAAAATATGGACTACATTTTCACTCAGAGTAAATTGAAGAGCGGCCTTGGCTCCATGGGAGAGGCACCTGCTGTTCCTCTCAGGATGACAGTGGCTTGATGGCCACCCATTTTCTAATGTCATATTCGGGCCATAGAGCCAGCTTACCCTGACCACAGCTTTCTGAAATGTCCTCAATGAAAACTTCGGCAAGCTGCATCTGTGCCTTCATATCCCGCCTTGTGAGCTCCACCTAGACTTGTGCCCAATAACTCACCACATGCAGATCTTAGATCTCTATCCTCACCTCTAAAATATGAGAAGCATCAAAGTCTAAGTTGTTGGCCATGAGTGCAAGGTCGAGTGACCGTGTCTCTTTATCTTCACTTTCTTCTTCATCTTCCTCCTCTGACATGGAGTGTTCCAGTTCTTGGGCATCTGAAACTTTGGCCAATGATTCTATTAGATGAGGGGAGAGGGATGTGAGCTGGCACTATCTGAAACTTGTCAGTCAGATGAGGTTGTGGGAGGAGGATGGAGAAGTCGGGTGAGAGAAAGAAAATTAGGTGTGTAGCAATTATCCCTCCATACTAATAATAATCTTTACAAAGTTATTGTAAAAAGCCCCTCGTTACCACATTCCGGTCGGTGCCTGTTCGGGTACATAGAGGGAGAATTCAGAATGTCCAAATTACCTAACGTCTTTTGGGACTTGTGGGAGCAAACCAGAGCACCCGGAGGAAACCCACTAACTCCAGCCTCACTAATGGCCACAACCTCGACAATGATCCTTCCCATGATGGCAAGCACTGTCTCCTGTATGGGGGGTGAAGCATTTAGGTTGTTTGTCCCCCTCCAGTTCTTTTCCTGCTGATTACCACAAGAAAGAGGAAATCCTGCAAAAAAGAGGAAACCGTGTCAATGAAAGTCCTTTTATATATTTCAGTGATGTGATGTGTCATGGGTTAAATAACTGCCAGTGTGCACAAGCTGTGAATTCTGAGTGTGAGGCTTATGTCTGAGAGTGAGGTAGAGCAGATAAATTGAGTTAAGTAGAGATTGATAAAGATTGCTAAAATAGGTGATGGAGATTAAATGAATAGAGCAAGTGATTCAGTGAGTAGGATATGCCATTTAAAGATGGAAACTAACTTTAGATTATGAAACCTTTTCTTGCACTATACCCATGTACGTGAGCATCATTCCTAGCGCTGCCAACTCTCTTCTGAGGATATGTCTGGAGGACTAGTGGGGGAATGGGATGCAGAGTGGGAGTAATTTGAGCAAAGCGTGCAATGCTATGTTACCTTTTTCCATCTGCCACCTTCTGCACTTTCCCGCTGAGCAAGAGCTGAAGACCATTTTGCTGCACTTCACTGAGATGCTCAGCAGCGTTCTTATCTTGTGTAAAATGGCATCTGAGTGTACAGGCGGTTGGTGAGGGCCAGCATGCACTCAGTGGACTCTTATGAGGCTAGTCTTTCCAAGGAAACAGATATCAATGCAACAGCCTCAGATACTTCTGGCGGAGGTGGACAATTGCCTCTCCAATTATGCATATTGCCTCTGGAAAAGCTGACAGAACCTGATACATATAAGGACCAAATAAGATGAAATCAGGGTAGAGGGAAGTAAGAGGAGAAAGTGCGGAGGCACTAACTATAATCTTCTAAATCTCTTTTGATGCAGAGATTTTTCCAGAAGACAGTAGAATTGTTCCAAAAAGAGCATAGGGATCAATTTAACCTTGGAGGTCGGCAAACTTTTAGAAACAATATTCGAAACAAAACTAATTATCTTAAACAAATATGGATTAAATCGGGAGAGAGAGGTGTCTTCACTTTTAAGGTATATTGTCTGAGGAGGAAAGCAGAAGCCTGTGGAAGGCAGAGGGAGCGGGTTTACATTTGAATGTGGAATGCTAACTCCTTTTTCTGCCCTGATCATCTCATTGAATCGCTTCTGGGCTTTATCCAGCAGTGAGACACAACCTCCTGTAATATTTCTCGCCAGGTCTACTGGTTCTCTGCAATTCTCTCCCTCCTTTTGTCCTCTGGGAACCAAATGTCTCTATTGGCCCTTACAGCGAGTAGCATATAATCCAGAGATTTATGTAGAGCCATGAGACAGCCTTTGCTCCATCTGTCAAGTACCTAACTCTTGACATTCTAGCTCAATATATGAAATGGTTTGAGAAGATTGAAGGACTGCATTTGTGGAGGTTCACTGTGAAGGCTGTGGATAACATTGCAATAAGATAACTTGGTCAGATGAGGATGTGAGGTGTGTTAGTCTGGGGAGTGGTGAGCAGTAGAAGGTTTTGGGAAGGCAGGGTTCTTGAAAGTGCCATGTCACTTGCCTTCCTGCCCCAATTAGAACCTTTTGTGGCATTGTATCCAGGAAAGAGGCATCAATCTCACTGTTAACCTTCTCAGCCATCTTGAAACGCACTTGCTCATTTTCGGTGTCACCATTCCTCCTCCCCCCCCCCCCCAATAGGGAACAGAATCTCCTCGTAGACCATTAGAGCTTGTAGCATTACCTCCAGAGATGCATTGGAGAAACGTGTTGCTACTGTTCCACATTGAGCCTGCAAGTTTTGGCTTTATTAACACACCTGTACAATACTCATAGGATCCTTTAAAATAGTGGGACTGAATGAGACAGATGTAGTTCATCATCACACTCTTATAATCTAATTGATTAAGAAACCTGGAAGACGTTAGATGAAAAACAATGGCTGGGTTAAAGGTCACTGATAAATTCTCTGCCAAAACTGTCAGCCTCCCCACATACACTGTGTTTAAAAGTTAAGATTCCGATTTATAGGTGAACACTATCATCTTCTGTACAGGCCGAGTAGTTTATCCATTCTTTTGTGTGTAGATAGAGCTAGTTAAGGTGATGCATTATTTGAGGCTGGATTTTGAGGGTACTCCAGAAATGCACGAGGAAATCCTGCTCAGAACTTTACAGGTAATGTTTGCAGGGCAATTGCCCAGAAGTACAAACTTTCTCTGGGAATCGTTCAAAAATGCGATATGAATTGCTAACTCCTGATGGTTCCGCCATGGCTACACCAATATTTACTCCAAAAAAGTTAGAAGAATTCAAACGTCTTCTAATTTCTGGGTCCTTATTGCAAAGGCCCAAACCTATAGCCTCATGAGATCCCCGTACACCCCCAACCTATGGGGCTCACTCCCCAACCCTCCAAAGGAATACCGCACACCCCCAATTACTTTCCCCATCATTTTCCTGAACTCTTTGACCCCTGCAAGTACACTGCTCACCCCCTACACAAAGAAACATAGAAAATAGGAGCAGAAGGAGGCCATTCAGTCTTTTGAACCTGTTCAGCCATTATTGTGATCATGGCTGATCACCCAACTCAATAGACTGATCCCTCCTCCGCCCCAAGAGCTATATCCTACTCCTTAAAAATATACAGGGCGTGATCTACTGGCCGAGTTTCACTCTCGCTCAAGCACAATGCGGCCGGTAGATCCTGGAAAGGCCTCCCGTGAATTTCCAGGCAGCCTTTACACCTCGCAGGATTTATCCAAATCCCACAAGGCGTCAGAATCAGAATCACCCCCAAAAGGGGTATGACCAAATGACGCATGCCTAAGTAGGGTTTAAACCTACTTAGGCATGGGTACCCGGGTGCTACTGGCCTCCCCGGAAGGTTGCAGCCAAACGCCATTCAGTACTGGTCCACAATTATGGCCAGGCAGAACAGCACCTGGAGAGTTTCCCGGGCCATCGGAGGCCCCTGTGCGGTTGGGGATAGTGCAGGGTGGCTGGGTGGTATTGCCAAACAGTCAGGAGCACTACCAGGGTGGCAGTGTAAGGATGCCCAGGTACCAGGTTGGTACTGCCAAGGGTCAAGGTCCAAGGGGCCATGCCCATGAAAGTAGGGTGGGGAGGGTCGAAGGGTGGGGAGGTTCAGGGCAGGTAAATGGGGGCTTTGGGGTCCTGGAGGGGAGGGGCTGTGTGGGTGTGTGGGAGGGCCTGAAGGAGGGGGCCCAGGCACCCCACGGGGGGTGTACTCACTTGGAGAGTTGTGAGGTAATGCCCTTGTGTGTGGGAGTTAACATTGCCCATAGGTGGGGGGTGTGAGGGACCCACAAGATCACTTAGAGATCAGGGCACCCTTTAAAATGGTGACCCAATCTCTGAGTTCAGCTCCCCAGTGCTGAAAAATATTACCTGAGTGATTCTCCATCGGCGGGATCCTCCACTTCGCTGGCAGCCCACTCACACCCATGGGCTTCCTGACGGCATCGGATGGCCACAATGGGAAATCCCATTGGCCGGGTGGGTGGGGGGCTGAGCCGGAAAACAAAGCTGGCAGAACGGAGAATCCCGCCCTCTAAGTGTGGGCTAATCCGGTGAGAAACTTCCCAAGGCCCAAAAAAGTGACTAAGTGCCATTGAATAGCTGGTGGGAAACTCCCTGAGAGACCCACCTCAAATTAACTTAGAAATTTTTCCATTAAATTCCACCCACAATGTTTTGGCCTCAACTGGGGCGGAATTCTCCGACCCACCGCAGGGTTGGGGAATCACCCAGGGCCGGCGTAAATCCCGCCCCCGCTGTGGCCGGAATTCTCCACCACCCGGCAATCGGCGGGGGCGGGAATCGCGCCCCGCCGATTGGCGGGCCCCCCACGGTGATTCTCCGGCCCGCGCTGGGCCGAAGTCCTGCCGCTGTCAGGCCTCTCCCGCCGATGTGGTTTAAACCACCTCTATGCCAGCGGGAGCAGGCAGCGCGAGCAGGCCCTGGGGTCCTGGGGGTCCGCGGATCGATCGGGCCCCGGGGGGTGCCCCCACGGTGGCCTGGCCCGCGATCGGAACCCACCGATCGGCGGGCGGGCCTGTGCCGTGGGGGCACTCTTTTTCTTCCACCGCCGCCATGGCTCCACCATGGCGGAGGCGGAAGAGACCCCGTCCACCGCGCATGCACCGGTGGTGACGTCAGCGGCCGCTGACGCTCCGGCGCATTCGCGGACTCATGGCGACCGGCGAAGGTCTTTCGGCCAGTCCCGACGCTGATCGGTGTGGCGCCATAGGCCATTGGCACCAGTCGGCGGAGCAGGAGCCACTCCGGCACGGGCCTGGCTCCGCACCTTTGGGGAGGCTCGATGCCGGAGTGGTTGGCGCCCCGCCGGGTAGGGAGAATTTCGCCCCTGTTTCCTGTGGTAGCAAATTCCACAGGTTTACCACTCTGGATTAAGAAATTTCTCCTCATCTCAGTCCTAAAAGCTTATCCCATATCTAGCTGCTACCCTGTCTCATTCTGTTGGCTTGTCCAAATTGCACTGAAGCAAATTACGCATGCAAGGGCTGAACGGCGCCTCAGTGGGGAGGCTGGTAGAACCCAGGAGGCCGATAGATCCATGTTAAGTGTGCCAAAGTAGGTTTAAACCCTACTGCGGCATGTGTTGTTTGGTCACGCCCCTTTTGGGCAGAGTTCTGATTCCGACACCTCGTGGGACCTGGATATATCCTGCGAGGCGTAAAGGTTGCCAGGAAGCCTGCCAGAGGTCTCTCCCAGAATCTATCAGCCATGTTGCGCTCAACGAGAGCGCAATGCGGCCAGTAGATCTCACCCCATTACATTTAGTTCCCTCATCTAAATCATTCATACACATTGTGAATAGCTGGAGTCCTAGAATCGATTCCTGCAGTACCCCACTAGTCATTAGCTGTCATTCAGATAAAGACCCATTTATTCCAATTCTTTATTTGCTGTCTGCCAAACAGCTTTCTATCAATCTAAATACACTACCCTCAATCCCATGCACTTTAATTTTATACACTTATCTCTTATGTGGGGCTTTGTCGAAAGTTTTCTGAAAGTCCAAATAAACCACATCCACTGGCTCCCCCTCTTCAACTCTACTGGTTATCTGCTGAAAGACTCCAATAGCTTTGTCAAGCATGATTTCCCTTTTGTAAATCCATGCTGACTGTCCAATTCTACTGCTGTTTTCCAAGTGCTCTGCTATGAAATCTTTCATAATGGAATCTGGAATTTTCCCCACGACTGACATCTGTCTGACTGGCCTATAATTCCCTGTTTTTCCTTTACCTCCCTTTTTTAAATATGAGTTGCATTAGTTACCCTCCAATCTGGAGGAACTGTTACAGAGTCTATAGAATCTTGGAAGATGACCACCAATGCATCCATTATTTCTGTGGCTACTTTGTTAAGTACTCTGGGACGTAAATTCTCAGGCCCTGGGGATCTATCGGCCTTCAATCCCATCAATTTCCCAGCACCATGGGTGGGATTCTCCACCCCGCCAACCCTGATTTCTGGCGTGGCGTGCCCTCGTCGGCAGTGGGATTCTCCATTGGGAAACACGTGGGGATGGGTACACTGCTGGCAGGGCGGATGATCCTGCTGACGGAGAATCCTGTAGAATTTCTCTACTAATACTGATAGAACAATAGAACATTACAGCGCAGTACAGGCCCTTCAGCCCTCGATGTTGCGCCGACCTGTGAACCCAATCAAAAGCCTATCTACACTATTCCCTTATCATCCGTATGTTTATCCAATGACCATTTAAATGCCCTTAATGTTGGCGAGTCCACTACTGTTACAGGAAGGGCATTCCATGCCCTTACTACTCTCTGAGTAAAGAACATACCTCTGACATCTGTCCTATATCTATCTCCCCTCAATTTAAAGCTATGTCCCCTCATGCTAGCCATCACCATCCAAGGAAAAAGGCTCTCACTGTCCACCCTATCCAATCCTCTGATCATCTTGTGTGCCTCTATTAAGTCACCTCTTAACCTTCTCTCTAACAAAAACAGCCTCAAGTCCCTCAGCCTTTCCTCATAAGATCGTTCCTCCATACCAGGCAATATCCTGGTAAATCTCCTCTGCACCCTTTCCAATGCCTCCACATCCTTCCTATAAAGCAGTGACCGGAACTGCATGCAATACTTCAAATGCGGCTGCACCAGAGTTTTGTAAAGCTGCAACATGACCTCATGGCTCCGAAACTCAGTCCCTCTACCAATAAAAGCTAACACACTGTACACCTTCTTAACAACTCTATCAATCTGGGTGGCAACTTTCAGGGATCTATGTACATGGACACCGTGATCTCTCTGCTCATCCACACTACCAAGAACACACTACCACACGACCAAACTGATTTCCTTCAGTTTCTCCCTCTCACTAAACCCTGTGTTCCCTAATATATCTGGTATGTTATTTGTGCGCTCCTTTGTGAAGACAAAACCAAAGTATATATTTAGTTGGTTAGTCATTTCTTTGTCCTCCAATTTTAAATTCCCCTGTTTCTAACTGTAAGGCACATTCAATAGTCTTCACCAATCTTTTTCTCTTCATGTACTGATTAACAGTCAATCATTATAAGCTTACTCTTGTACTCTCTTTTCCCCTTCTTAATCAATCCCTTTGCTGAATTTTAAACTGCTCCCAATCTTTAGATCTCTTGTTTATCCTCGCCAATTTGTATGCCTCTACCTTGGATCTAATAGCATTTCTAATTTCCCTTGTAGGACATGGTTTGGCCACCTTTCCTGTTTCACTTTTACACCAGAAAGGAATAAATAGTTCATGTTTGCCATTGCCTCTCCACTGTCACCCCTTCAAGTAACGTTTCCCAATCCATCCACCTCACCTCATAGCATCATAATTTCCTTTTTTAAGATTCAGGACCCTAGTCTCAAAATCAATGATGTCACTCTGCACCTTGATGAAAAAGTCTATCATTATATTTGCTGATGCCCAAGGGGTCTTGCACTTCTAGTTTGGCAATTATTCCTTTCTCATGACATAATACCCAATCCAGTATGTCCTGTTCTCTAGTTAAAGGGTTTTCAAAGTATGGGTTGCGACCTGAGGTTGGGTCTGGGGCGGGTGTCCAGAGAGTCATGGAACAATCGGTCACGCCGTTCCCACAATGGTCCTGATTGCGGGAGAAGTGCCTCAATGGCCGCTGCTGTCGACTTTTAAATAAATGAGACTGTGTGGAGTCTCCTGGTCAGAAGTGGCAGCAGAGGGCAGTATTTGAGCCCTGCGCATATATTTGACATCAAGTGCCCTCCAGGAGCAAAATCATGGAACCGGTTTCCTTCAATTTTACAGTGGCTGGCAAAGAAGGCAAGTGAACTGTGGAGATGAATGGTTTTCTTAAAAGTAAGAAATGGCCAGAGACTGAAATAGGCAGTTTACCTATTGGACAGTGTGGTAAACCACTGTTACACCTGTATTAGGTGATGTAAGGTAGGACCTGTACTACAGGTTCGCCGGTAGCCCCTGCCTACTGGCTCCACCCCGTAGGAGAAGCGTGTCCACTATTCAGCAGCCATTTCGGCAGCTGCTATGGGAAGCCACACATCTTACTGCAATAAAGCCACAGTTGTATCCAACCTTAGTCTTTGTACAATTGATCGTGCATCAGACAGGATCTCACAACAGAATCTGCTGGAGAGAGTTACGGAGAGTCCAGGAGAGCAGTGCTAGTGTTAGCTCTGTACAGAGATCCAGGGGGCTGGATTATCCGCCCCGCCATGCCACATTTATTTTTTACCCCGCCGGTAGGATGCTCCGTTACGCCGGCTGGTCAATGGCGTTTCCGATTGTGGGGAAGCCTCATGCTGTGAGGAAACCCCTGGGCTGCCAACAAAATGAAGCATCTGGCCGGCTGAGAATCCAGACCAAAGCCTTTGGTTAACAGCCCACAAAGAAGAAACTTAACTCGAAACAAAGAAGTAATAAAGATGATTTCTTGTGGTATGGTTTTGTCAATTCTGCCAATGCAAGTAAGGATACAAAGCCCATATGTGTTATATGAGGGATGTATTGGCAAATGAGAGGAGAAGTTTCAGATTTTGAAAGAGAAGTGCTGGACGAAAAGTTACTTTTGAGATTGAGACTCCAAAGTCAGTTATTAACCTGGAGCTGACACCAAATTAAAAGACTACACTGCTGTAGCTGACCTGTAATACCACACTAAAACCGTACCAATAGCATTCTGGAGTAGCATCTCCCAGGAGTATTGAGTGCTGAGTAATACACGCATTTTGTTGCTATTGTCCTTCACGAAGACCTACATGAGCGAAGTTGGATTTTCCATTTTCAGAAAGATGAAAACGGCACAAAGGAACCGGCTGCAGTCTGCACCTAATATGCACATTGCCCTCTCCTCCTTTGAATCTGATTCTTGTGAGTTTGTGAGGGTCAAGCAGGCTCCACTTTCACATTAAAGGTAAGCGAAAGTGGCGTATGTCGCGAAAGGCGGCCAGCATGCGTTGCGAAGGTTGTCTAGTTGACAAAAGTGGGTCCCAGAAAAAAATGTTTGAAAAACACTGCTCTAGTTGGTGTCTCAACATATTGGTCCAGAAAACCATCCCACTGGAAATTCCTCTTCCACAGTATTAGGACTAATTTGATTTGCCCAATCCTGGTGCAGATTAGAGTCATCCATAATTACAGATGTTCCTTTATTGCATGCGCTTCTCATTTCCTGTTTAATGCCATTCCCAATATCAACACTTCAGATTAGGGGACTATATAACAAACTCCACTAATATTTTTTGCCTCTTAGTGTTTCTCAGCTCTACTCTTACAGATTCCAAATCATCGGAGCTAATATCCTCGCTGCCTTAGGAGGAACCTTTGAGCAGATTGCATGAAGCCATTTACGGTGCTGTCTTCAGCAGTGCCAGATCTCTCTCTCTCTCTCTTTGTTCATTCTCTCTCTCTCCATCAATTCTGTCCAACTGTCGATTTCCGAAGACTCGGCTCCTGCTCCAGTGGCACTATAGCAGCTATAGCTATTGGTATTAATCAATTAACACAAGCAACAACTCTGAACCCACGGTGTGGAAAGACATAACTGGAATCAAAACATGGAATGCATCAAAATAAACAATAAATTGAATCATTCAACTCATGCTGAAACTAATTTCATGAAGTGATCAAAACCATGAATAGATCAGCTGCATTCGTACAGACAGTGGATGGGTCAGCATTTTTGGTGCAGACCCTTTATCACCGCTGTTCTAATGTGTTCCGGCTGCTATAGATCTTAGATCATAGAATTTACAGTGCAGAAGGAGGCCATTCGGCCGTTGAATCTTCAACGGCCCTTGGAAATAGCACCCTACCCAAGTCCACACCTTCACCCTATCCCCACAAACCAGCAACCCCACCCAACACTAAGGGCAATTTTGGACACTAAGGGCAATTTATCATGGCCAATCCACCTAACCTACACATTTTTGGACTGTGGGAGGAAACCGGAGCACAGGAGCAAACCCATGCACACGGGGAGAACGTGCAGACTCCGCACAGACAGTGACCCAAGCCGGGAATCGAACCTGGGACTCTGGAGCTGTGAAGCAATTGTGCTAACCACTATTTTACCGTGCTGCCCCAATCATTTTAAATCAATTGCTCATCTCTCTATTTTCAGTTGAATTAACTGGCAGTCTTGTATACTCAATCCGACATATGGTAATTTGACAAATTCAGAGAATGACACAAGGAAATCTCTTATGGAGATAGGCTGTGTACAGTAGCAATAGTTACAACATGATGGTAGATCCTTCTGGATCACCATCCCCAAAGTCTGCCTGATACCGGGCTGCAGTAACGGACTTTAACGCACCCTTCTTCTCATCCAGACTATTGAGACATTTCTACATCTTTCATTTCCACATTCACCACCTTCCCTCCACTGGTTGCCTTGCTGCCACCTCTTTCCACATCCATGCTGTCCATTGGCCTTGACCTCGTTGGGGCAGATTCAACATCCATGACAGATCTCTCCCTCTGACTGTGCTGAATCTGTTTCAGTAAATGTCTCCTTTTCTTCCCTGAGAGTGTGATATTCACCCTCTTTCCTGGCACCATGGCTCCACTACCTTCAACAGGATCAGTGTTTTGATTAATTTGTGGGTCAGGAGCTCTGACCTGGAGCTTGGCGTCTAAACACTGTTGCCAACAACTTATCCGGTGAGACCAGGTAACTGCAAAAGCCACAAAGGTACTTCAAAAGTAACTCACCATGTGAGTAATTTCAACACATTTATGATTATAAATTGCCACACAAATACAAATGCTATTTGCAATGATTCAACAAGAGGACTTGCCCTTTACTAAGCTGTAGGACAAGAAGTCCCCGAGAGAAATTATTTTACAGTTCCTAGTTTTATATTAAGCAGAGCACTACATGACTAAAGTTTTCTGTTTACTGACCTGATTAATGCACTAATCAGTTTGATGTCAGATATGTTGACAAGTTACAGAAAAGCTAAGCTCCTGTAATGTGTGGACTGTATTTAGATACTTGTGTGTGTCATGATATGCACTCATGCACATAATGAGATACAGACAGGCAGTGACAGACACCCAGTACAGCCAATCAACACACAGGACAGAACACAACCAATCACCAGGCAGAAAACTAGAAGGTGGTCTCCCACTATAAAACACACGAGGCATCAACACTCTGCCTCTTTCAATTGGCGACAACTGTAGTGATAGTCAGGGTGTATTTATCAGTTAGCACCTTCTGCACTTGACTCAGAGCTAGTCTGGTCTAGTTAGTTATAGTAAGCACACTTAGATTAGTAGAGTATCAAACCCACAGCGAACTGTGTGCACTGCTTAACAAGTACAATAAAGCGTATTGAACTGACATCAAAGTTTAGAGTCTACTTTCAAGTACAACTGCATCAAGTTGCAGTCGGTGTTACCCCAAGGTGAATAACACAACATGGTACCAGTAGTCTACTATCTCTAAGTGGTTTACCTTGAGTGATTCCGTGATGACCAGCAAGTGCCTTCCAGCGGCATCGAGAAGATCAGACCCCTCCACAGCTACGGATCTCTGACAATCTCGACACCAACTGGCTGATCTTCAAGCAAAGGTTCCTTCTCTACGTTGAGGCCTCAGACATCGAGGATGCGTCTGATGCCAGAAAAATCACGCTGCTCCTATCAACTGCGGGGGACCAAGCCATCCAGATTTTCAACTCACTTAATTTTACCGACGGCCAGGACAAGACCAAATTCAAGACCGTTTTGGAGTAGTTCGACAGTCACTGTGAAGTCGAAACAAATAAGAGCTTTGAGCGCTATATCTGTCAGCAACGCCATCAAGGTACGGATTAACCTTTCCAATCCTTTCTAGCTCATCTCCGTATATTAGCGCAGTCCTGCCGCTGATTCCACCATCAGGGATCAGATCTTGTTTGGGGTGCACTCCGATTCCTTGCAGGAGCAACTCCTCAAAATTAAACACATGATACTGCCAGTCACAATCGAGATGTGTATAACGCATGAGCATGTGAGAAATCGATACTCCTGTTTCAAATTGGCAGAATATGAAATACTTGCCTCCCACGAGGCAGAGAGTGTACAGGCTATCGCCCAGATGCAGCGCCTCAGTATCAATGAAAGCGGCCATTTACCGCGCTTTTCCTGGGGCCCCACGCATGCGCAACACGAACGGGAGAATGAAGCGGCCGAAAACCAAACTGCGCAGGTGCAAACGTCAGCTGACTGCACTGCGCATGTGCGACGACGCACGGAGCGTAACGACCTCAACGTCATTACGTGCCCGAACTGCGGCCCACTTAAAGCAGAAATGCCCTGCAAAAGGCAGGCGATGTATAAATTGTGGGAAGCCTGGACATTATGCAGCCTTGTGCAGGTCTACACCACCCAGTCAAGGGCCAGTGATCCCAATTCCAACGCAAGCGCGTTCGATGAGTACAGCAAGGTTTATCGGATTCTGATCCTGGTAGCACCACGGATAGAACATAGAACATTACAGCGCAGTACGGGCCCTTCGGCCCTCGATGTTGCGCCGACCTGTGAAACCATCTGAAGCCTATCTGACCTACACTATTCCATTTTCATCCATATGTCTATCCAGTGACCACTTAAATGCCCTTAAAGTTGGCGAGCCTACTACTGTTGCAGGCAGGGCGTTCCACACCCCTACTACTCCCTGAGTAAAGAAACTGCCTCTGATATCTGTCCTATATCTATCACCCCTCAAGTCCCTGAGCTATTCCTCGTAAGACCTTCCCTCCATACCAGGCAACATCCTAGTAAATCTCCTCTGAACCCTTTCCAAAGCTTCCACATCCTTCCTATAATGTGGTGACCAGAACTGCATGCAGTACTCCAGGTGCGGCCGCACCAGAGTTATGTACAGCTGCAGCATGACCTTGTGGCTCTGAAACTCAATCCCCCTACTGATAAAGGCTAGCACACCATATGCCTTCTTAACAGCCCTATTAACCTGGGTGGCAACTTTCAGGGATTTATGTACCTGGATGCCGAGATCTCTCTGTTCATCTACACTACCAAGAATCTTGCCATTAGCCCAGTACTCTGCATTCCTGTTACTCCTTCCAAAGTGAACCACCTCACACTTTTCCGCATTAAACTCCAGCTGCCACCTCTTAGCCCAGCTCTGCAGTTTATCTATGTCCCTCTGTATCCTATAACATCCTTCAGCACTATCCACAACTCCACCGATCTTCGTGTCATCTGCAAATTTACTAACCCATCCTTCTACACCCTCTTCCAGGTCATTTATAAAAATGACAAACAGCAGTGGCCCAAAAACAGATTCTTGCAGTACACCCAAGCAACTGAACTTGCCATCAACCACCACCCTCTGTCTTCTTTCAGCTAGCCAATTACTGATCCAAACCACTAAATCACCTTCAATCCCATACTTCCTTATTTTCTGCAATAGCCTACCGTGGGGAATCTTATCAAACGCCTTACTGAAATCCATATACACCACATCAACCGCTTTACCCTCATCTGCCTGTTTGGTCACCTTCTCAAAAAACTCAATAAAGTTTGTGAGGCATGACCTACCCTTCACAAAACCATGTTGACTATCGCTAATCAACTTGTTCTTTTCAAGATGATTATAAACCCTATCTCTTATAACCTTTTCCAACATTTTACCCACAACCGAAGTAAGGCTCACAGGTCTATAATTACCCAGTCTTCCGGCACTATTCCTGTCGACAAAGACAACATAAAGATCAAGGACAAAGGCTCTGCAATCTCCTCCCTGGCTTCCCAGAGAATCCTAGGATAAATCCCATCTGGCCCAGGGGACTTATCTATTTTGACATTTTCCAAAATTGATAACACCTCCTCCTTTTGAACCTCAATTCCATCTAGCCTGGTCGACTGAACCTGAGTATTCTCCTCGACAACATTGTCTTTCTCCAGTGTAAACACTGATGAAAAATATCCATTTAACCCTTCCCCTATCTCCTCTGATTCCACACACAACTTTCCACTACTATCCTTGATTGAACATAGAACATAGAACATAGAACGATACAGCGCAGTACAGGCCCTTCGGCCCTCGATGTTGCACCGACATGGAAAAAATCTAAAGGCCATCTAACCTACACTATGCCCTTATCATCCATATGTTTATCCAATAAATTTTTTAATGCCCTCAATGTTGGCGTGTTCACTACTGTTGCAGGTAGGGCATTCCACGGCCTCACCACTCTTTGCGTAAAAAACCCACCTCTGACCTCTGTCCTATATCTATTACCCCTCAATTTAAGGCTATGTCCCCTCGTGCTAGCAACCTCCATCCGCGGGAGAAGGCTCTCGCTGTCCACCCTATCTAACCCTCTGATCATTTTGTATGCCTCTATTAAGTCACCTCTTAACCTTCCTCTCTCTAACGAAAACAACCTCAAGTCCATCAGCCTTTCCTCATAAGATTTTCCCTCCATACCAGGCAACATCCTGGTAAATCTCCTCTGCACCCGTTCCAAAGCTTCCACGTCCTTCCTATAATGAGGCGACCAGAACTGTACGCAACACTCCAAATGCGGCCGTACTAGAGTTTTGTACAACTGCAACATGACCTCATGGCTCCGGAACTCAATCCCTCTACCAATAAAGGCCAACACACCATAGGCCTTCTTCACAACCCTATCAACCTGGGTGGCAACTTTCAGCGATCTATGTACATGGACACCGAGATCCCTCTGCTCATCCACACTACCAAGAATTTTACCATTAGCCAAATATTCCGCATTTCTGTTATTCTTTCCAAAATGAATCACCTCACACTTCTCCACATTAAACTCCATTTGCCACCTCTCAGCCCAGCTCTGCAGCTTATCTATGTCCCTCTGTAACCTGCAACATCCTTCCGCACTGTCTACAACTCCACCGACTTTAGTGTCGTCTGCAAATTTACTCACCCATCCTTCTGCGCCTTCCTCTAGGTCATTTATAAAAATGACAAACAGCAACGGCCCCAGAACAGATCCTTGTGGTACGCCACTCGTAACTGAACTCCATTCTGAACATTTCCCATCAACTACCACTCTCTGTCTTCTTTCAACTAGCCAATTTCTGATCCACATCTCTAAATCACCCTCAATCCCCAGCCTCCGTATTTTCTGCAATAGCCGACCGTGGGGAACCTTATCAAACGCTTTACTGAAATCCATATACACCACATCAACTGCTCTACCCTCGTCTACCTGTTCAGTCACCTTCTCAAAGAACTCGATAAGGTTTGTGAGGCATGACCTACCCTTCACAAAACCATGCTGACTATCCCTAATCATATTATTCCTATCTAGATTATTATAAATCGTATCTCTTATAATCCTCTCCAAGACTTTACCCACCACAGACGTTAGGCTCACCGGCCTATAGTTACCGGGGTTATCTCTACTCCCCTTCTTGAATAAAGGGACCACATTTGCTATCCTCCAGTCCTCTGGCACTATTCCGGTAGCCAATGATGACCTAAAAATCAAAGCCAAAGGCTCAGCAATCTCTTCCCTGGCTTCCCAGAGAATCCTAGGATAAATCCCATCCGGCCCCGGGGACTTATCTATTTTCACCTTGTCCAGAATTGCCAACACTTCTTCCCTATGCACCTCAATGCCATCTATTCTAATAGCCTGGGTCTCAGCATTCACCTCCACAATATTATCTTTTTCTTGAGTGAATACTGACGAAAAGTATTCATTTAGTATCTCGCTTATCTCCTCAGCCTCCACACACAACTTCCCACCACTGTCCTTGACTGGCCCTACTCTTACCCTAGTCATTCGTTTATTCCTGACATACCTATAGAAAGCTTTTGGGTTTTCCTTGATCCTACCTGCCAAAGACTTCTCATGTCCCCTCCTTGCTCGTCTCAGCTCTCTCTTTAGATCCTTCCTCGCTTCCTTGTAACTATCAAGCGCCCCAACTGAAACTTCACGCCTCATCTTCACATAGGCCTCCTTCTTCCTCTTAACAAGAGATTCCACTTCTTTGGTAAACCACGGTTCCCTCGCTCGACCCCTTCCTCCCTGCCTGACTGGTACGTACTTATCAAGAACATGCAATAGCTGTTCCTTGAACAATCTCCACATATCCAGTGTGCCCAACCCTTGCAGCCTACTTCTCCAACCAACACATCCTAAGTCATGTCTAATGGCATCATAATTGCCCTTCCCCCAGCTATAACTCTTGCCCTGCGGGGTATACTTATCCCTTTACATCACTAACGTAAAGGTCACCGAATTGTGGTCACTGTTTCCAAAGTGCTCACCTACCTCCAGATCTAACACCTGGCCTGGTTCATTACCCAAAACCAAATCCAATGTGGCCTCGCCTCTTGTTGGCCTGTCAACATATTGTGTCAGGAAACCCTCCTGCACACATTGTACAAAGAATGACCCATCTAATGTACTCGAACTATATCTTTTCCAGTCAATATTTGGAAAGTTAAAGTCTCCCATAACAACTACCCTGTTACTTTCGCTCTTTTCCAGAATCATCTTCGCCATCCTTTCCTCTACATCCCTAGAACTATTAGGTGGCCTATAGAAAACTCCCAACAGGGTGACCTCTCCTTTCCTGTTTCTAACCTCAGCCCATACTACCTCAGAAGAAGAGTCCCCATCTAGCATCCTTTCCGCCACCGTAATACTGTCCTTGACTAGCAGCGCCACACCTCTAGATTGGCTCTAATTTTACTCTAGTCATTCTTTTGTTCCTGATATACCTATAGAAAGCCTTAGGGTTTTCCTTGATCCTATCCGCCAACAACTATTCGTGTCCTCTCCTCGCTTTTCTTAACTCTCCCTTTAGGTCCTTCCTGGCTAACTTGTAACTCTCAAGTGCCCTAACTGAGCCTTCATGTCTCATCCTAGCATAAGCCTTCTTCTTCCTCTTGACAAGTGCTTCAACTTCCTTAGTAAACCACGGTTCCCTTGCTCGACAACTTCCTCCCTGCCTGACAGGTACATACTTATCAAGGACACGCAGTAGCTGTTCCTTGATAAAGCTCCACATTTCGATTGTACCCATCCCCTGCAGTTTCCTTCCCCATCCTATACATCCTAAATCTTGCCGAATAGCATCATAATTGCCTTTCCCCCAGCTATAATTCTTGCCTTGCGGTATATACCTATCCCTGCCCATTGCTAAAGTAAACATAACCGAGTTGTGATCACTATCACCAAAGTGCTCACCTACATCTAAATCTAACACCTGGCCGGGTTCATTACCCAGTACCAAATCCAATGTGGCCTCGCCCCTTGTTGGCCTGTCTACATACTGTGTCAGAAAACCCTCCTGCACACACTGCACAAAAACTGACCCATCTATAGTACTCGAACTGTAGTTTAAAGTTAAAGTCCCCCATAACAACTACCCTGTTACTCTCGCTCCTGTCGAGAATCATCTTTGCAATGCTTTCCTCTACATCTCTGGAACTATTCAGAGGTCTATAGACAACTCCCAACAGGGTGACTTCTCCTCTCCTGTTCCTAACCTCGGCCCATACTACCTCAGTAGATGAGTCCTCAAACATCCTTTCTACCGCCGTAATACTTTCCTTGATTAACAATGCCACCCCCCCCCCCCCTCCCCCCCCCCCCCCCCCCCCCCCCCCTCCACCCCCCTCTTTTACCATCTTCACTGTTCGTACAGAAACATCTAAATCCTGGAACCTGCAACAACCATTCCTGTCCGTGCTCTACCCATGTCTCCGAAATCGGCACAACATCGAGATCCCAGGTACCAACCCATGCTGCAAGCTCACCCACCTTATTCCGGATGCTCCTGGCGTTGAAGTAGACACACTTCAAACAAGCGTCTTGCTTGCCGGTGCCCTCTTTCGAACTTTTAACCCTATCCCTGACCTCACTACTCTCAACATCCTGTACACTGGGACTACAATTTAGGTTCCCATCCCCCTGCTGAATTAGTTTAAACCCCCCCGAAGAGCACTAGCAAATCTCCCCTCCAGGATATTGACACCCCTCTGGTTCAGGTGAAGATCATCCTGTTTGTAGAGGTCCCACCTACCCCAAAATGAGCCCCAATTATCCAGGAAACCAAAACTCTCCCTCCTGCACCATCCCTGTAGCCACGTGTTCAACTCCTCTCTCTCCTTATTTCTCACTTCGCTAGCATGTGGCACAGGTAACAACCCAGAGATAACAACTCTGTTTGTTCTAGCTCTCAGCTTCCACCCTAGCTCCCTGAATTTCTGTCTCAAATCCCCATCTCTCTTCCTACCTATGTCGTTGGTACCTATGTGGACTACGACTTGGGGCTGCTCCCCCTCCCCCTTAAGGATCCAGAGGACAACTGCCTGGAGACCCCTATCATGCAGGCATCATAACTACATGTGAGTATGCCTCCTCAAATTCAGCAAGACACCTATCTATCCTCAATGTGGATTCCGCGGATGAATGCCGTGCTGTCGTACAAGTAAATCAATGCAGCATACAGTTCAAGCTGGACACTGGTGCGTCTGCCAATCTCATCTCTCAAGCTGATTTTGACCGCATTAAAAAGCAACCCAAAATTCTTCCGCCAACCTGCCAGCTCCTCGATTATAATGGCAATGCCATAACTGCACTAGGATCTTGTCATCTACTCGTCTCCAACAAGACCATCAATGTCAAACTGCGATTCGAAATCATCAAGCCTGATAAGTCATCCCTGCTAAGTGCCCATGCGTGCAAGCAACTCAACCTCATACAGCGAGTCCATGCCATGTCTTCTTCCAATGTGGATCTTCAGGCTGATATTGATGACATCCTTGCTCAATATCCGGATGTGTTTGATGGAATGGGCACTCTACCATACTGCTACAAGATCCTACTCAGGCCTGATGCCACACCTGTAATCCATGCACCACGCAGGGTACCGGCTCCTCTGAAGGAACGTGTAAAGGTACAGCTACAGGAGCTCCAAGACCAGGGCATCATCTCCAAAGTGATGGAACCGACTGACTGGGTCAGCTCGATGGTCTGTGTGAAGAAGCCCTCAGGATTGGCAGATGTGTATAGATCCCAAAGATCTTAACCAGAACATAATGCGGGAACACTACCCGATCCCGCAGAAGGAGGAACTGATCAGTGAGATGGCACACGCCAAATTCTTCACGAAGCGAGATGCATCACGTGGTTTCTGGCAGATACAACTGGATGAGTCCAGCAGGAAGCTCTGCACGTTCAACTCAGCATTTGGCAGGTACTGTTATAACCATATGCCGTTCGGCATTCTGTCAGCCTCTGAAATCTTCCACAGGATCATGGAGCAGATGATGGAGGGCATTGAGGGTGTGCGTGTCTACGTGGATGATGTAATCATATGGTCCATGACCCCCCCCCCGAGGAACACATATCTCATCTCAAACAAGTCTTTCGACGTGTCCATGCAAATGGCCTCAAGCTGAACAAGGCCGAGTGCTCCTTTGGCATGTCATCCATCAAGTTCTTGGGCAACCAGATATCCCAGCAGGATGTGCGACCAGATTCAGACAAGGTCAAGGCCATTAACGCCATGAAGACACCGGAAGACAAGAAGGCGGTACTACGCTTCCTTGTAATGGTGAACCTCTTGGGAAAATTCATCCCCAACATGGCCTCACACACCACGGCTCTCAAGCATCTGGTGAAGAAGTCAACTGCCTTCCAGTGGCGACCCACACATCAAGCAGAGTGGCTCGAGCTGATAGCAAAGCTCACCACTGCTCCGGTACTTGCGTTTTTTAACCCGGACAGGGAAACAAAATTCTCCACGGATGCCAGCCAGGACGGCATTGGTGTGGTGCTCCTCCAGAGGGATGACTCCTTGTCCTGGGCTCCAGTTGCTTATGCGTCAAGGGCCATAACTCCTACTGAACAGTGGTATGCCCAAATAGAAAAAGAGTGCCTGGGCCTCCTAACCGGCATTGTAAAGTTCCATGACTACGTCAATGTAGCCACCTAAGATGGACACTGGGCTACAAAATGGAGAACTGCTAAGGCTGCAGGGAGAAAACAGTCTTAGCAAGGACAAGCAGTTTGCAGAAGGCTAATTAGCATTCTGCAAACTGGTACAGAAACCAGTTTGTGGCCAGGTGCAGAATCTCAGCTAAAGGTGTAAATGGCAACAACGATTTACATAGTAATGAGGTGATCCAGATCCAGGCCCACACAATAGAAACATTTAGGTATGAATGGATACTTTTGAGTAGACGCCCAGACGAAACGGCACCATAGTATCCATCACAAAGAACCATAGAGACCGCCCCACCCATTGAGAAGCGACCCTCAGATTGGGGGGTTTGGAAAATATCGATTGGGAGAAGGCCCAATCGATACACGGCAGGTAGAGAACCGCCCCGAAGAGGCACAGACTTTGGGGGACCTATAAAAGTAGACCCCGCACATGGTCCGGTCTGTTGTTTTTGGCTCCGGCTCTCTGCTGTTTTCATCGCTTTGCTGATACATCGCATCCTGACTCCAGTTCCATCACCAGCCGTTGAGCCACCAGCCATCGAACTGTAAGTGTCACCACAACGATCGCTACGTGATCCAGACTTTGCTAGACCCTGACGATTTTAAGACCCTGAGAGTTGCAGACCAAGAACGGGACGAAGGCCTCGCTCCCTGACCTTGCCTGTTCCTGTCTAGATAAGTATTTTAGTCGTTTAGTTTAGAAGTAACTTAGTCTCTTTAGCGTATGCATGTGTATTTATTATATTTGTTATAATAAATATCAATCGTTTGAACTTACTAATCGGTGTACAGATTTATTACTTTGAACCTGACCTTGATGTACTTGTGAGGTGTCTAAATACGGCACCTGGCGACTCCTGAGCAGAATTACATACACAGAGCCGTAGTAGTGTTAACGGCCTTTAAACGGAGTAGTGTTAATACACTCCAATAAAACACGTAACACTCAAGTAAAACGTGCAACATTTAGTGGCGACTTCCTGACGGGACGCGGTTACAAGTGGCACCCCTACTCCGTCGAGGACCCAGAAATTTGAATTAGAGATCTGAGTAAAGAAAAAGAAAAAAATCACAAGTAATCAAGGTGTTCAAACGAATAAACGTAATTCGGAAGTGTGTTTTGTGCATGCGTACTAACAGGGTTGTAAGGTAAACCTGAGAGCATTTTTGTTGCGACAAACTTTTGGGAGTTTTGTGAACGGAACATAGCGTAAGCCTTACCCGTCTCGTAAAACATAACCTCAACACCCCCTGTTCCAAATTCAAGTGAGTCAGAGAAAATGGCCATGCAGGCAATGGAACGCCTCATGAACCCAGAACGGTTTGTGGTCGCAGCGACCAGCAGTAGCCGAGTAGGTCAGTGTCCCGTGTGGGAGCTGGAACTCCGCAAGTATCTGCAAGGAAAGGGATGGCCCCTTTGGAAAGAGTTCTGTATGAATGAGGAGACAGGTCACGGAAGTATAGGACATACTTGGTGGGAGAACCTCTCTCAAATTCATAAGAAAACCCTTAGTAAAGCACGCAAGCCGATGGCAATTGTGTCCCACCCAAGATGTCAGAAGTAATGTCCTTTTGGTCAAGTTAGCTATCCTAAATCCCATTTGATTACTTATCACTGCTATGTCCTATGGGCAGAGCCGCGCAACGGCGCACAGACAGAGCCCACAAGGACATAATACTATACAATACAATACAATACAATGTGATTTACATTCACCACATCCAGTCTGTACTCCGTGTACACATTACAAGCTTGATTAAATAAGCCAACTTTGTCCAGGTTGTCGTGTTTATTCCTCTCTGTACTGAGCTGAGCCACAGGGAATATCCCCACGTGGAAGCTGACACAATACACAGGTCTTGAAACTGCTCCTACATCAAATGAAGTGTCACTATTTCTTCTATAGGAGCCAAGGCACATTAATGCAGTATTTTCCAAGGTGTTTCAGAGGAAAGAATAAATCATTCCTTCTGGCAATGTTGGCTGCCTACAGCATTCAGCAACGCCAAAATTTCATCATAATAGTCTACAATAACTTTTCACTGGCAGCTGAAAGATAAAACCTCATATGTGTATCTGTCAAAATCTATTGCTAAACATAAATGAGTGCCAAGCCTAAATGAACTGATCTCAGCCAGGAAGGCGGTAGGAAGCTACAAGAAGCCTCATAGTCCCTGAGATCGGGAAGATCAAAAAACAGCCATGTTTCCGCTTCTGATTTCTGCCGCAAAAGTGCATATGTATGTGAACAAGCTTGGCCACCATGTCCCCTTACAACCTACTCCACCACTGATACTTAATGCCCAGCCTAACACCTGTGCTCACGCGGTCAAGGTATTTGAGGATGGCTGGAATTTGTGGAACTGTACTGCAGTTTGACTCGTGATTCAGAAGGTGCGGAGAAAAAATGTTTACTGATATTTTTTCATTATTTATATCTGAATATAGAATGTTGATGACTTAATTAAATCATCAATTGGGGGAATTACAGAGCCTGAGTGTGTGAGAAACCTGAATATATTGTCAATAGCTTGGAGCTCTGTGTCTCAGTTTCAATAGCATCTTGCAAATTGTTAGTTTAAACTGAGTAAGGAGCACCCATGGGGCGACTGTATGACAATAACTGAATTTAAAGCATAGGCTACATATTTAATCTGTTTTCTAATTTTTAAAAATCTAAATTTGCATACTTTTTATGCAATGAAAGCCCAGGAGAAGTGGGAGTTAGGAAGTGGATTAATTGCCGCTTCACAAGCCACTATAAACATTGTACAGGAGAACCATTGTCATCACAGTAAGTGTTTTCACACTGCTCCATGGCTGAACCAGCCAAATAAAAGATCCTGTGGTGCGCTATTCTCTTAGCTACTGAAGAAATGTATATCAGTCTTCTGCAGTGCCATGATTCCTGTTTTGTTACCTGTGTGGTAGGTAACATGTGCTACTCAATCCTTGGCTAATGAAGAGGTCTTCTGAATCTCGATGAAGAAGACTCGAACTCATCCAGTAATAACTAAAGGTTTATTGAGTAACTAACAATAATTGCATGAGTTCTTCACTTTAACTTTGATACTAGTGATAAGGTTAACAAGATCTAACTACAGTAACTATATGTAACTCCAATAGCCATATGAACTACTCGGTCAATGGAAGAGTCTACAAAATTATGAGAGGTATGGACAGGGTGGATAGCAACAAGCTTTTTCCAAGAGTGGGGGTGTCAATTACAAGGGGTCACGATTTCAAGGTGAGAGGGGGAAAGTTTAAGGGAGATGTGCGTGGAACGTTTTTTACGCAGATGGTGGAGGGTGCCTGGAACGCTTTGCCAACGGATGTGGGAGAGGCAGGCACGATAGCATCATTTAAAATGCATCTAGACAGATATATGAATGGGCAGGGAACAGAGTGAAGTAGACCTTGGAAAATAGGCGACAAGTTTAGATAAAGGATCTGGATTGGCGCAGGCTGGGAGGGCCTGTGCTGTAATTTTGTTTGTTCTTTGTACTCTGCTATTGCCCTGCTCACAGTGCGCCCCCGAGAGAGACAGAGACCCAATGTGGTTTGCCTGTTGGTCCGGCCCTCTAGTGATCACGTAGTGCTACTGATTACACATTAACCCCTTGTGTACATGTACATATAAAGATCACCACAATTCTAAATGAGCTTTTACTCATTTGCAAAATTTCCACTTTTCTGCCAGGTCCTTCCCTGAACACATGGCGTGAATGCAGTTATACTGAGGCCATTGTGAAATCCGAGCTGTGGGAAATGGTCTCCCTGGAGTCTGAAGTGTTAAAAACTATTGGACATTGAGCAGTAGCTCTACTTTCAATCAATCAGTAGCTCCTCCTGGTTACCATTCTTTACATGTGAACCTAGACAACAAGTGTTAATTACTCCCTCTGGGAGTATCACAGTTGTGCCAAAATTATCGCCCACGCAGAAGTCCTTCCTTCAGGTCTTGTCGCACTTTAGAAAATCAGGATCATTTTCCACTCCCTAATCCATTAGTGCTGAGATAGCCGCCCACTGCCACTCTGGGCCAGATTAATTCATTTAATGCAATTGAACATAGGTCTTTCTGATTTGGATGATTCTGCTACATGTTACCTTTAGAATGGAACGACTGTCTCAAATACTAAGATAAAATCCATCCATCGAACCATAGTTTCTGTATTGAAACAATGTGGCTTCCACACGTGGAAGGTAGTTTTCAACTGAACATAGAACACACAGTGCAGAAGGAGGCCTTTCGGCCCATCGAGCCTGCACCGACCCACTTCAGCCCTCACTTCCACCCTATTCCCGGAACCCAACAACCCCTCCTAACCTTTTTGATCACAAAGGGCAATTTAGCATAGCCAATCCATCTAACCTGCACATCTTTGGACTGTAGGAGGAAACCGGAGCACCCAGAGGAAACCCACGCAGACACAGGAAGAAGGTGCAGACTCCGCACAGACAGTGACCCAGCGGGGAATTGAACCTGGGACCCTGGAGCTGTGAAACAACTGTGCTACCGTGC
Source organism: Scyliorhinus canicula (assembly GCF_902713615.1). Lineage (NCBI taxonomy): Eukaryota > Metazoa > Chordata > Chondrichthyes > Carcharhiniformes > Scyliorhinidae > Scyliorhinus > Scyliorhinus canicula. The sequence continues at coordinate 32,358,204 of NC_052153.1, forward strand.
TGCCCTGGTCAGAAGTTAGCACCTTAAACTTTGAGGAGCGGTCTCCCACCATTTGAATTTCACAATGGTTCCAGTATAACTGCAATTATGTCATATATGTTTTAAAATCCAGTCCATCTTTACATTTTTAACCCGAATGAAGAGCAGAAAGGATGGATCGTTCTTCATACCTTAATTTAATCTATGCTGATACTTCAGTACACTAGATTGTGCATGAATGCATAAGGCAGGTGGAGATGGATGGATTGCTTTATAGGACTGGGAGTTACAGCTAGAAGTGTCCCTTATGGCAAAAGCCAGAATGGGTGGCCCAAGGAATCCTGTAATAAAATGAGGAAATGCTGGAAATAGTCAGTTCGGCTGCATCTGGAGAAGAGGAGCAAAAATGAGAACAGGAGTCATATCTCTGGCTGGCTTTCCACATATACAGCATGCTGATACTGCACACATACCAATCCTCACACTCCAGGTCAACCATAAACATTCAAGGGGCGGGAATCTCCATTGGCTGATGCTGAAATCCCGAAACGCGATTGGGGGAGAACAGGTTCTGACACTGGAATGGCGGTGGGTGCCGATTTGACGGCAAATCACATTTCTCCATCACCTCGACTGCGGTGGCCATGCATTTTGGAATGCACGTACAGTAAACACCATTTGCATGTGATTAGTGGGCCTGACCGGTATTCACCGGGGCCTCTGCGATGCTCCATCTCCGATGGGCCGAATTCCCGACGATGTGGATCACTTGTGCTTTTAAAATCGAATGAAGTCCCTCCTGCCTTCCTATCGGCCCTCCCCCGATTCTGGCAGCCCGGACTGAGTCCACAGCCGGCATGCGGGTATCACGGACAGTGGGACCATGAGTGGTCCACGCTGTTGGGAATTCGGCTGGTCAGGGACAGAGAAAAGTGGGGCGGGCCTCAGTCAATTGCCTCAGGTGTTGGATAATCAGCATGGCGTACTCCCTGGGTATGCTACTGTTCGGGGGTGTGGGGGGGGGGGGGGGAGAATCGCGGAAACAGGGCCTGTCCCGAGTTCATGCGGGAAGCTGGATTTTCCCCACCCGTCGCCAAACACAATTCCGGCATCGGAGTGTGGAGAATCCAGCCCCAGGTGTAGTCTCATGTTCTTCATGTGAAATGTCACGTTGGAATCGGATTGACTGTTTATGATTGGTATTTTCAGGGCGGCATGTGGTGCAGTGGTTTGCACTGGGACTGCGGCGCTGAGGACCCGGATTCGAATCCCGCCCCTGGGTCACTGTCCGTGTGGAATTTGCACATCCTCCCCGTGTCTGCGTGGGTTTCCTCCCAGAGTCTGAAGATGTGCAGGTTAGGTGGATTGGCCATGCTGAATTGCCCCATAGTGTCCTAAAGGTTAGGTAGGGTTACTGGGTTACGGGGACAGGGTGGAGACGTGGGCTTAAGTCGGGTGCTCTTTTCAAATGTTGTTGCAGGCTCGATGGGCTGAGTGAGTCCTTCTGCACTGTAAATTCTACAATTCTATGTATTTATTTTCTTATTCATTTTTCAGAATATGGGCATCGCTGGCTAGGCCAACATTTATTGCCCATCCCTGGTTGCCCTTCAGAAAGTGGTGATGATCTGCCATCTTGAACTGCTGCAGCCCCTGAGGTGTATACACACAGTGCTGTTAGGCAGTCCGCAGCATTCCATGCAGATGTTGGCTAGATGGTGGCATGAGAGCACTGGGCACCTGGCCATGGTGGCTCTCAGGGATGTGTGCAGAGCACGTCTCGATGTACTCACCCTGGATGCCCTCCTCAGGTTGTGCATTTTTTTCCGGCACTGTTCGCCGGTCCATGGGGTGTGACCCACCGTGCTTACGGCATTGCCCATCTCCCTCTAATTGCGGCGGACTGTGCTACCTGGGTGCCGGTGGCCCCGTCTAGGGCACAGGATCGTCCTCCTCTCCTCGACCGCTCCCAGCAGCGTGTCGAGGTCTTGGTCCCTGAACCTGGGGGTGTCATGGTGGACAGCGGCCATCTCGCAGGCCTCGGGACTGCTATGCGGCGCCGTGTCATCAGGGCGTCGCGCTAATCCAGCGGCGATATGGCGCCATGCCCCCTCGTCGCAGCGCTCATGCTGGCTCCTTTTGTGGGCCAGAATCCGCCCTCAGAGCGGTCCGTTCACACCATTGTAAAACGCAACGGCGGTTACGACTGTGTGACTCTGTCATGGGATTAGAGAACCCCACTCAAAGGATCGGATAGGCCTCGGAGAATACCGCGTAAGGCTGCTATTGATATGCAAACTCTGTTTACTGTACATATGTTATGGAATGCATTGACGCCGCTGTTGAGGCGCTGGCTAATTGCGATTTGTGTGAATCCAGCCCCAGCCACGATTTCGGCATCAAGACCGATTCTCCACGCCTTTCCTGATTTTGGCATCGGCCGACGGCGAATCCCCGATGTTTTGCTGCAATCATACAGAGCACTGGTGAGACCACGAGCGGGATTCTCGGGCCGCCCAGCCACATGTTTCTCGGTAGCAGGAGACGGCACGCTCCCACCACCATCGATGGGAATTCCCATTGAGGTCACCCCATGCGGCCAAGAAATCAGCGGCCTACGGTCAAACCACCAGCAAAGTATCAGAGACTTATGCCCGACATCGTGAGTGCTGTGTACACTTTGGTCTCATTTAAGAAATGATATAAATGCATTAGAGAGGTTCAGAGAAAGTTAACTTAACTGACAGCTGGAATGGGGAGTCGTTTTACAAGAAAAGGTTGGACAGGCTGGGCCTGTTCCCATTGGAGTTTAGAAGATTGAGAGGTGGGAGGGATTCTCCCTCAACCAGCGGGGCGGGCAATACAGGCACCATAGAGTGGTGTGAACCACTCCAGCGTCGGGCTGCCCGGAAGGTGCGGAATCCGCCGCACTTCCGGGGGCTAGGCCGGCGCTGGAGAGGTTAGCGCCACGCCAAAGGGCCTCTGCCGGCTGCCGCGAGTTGGCGCATGCGCAGGAGCTCCAGCGTGCTCTGGCGCATGCACAGAGCCACTGCCGTGTTTCCTGTGAATGCGCAGGGTGTTTCTTCTCCGTGCCACCCATCCTTACACAGGCCGGCACGGAGGGAAAGAGTGCCCCACGGTACAGGCCCGCCTGTGGGGGCCCACCCTGGGGCTGGATCCCTCATGCTCCCCTGAGGACTCTGCAAGCTGACCTCAAAGCTAGGTCACGCCAGTCCATTTCATGCCGGCGGGTCTGGCCGAAAACAGGCGGCGGCTCGGCCCATCGGGGCCCGGAGAATCGCCGGGGGGGGGGGCCACTGCCAACGGCCCCCAACTTGCACGGCGCGATCCCTGCCCCTGCCCAAAAACTGGCGCTGGAGAATTCGGCAGCCGCCGTCAGAGCAGCGGGGCGGGTTTCACGCTGCCCCCCGGCGATTTTCCAAGACGGCGGGGGGTTGGAGAATCACGCCCGTGATCTCATTAAAACATATAAGCCTGAGGGGACTTGATAAGGTAAATGCTGAAGAGGTTTTTGGGAGAGACCAGACTAGGGGATACATTTAAAAAATAAGGGATCTCCTATTTTCCTTTTTTAGTTCATTTTTAGGGATGTTGGAAAATTTAGCTGGCTAACCACAATTCGTTGCCCATCCCGAATTACTCTTGAGAAGATGGTGGTTAGCTACCTTCTTGAATTGCTGCATTTCATGTGGTGTAGATACACCCAATGTGCTATTCGGAGTGCATTCCAGGATTTTGACCCAGCGACAGTGAAGGACCGACAATATATTTCTAAGTCACGATGGTTAGTGACTTGGAGGGGAACTTCCAAGTGGTGGTGTTCCCATGCATCTGCTGCCCTTGTCCTTCTAGATGGCAGTGGTATTGGATTTGGAAGGTGGTCTCGAAGGAATCTTGGTGAGTTACTGCAGTGCATCTCCTAGATGGCACACAGGGCTGGCACTCTTCGTTGGTGGAGGTGGGATTGAATTTTTGTGGAAAGGCTACTTTGTCCTGGATGGTGTCGAGCTTCTTGAGTGATGTTGGAGCTGCACTCAGCCAGGCAAGTGGAGAGTATTCCATTACACTCCTGACTTGTGCTTTGCAGATGGTGGACAGGCTTTGCGGGAGGGGGGTGGGCCGGAGATGAGTTACTCGCCTTTCACCTGCCCTGGTAGCCAGAGTATTAATATGGCTAGTCAGTTTTTGATAAATGGTAACCCCCTAGGATTGTCTCCCTGACTGCATAGATCATCCATCATTACATTATTAATACTTTTCGCATCTAAGTAATTCAATGATATTGATGCCTGACATACCAAATCAGGTCCACAATTTCATGAAGTACAATAATTTGGTTGATTAATTGAAGTAGTTGAGGCATGTGTGCTGAACTAGTCTCAGCTGCCATTAAATTCAGCAAAGGGGAAATGTTGCTCCCAGCACCAAAATTAGAAGTTAGCCTATGCAGGGATTTTTTTTTTTACTTGAACTAATGCAAACTATTGCCAGTACTGTCTGCCAATGCAGAGTGGACATGTAATTAAGCACAGAATTGTTGTTCTGCAGCCTGACCTGCCTGTAGTCATAGAACAGAATCATAGAATTGCCATTCGGCCCATCGAGTCTGCAGAGGCCCCTGGAAAGAACACCCTACCCAAGCCCACACCTCCACCCCATCCCCGTAACCCCACCTGACCTTTTTTTTGGACCCTAAGGGCGATTTAGCATCACCAATCCACTTAACATGCACATCTTTGAACAGTCATTTTTCTGGTTCTAGTCCTCCAAATGCCTGAGGTTGAGAGATACTGAATGGCTAAACTGTCGCTGCAATAACATTGCTGGGCCACAAAAAAATTAGCATAAAAGCTCATAAACATATCACAAGTCCCAGATAGAAAAAAGAAAGGAAAAGGTAAAGTCGCCATAGTCCCAGATGACCATAGGCTGCTTTCCCCTTTGAGGGGGAGAGCTGACTGGTGGTGATTTAACCTGAGGATCACCACACCTCAGGTGAGGGGCAAGGTTGAGAAGGCGGGGCCTTCATCAATAACCTCAGCCGGCTTTGCTCTGCATCATGAACCAACTGTCTAACCAAAGAGAACTAAACCGGCCCCTGGAAAATAGAAAGCCAGTTGGATCAATGGCTGAAATGCTATGATGTCCTTCTCATGGCTATCTGTATACTGTACTGCTGAACCAATGGCTGCCAATTCACACGGCTGTGATTAGCATCTGTCTCCTACAGGCCAGGACATTGAAAGATATAGGCCATGCCCACATCCATAGTTAAATAAGTACACTACCCTGGGGAAACCACACCATGAGGTTGATTAGTGTGATAAAGATGAAAAGTGCTGGAAAATCTCAGCAGGTCTGGCAGCACCTGTGGTCAGTGAAACAGAGTTAACACTTTGAGTCCAATATGATCCTTCTTTGAGGAGCTCGGGAGAAGAGTCATGAAGGAATCAAAATATGTTGCAGAGTTACTGGAAGAATGTGCAGTGTTGTTGAAGGCGTTGAAAGATACCCTTCCAGTCATAAGGGAGTGGTGCTGTATCTTTGGAACAATTAGTGTAGATTTATGGGATATAAATGGTAACTCAATATTCCTGGTTACAAGGTCTCTCGATAGAAGAAAGAAGGGGTAGAAAGGGTAAGGGGCAGGGGCTCAATATTGGTAAAATAAACAATTGTAGCTGTGAGGAGGGGTGGTATGCCAGAAGGAGCATCAAATGAGGCCAAAATGGTTGAACTGAGGAACAAAAAGGCAGCAGTCACACGGTTGGGAGCATACAATAGACCCAAGAGCAAAAAAGGCAGAATTTCAGAAACAATAAGGCAGCATTTTTACCAGATTTCAACTACCCGAATATTAACTGGGATTAAAACAATGTAAAAGGTATATGAGCTAGACAATTCTTGAAATGCATTCAGGAGAACACTTTAGCCAGGAGAACCGACAGGTAAAGGAACAGATTAGAATTAATTTCATGGAATGAAGCTGGGCAGGTGGAAGGGGTATCAGTGAGGTCATTTTAGTTGTGATCAGTTGAACTTAGCATGGCTATGGAAAATTATAAAGATCGACCAAGTGTAAACATTTTACATTGGAGGAACTTTACTAAGTTAAGATCTTGATTTTGCAAAACTGGACTGAAATCAGCTGCCTGACTGTCGATTAACATCAGAGGGGAAGACAGAGTGTTCAGAAGAATTTTGTTCCCATGAAGAAAAAGCCAGACCGGACTCCCAAATCCAGACTTCCCAGGATGTCAAGAGTATACAGAGTAGGACATTGCAAAAAGGGAAGAATTTATAACAGATTAAAAGATCTTTATTGCAGAAAGACGAGAAAAGAATAGAAGGTGCAGGGGTGAAATCGTAAAAATAAATTAGGAAAGCAAAGAGGCTTTTCGAGCCCTGAACGCTTGGTGTCTTTTGCTGCTTTTATGACAGGGCACACTTTTCAAGATCAGATGTACGGGCTGTGTCTATTTTCTCTCTCTTTGCAATTGAAGTGGACTATGTGTGGGCTTTATAATTAAGGTACAGCATTAATTCCACTTTTTGGTTTCCCGGCCAATGAAGTGAGGATTGGCAGAATAATGCACCGAATCTGTCAAGGGAAGGATTTTTAGTTCAAGTGACATCAGCAGAGGTCAGGATGACTGAAGTGTACTGTGATCCCTGAGGCTTTACTAATCATAGGGATGGAAAGAGTTCTTCCTTCGAAAGACTCCACATTCCCCTTATCCCCTACGGCTCTGATCTTCGACTCTAACTTTGAGGAAATGCTGCAGAATCTGAGGGATTGAAGTGAGGAGATGTTAGCCAGGGACAAGAGGGAGAGGTCAGCCTCTCAAACAAAGTAGATATGGATGTCAGTGGACGACGAAGGGAACAACAGGAATAGGGCCCCTTGAACATAGATGCAGGGCCATAAGGCCTTCAAGTACTTCAGGAAGGAGGAAAGGTAAGTAGCATAACATTTTCAGATACCAACTTCCAGACTCTGACTTAGAATAGAATAGAACAGTACAGCACAGAACAGGCCCTTCGGCCCTCGATGTTGTGCCGAGCAATGAACACCCTACTCAAACCCACGTATCCTCCCTATACCCGTAACCCAACAACCCCCCCCCCTTAACCTTACTTTTTTTTATAAGACACTACGGGCAATTTAGCATGGCCAATCCACCTAACCCGCACATCTTTGGACTGTGGGAGGAAACCGGAGCACCCGGAGGAAACCCACGCACACACGGGGAGGACGTGCAGACTCCGCACAGACAGTGACCCAGCCGGGAATCGAACCTGGGACCCTGGAGCTGTGAAGCATTTATGCTAACCACCATGCTACCGTGCTGCCCGCTTGTTCATCATTTTTCTGCACAACACTCCTCAGACCAACACATCTTGCAAAGTTCTCTGCACAGGCAGCACCTAACATTGCCAACACTCAAACTCAACATAATATCGTGCCATCTTACACCCAAGACTCCCAATCACCCTCCACAAATGTTTTTCTTCCTTCCTCTCAACATAGCGCATTTCTCACACCCATACTCTCTGTTTGCAGAAGAGAGCGCAGAACTCCAGGGAAAGGCAAAGAAATGGAGGGCACCAGGACCTTCAGTGATTATCACCCTATTGGCTCCGGGCAATTCATGACCTCTTGGTCCACTGGGAAGGAGGTCATATTCCAAGAGGCTACAGGTGGTGTATACCGTTGTGACATTGGATCTTCTGTCTGCCGAAATCCCATTGGGGTATGACCTTTTTGGAGCTGGATATCTATTTTGATCCCCTTTGTCCTGTCGTGCATCATATGGTTGAGGAGATGAGGAGATTTCTTGTTGCTGCTGCTGGATTCCCACCTGCTGCTGGGGTTGACAGTTTTGGTTTGTTCTCTTGTATGAACAGTGAGGTTAAAGGCAGAGCTGCAGAATCTGCCCCCATGCCATGGTGAGGCTGAAAGCAGGGAAGTGCAGATCAAGATGAGCCAAGTGCAGGACAGGTGTAGGGACTTCCAAGAAGATACCTGTCAAGAGATTTGCCTGTTAAGCAGTTAGAGCACATTAACAGAAGAAGTGCTGCTGTGACCACCAGTTTCTCGTCTAAGTAGAGCTGTAGCTCATCGGTTTGTTTGAAGACTTCCCAGCCTGTCAGTTTCACACAAGAAGCACTTCCCTTTGTTCTCCCACCTGGTTGACTCTGGTGAGTTACAGATGGCTCAGAAAATCTGTGTACTAGTGACAAAAGACAGAATTCTGGATTCAATTAAAGGATAATTGCCTGTTTGAATATTGTGATGACTCACAAACAGCTCCACAGAGGTTCCTGCCCCCCTTCATATTCACCTGGAAGGGTACAGGCTTTTGATGTGATGCCACATTTCAGGAATTTAATTTCCCGCTTGTGCCTGAACCTGGATCTCATTAGCAGTTAAAATTCTGTCCGTGTTTTCACTTGCGGAGGAGAACAAAAACAGAGGCTAAAAATGTGATCGTCACCAAGAAATCAAATAGGGAAATTAGCAGGGCAGCATGGTGGCTCAGTGGTTAGCACTGCTGCCTCATGGCGCCGAGGTCCCAGGTTTGATCCCGGCTCTGGGTCACTGTCCGTGTGGAGTTTGCACATTCTCCTCGTGTTTGCGTGGGTTTCGCCCCCGGCAACCGAAAGATGTGCAGACTCGGTTGATTGGCCATGCTAAATTGCCCCTTAATTGGAAAAAATTAATTGGTTAATCTTAATTTATTTTTAAAAATAGGGAAATTGGAAAGAAACTCTTTACCCAGAAAATGTGGAACTCAATACCGCAGGGAATGGTTGGGACACATTCAAGATAAGCAAATGAAGCAGAAGGGAATTGAGGGCTTTGCTGATAGAATTAGGTGGGTAGAATTAGATGGGTAAAGATGCAAGGAGGCTGAAAAGGAACATAAAGGTCAGCAAGGACAGGTAGGGCTGAATGGTCTGTTTCTTTTCTCTGCTGTATATCCTCTGAACCCAAATTGGCTGATGACAAAAGACAGGAATCAATGTAAAATTACAAGAGATATTGACAGGCTAAATTAATGGGCAGAACTGTGGCAAATGGATTTTGATGTTGGTAAATGTGAGGCCATCAACTTTGGACTTAAAAAGGATAGAACACAGTGCTTTCTAAATGGTGAAAAGCTAGAAACAGTAAAGATTCAAAGAAACTGTAGATCCAGGTATATAGATCCTTAAAATGTTATGGACAGGTTCATAGAATAATCTGAAAGACTATTGGAATGATTGCTTTTGCACCTGGAGGATGAGAACACGTGGGAGTAGAAGTCAGGCTTCATGTATACAAAGCCTGAGTTAGACCACACAACACAATACTATTGGCAATTCTGGGCATCACACCTTGGGAAAGATGTATTGGTCTTGGAGGAAATGCAATGTCGATTTACCAAAATGATGCCCGGAATCCAAGGGCGGGATTCTCCGACCCCCCGCCGAGTCGGCATCAATCCTGTCCCCGCCATGTCCCTAATTCCCCGCCACCCGAGATTCAGCGGAGGCGGGAATCGCGCCGGTCGGCGGGCCCCCCGCGGCGATTCTCCGGCCCTCAATGGGCCGAAGTCCCGACGCTGACAAGCCTCTCCCGCCGGCGTGGATCAAACCACCGCCGGGGTCCTGGTTGGGGGGGGGGGGGGCGCGGGTCGATCTGACAACAGGGGGGTGCCCCCACGGTTGCCTGGCCCGCGAGATCGGGGCCCACCGATCTGCGGGCGGGCCTGTGCCGTGGGGGCAGTCTTTTTCTTCCGCCTTCACCATGGTCTTCACCATGGCGGAGGGGGAAGAGACCCCCTACCCTGCGCATGCACCGGTATGACGTCAGCAGCCGCTGATGCTCCGGCAAATGCGCGGACTTATGCCGGCCGGCGAAGTCCTTTCGGCCCTGGCTGGCGTGGGACCAAAGGCCATTCACACCAGCCGGCGGAGCGGGAACCACTCCGGCGCGGGCCTAGCCCCTCAATGTGAGGGCTTGGCCCCTAAAGGTGCGGAGAATTCCGTGGTTTACCATGTGTTTTTCTGAGATGCTACATATTTTGAAAAGATAAACTGGGATTGATGTAATGCCTTTCTTGATCTTAGGATGTCAGAGAGCCCTTTATGGCCTATGAAGTACTTTTTAAAGTGAGTTCACTCTTGCCGTGCAGGAAGCATAACTGCCAATTAGTGTACAGCGAGATCATTCAGAGAGCAATTTGACAGCGACTCGATGATCTGCTTCAGTGATAGATATTTGCAAGGAAACTGAGGCCAATTCCCCACTCTTCATCAAAGAGTGCCGAGGGATCTTTTCTATCCACCTGAGAGAGGAGACAGGACCTCATTCAAAAAATGCAGCCTCAGTCCTTCTCTGTACTAACCTAGGTATATGTGCTCGTCTCTACAATGGGTCGATGAAATCACAACCTTCTGACTCTGAGACATGATGGGTGACCACTGTACCACTGCTGATATATTTAACTACAGTGCCTCGAGCTGTTTGTTAGCACTTAGTATTTACATTATACTTACATGACTCACTTTCAAGAGCACAACTATTAATCAAAATAAAAAGTAATAAGTATTTGTTAAATGGTAATAAAAATGTGACATGTGTTTGAAGTTATATGGAACTATTTGTTGCCTGGATTCCAGTTGTTTACACAGAGTAAATTTTGTCATTGTGGCAGGGGTCCAGATGACAGGCCAGAAAGCCTTAGATGATCCCACCCTGCTGCATTTTTTATGGCGCATGCATATAATTAATTGCTGCCAGGGTAGCCAGCCCTAAAGTTTAGCCTCCCATCTCCAGGAGGCATCAGCCAATCAGAGGACTGGTAGTTCAGTGCTTTCAGCAATGCTGCCGCGAGTCATGGTTATTCTTGAAACTGCATTTGGAAGAAGAGTACACTATTTTTTCTAAATTGATTTTCAGGATGTGAGTGTCGCTGTCTAGGCCACCATTCATTGCCCATCGCTCATTGTCCTTGGGTAGGAGATGGTCACCTGCCTTCTTGAACCAATGGAGTCCATGTGGTTGGTGTAGGTACACTCACAGTGCGGTTAGGGAGGGAGTTCCAGGATTTTTATCTGGTAACAGTTAAGGAACAGCAATATATTTCCAAGCTAAAAACAGGTAAGTGGGGTCTGGAGGTACAGGTACCAGCCTGGCAGGCCCTGGAAGGTTGGACGGTTGGTGAGGGCGGGGGTGGTTTCGGTGCAGTTGTTCATTGCCATTAGGAGGGCCCTGCTCTGTAGGTACAGAATTGGAGCCCTCTACGAGCAGCAGGAAGCAGTCACAGTGCACCCAGCGGTCTCTCCTCACAACAAAGTACAACCACTGGAAACAGGAAGAGTCTCTTGTTAGGACTCTTGTTTTATCTTCTTCTCATAAGAATCGATTGTCCAGTTGATTAGAGATGTCGAAAACATAACTTTATTGCTATATTCACTTTAATACACTCGCATTAGAAGTAAATCAAAACTTAGAATCAAAATGTTAAACAATACATATCCGGGTCAATTATCTGGCAAAAAAAAGCATTAAACATAAATGCATAAAGGAATCTCTTTAAAACAAATGAATAGATGATTCAACAATTCAGAAATGTTGAAATTCAGGAACAACATCTTAACCACGAGGTCCTACTTTTAAGGGAATCCTCTTCTGTGGTCTAATCCTTCATTTACTCTCATTGGTTTCTAATTCTCAGCTGAGGCGTCCTAGTTTGTTCAAATGGATATCTATTACTTAGAGGATGATTTATTAATCAAACATTGGCCATTACTTAAGATTGACTGGTGTCCATCAAAGTTAGCTCAGAGTCTAGGTGCACAGTCTCATGAAGATAGGTTTCTCAAGCCACCACTGGCAGTAGACCTTGCAGTAACTAATTAGTTGGCACATTCTTATTGCTGAATATACTGAAATACAATAGTCAACTCTTTATATGAAACATATAAATATGAAACATTGAGGGCCTCACGGTAGCATGGTGGTTAGCATCAATGCTTCACAGCTCCAGGGTCCCAGGTTCGATTCCCAGCTGGGTCACTGTCTGTGTGGAGTCTGCACGTCCTCCCCGTGTGTGCGTGGGTTTCCTCCGGGTGCTCCGGTTTCCTCCCACAGTCCAAAGATGTGCGGGTTAGGTGGATTGGCTCTGCTAAATTGCCCGTAGTGTAAGGTTAATGGGGGGATTGTTGGGATACGGGTGACGTGGGTTTAAGTAGGGTGATCATTGCTCGGCACAACATCGAGGGCCGAAGGGCCTGTTCTGTGCTGTACTGTTCTATGTTCTATGTTCTATTCAGTGAAATAATGTCTAAATTTCCACAGTCAAGACACTAGAGTTCAATAGTTAATTCATTATCTGAACCAATGACTGTATTCTCACTTTTAATAATTTTACTCTTTAGCTATGCATTCAATTTGTGCTTGAAACCCTGAATAAATCAATAAATCAATAATCTATCAGTGTCCCCTCACAACAGAGGACAGCCACCCGCAATAGGATGAACCTCTTAATCAGACACTTAAGTGGTCTGGGGTGGTTGAGCCAACTCCACCTTCCATAACATTGGTAAAATGGTGTGGCACATTGGAAAGACAAGAGGCACTTCACCCTCTGCCTACACTCACCATTTTACCGTCCTTGCCCCCATGTCCTGCTCCATACACAGAGTTAATTCTCACTGTGTTTAGTTTTTATGTTATTGTTTGTGTTAAATGTTTGCCCTATAGTTTCTGTATGTTTTTGGAGGTACGTCCCTGATTGAAAGTTACAAATATTTGGACTCCATTGACATTTTCAAGGTTTTTCGGCCTGATCCAGCTCCTGTTCACACTAGTTGCACCCAATTTTCACATTTTACTCTAAATACTGACATACAGTCCAAAATGAAAAATGTTCAACAACTAAAAAAATATGGAGATTATAATTGATGGCTGGTTTACATTAAAATAAAACAGTCAGCCTGCTCAACAAATGGTCCATCTGGTCAAGGAAACAGATGGTTGATGGCAAAAATATTCTATGACCCACTGACTGACGTGGCTCACTTGCACAAGCACAACTGTTAAAGCAAATCAAAAAGTATAAAAACTAATGAGCATTAGTCACACCAGAATAAAAATGTGACACTAATGCAAAGGTATATGACCGAATTTGTCATTGCGGATTTCTGTTGTTGATTGGGAGCAGCACGTTTTGAAATTGTATTTTATTTGTTTTTGCTCTAATTGCAGTACTTTAGCATGTCACATTTCCGATACATTCATGGGTGTTTCAGGTGGCATTGCAGCTGCTGTTAACTTTTTACATTTGGCGACCTCAGCCGGTTCGTGAATACACTTGCTACGGGGGCCTGATACAGTAGCTTGACCCACCCTATGAATCCCTCACCAAATCCAAACCTAACACTTCCCACAGGTACTCCCATTCTACCCTGTCAAAGGCTTTCTCTGCATCCATTGCAGCCACTACTTCTGTGTCCCCTCCTTCTGACGGCATCATAATAATATTCAGAGCCTCCTCACATTTGTGTTCAATTGCCTGCCCTTGACGAAACCCGTCTGGTCCTCCTCAATCACTCTTGGGATGCAGTCCTCTATTCTGGTCGCCAAAAGTTTTGCCAGCATTTTGGCATCCACATTCAGGAGCCATATCGGCCTGTAGGACGCACAGTGAAGCGGATCCTTCTCCTGTTTCTAAAATGAGCGAGATCAATGCCTGCGACATCTTCGGGCGAGGGTTCCTCTCTCTTTTGCCTCGTTAAAGTTTCTTAGCAGGAGTGGGCTCAGTAGCTCCGAGAATTTCTTATAAAATTCTTAAGGGAAGCCGTCCGGACCCGGGGCCTTGCCCGACAGCATACTTGCTAGGCCCTTAACTATCTTCTCCAACTTAATCGGGGCCCCAGTCCCTCCACCAAATCTTGTTCCACCCTTGGGAACCTCAATTGATTCATAAATTGCTTCATCCCTTCCCCTCCCCTCCAAGGTTCTGACTCGTACAGTTTACAATAAAACTCCTTGAAGACTTCATTGATCTTCTCTGGGCCCAAGACCATATTACCTTCCTTATCCCTCACTCCCCTAATATCCCTGGCCACCTCTCTCCTGCGAAGTCGGTGCGCCAGCATCCTGCTTGCTTTCTCCCCATACTCGTAGACTTCCCCTTTCACCTTCCTCAGCTTTGCCTCCCCCTTCCCAGTGGTCAGCAAATCGAACTCCACCTGAAATCTCCGGCGCTCCTTTAGCAGCCATTCCTCGGGGGTCTCCGTGTACTTCCTGTCTACTCTAAGTATCTCTCGTACCAGCCTGTCCCTCTCCCTCTTCTCTCTGTGGGACCTAATAGAAATTAACTCCACTCTAATAACTGCCTTCATAGCCTCCCAAACCGTTGTTGCTGTTACCTCCCCTGTGTCATTTGTTGTCACATAGTTTTAGATGCTCCTCCTTATCCTCCCACACACCTCTTCATCCGCTAGCAGCTCCATATGCAGTCTCCAGAGAGGGCGCTGCCCTCGCTCCTGCCCCAGTCGCAAGTCCACCCAGTGCGGGGCATGGTCTGAGACCGTAATGGCCAAATACTCGACCCCCTCCACCCTCGGGATTAACGCCCTGCTCAACACAAAAAAGTCAATCTGCGAGTAGACTTTGTGGACGTGGGAGAAAAACGAGAACTCCTTTGCCCTTGGCCGTGCGAATCTCCATGGGTCCACACACCCCCATCTGATCCATGAACAGGGCCCTGGCCACCGCCGGTCTCTTTCCCAACCTGGACTTAGACTAGTCCAGTGCCGGGTCCAAGACAGTGTTAAAATCCACCCCCCCCCCCCCCCCGCCCATGATCAAGTTACTTGACTCCAAGTCCGGGATTTTTAACCCAACATGAATTCCACGTCATCCCAGTTCGGGGCATAGACGTTCACTAACACCACCCGGGCCCCCTGCAGCTTGCCAGTCACCATCATGTACCTGCCCCCCTTGTCCGCCATGATGCTCCGTGCCTCGAATGCCACCCGTTTACTAATCAGAATTGCCACCCCTCTGGCCTACAAGTTTAGCCCCAATGGAACACCTGGCCCACCCATTCACTTTTTGGTCAGCGAGTTTTAAGTGCGTCTCCTGTAGCATGGCCACACCCACCTTTAATCCCTTTAAATGCGAGGACACGCGGGCCATCTTGACTGGCCTGTTCAGACCCGTCACATTCCGCGTGATCAGCCCGGACGGGGGGTTGACCCCCCGCTCCCTGCCGACTAACCATCTCCATTTTTTGGCCAGCCACGTGCCCGCGCCCCCCGCTTTCTCCAGCCCTCCCGCCGGAGGCCCCCCAGCCCGACTCTCCATCCATCCCCAACAGTTGGCTCCCCTTCAGTAAGCAAAGCAGCGCCCCACCCGCCCCCCAACCCCCATGCCAAGCCCCCGTTTAGCACTGATTTCCCCCCCATTACGCTTCTGTAAGTCAGCTGACACATGCTGACCCCGGCCGCTCCCGCCTCTATCTCTAAACTTGCTATTGTTTCCTCCGGGCCCCCAACCTCTCCTCCCCCACAGGGTAAGAGGGCAAGAGCCATCCAGATTCTTCCCGTGCAACGAAAAACACAACCCGGGCGTTACCCCGCCCCCTGAGAGAAACAGAAAAAAAAACCCAGAAAAAGAAAAGCGAACAACTTAAATTCTACTACAAATCTTACATCAGGCCAACAACCGGTTACACATCCCGGCCAGAGCGTTTCACCCACGTGCAGCTGCCCCTTCGTTCGAGTCTAACTTTTCACGTTTAATAAATGTCCGCGCCTCGTCCGGCATATCAAAATAATGGTGCCTGTCCTGGTACGCTACCC
The DNA here is from genome assembly GCF_902713615.1 of Scyliorhinus canicula. Classification (NCBI taxonomy): domain Eukaryota; kingdom Metazoa; phylum Chordata; class Chondrichthyes; order Carcharhiniformes; family Scyliorhinidae; genus Scyliorhinus; species Scyliorhinus canicula. The sequence continues at coordinate 32,374,065 of NC_052153.1, forward strand.
AAAGCCTCGCCGGATGCAGGAGCCCGAACTTCACCCCTTTCGTATGGAGGACGCACCTTAGCCCGGTTGAATCTCGCACACCGCTTAGCCAGTTCAGCTCCCAAGACCTGGTATATGCAAATCTCACAGTTCTCCCACTTACTGCTCCGTTCCTTCTTTGCCCAACGCAAGACACGCTCCCTGTCTGTGAAGCGGTGGGACCTTATCACCATCGCCCTCGGTGGTTTGTTTGTCCTAGGCTTCCGTGCGAGGATTCTATGTGCCCCGTCCAGTTCCAAGGGCCGCGGGAAGGCCCCTGCACCCATCAGTGTCCCCAGCATTGTAGTCACATACGTGCTCGCGTCCGCCCCCTCCGCACGGAAGCCCAGAATCCGCAGGTAGTGACTCCTAGCCCTATACTTGAGGTCATCCAGTCTCTCCTTCCATCTCTTGTGTGGGGCCTCGTGCGCCTCCACCCTGACCGCCAGACCCAGGATCTCATCCTCATTATCAGATACCTTCCTTGCCACCTCTTTAATCACCTTCTCCTGCACCTTCTGAGTCTCCACCATCTTTTCTATGGAGGCCTTCATAGGGGCCAGCATCTCCGTCTTCAGCTCAGCGAAGTAGCTTCTCAAAAACTCTTGCTGCTCTCTCGACCACTGGGCCCACGGTGCTTGGTCCGCGCAGGCTGCCATTTTGCCCTCCCAAACCAGCTCCGCTCGCTTCCCCACAATCGCTCTTTTAACGGCCCCGCTCCTGGTTCCCTCAATTCAGCAATGGGGGGGAACCTCTCCAGCGTCCTTTGCCACGCCAGGAATCACCGCCAAAGTGCCGTTGCCGCTCCGTTTAGAAGCCCGAAACTCTGATCCTGGCGGGAGCTGCCATGTGCGCAATCTATTCGGACATGGCCGCTACCGGAAGTCCGGTGTCATGCTTTTCACAGGAATTTGTGAAAGGTTGATATTATTGAATGCACTTGAAGGACTTGCCAGTGTTATTATATAGTTTGATAATTATGTAACTATTGCAAACTCAAAATGTGCTTCAGAGGCTCAAATTGTCAGGACATTAAACCAATGTGAAAATCAAACCACAAGGTACCCTATATAGATATATATATATTCATATCTGAATCTCCACAGTGCAGAACTCAGAAAAGGACTTTATCTACTGGGGAAAGGACTCTCATGCATCAGAACCCTTCACCAGTGCTGGTCAATTTCATGGCCTCCTATCTTTTATGGTAGTGCTCAACGATCAATCATTGCATTGAAATTGTACTTAAACCATCCAAATATGTACTTAAGTACTTAATAAAAGATATTAGCATACATCATCTAGATACCTTTTAAACTTGTCCATCAAAAGGTTCCCGAATCTACAGTAACATTTCTCCCATGGTTCATGTCTCCTGCAAATGTTGATCTGATGCCATTGAAATTGAGGGACAACTGAAATTCCCATCCGAACAGTTAACCTGACAAGAGCAGGAGTACTGTGTGTACTGGCGGCACGGTAGCACAGTGGTTAGCACTATTGATTCACAGCGCCAGGGACCCAGGTCTGGGCGGAGTCTGCACCCTCTCTTTGTATCTGTGTGGGTTTCTTCCGGATGCCCGGTTTCCTCCCACAAGACCCGAAAGATTTTAGGTTAGATGAATTGGACATTCTGAATTCTTCCTCAGTGTACCCGAACAGGTGGCGGAGTGTGGCGACGAGGGGATTTTCACAGTAACTTCATTGCAGTGTTAATGTAAGCCTACTTGTGACAATAATAAATATTATCATTTTTATGGTCGGCCCAGTTCAGTTTCTGGTCAACGGTAACCCCTAGGATGTTGATTGTGGGGGATTCATTGCTGGTAGTGCCATTGAATGTCAATGGGCGATGGCTAGAGCCTCTCTTGTTGGAGATGGCCATTGCCTTGCACTTGTAGGATACAAATGTCACTTGTCACTTGCCAGCTCAAGCCTGGATATTGCACAGGTCTTGCTACCTGTGGACATGGACTGCTTCAGTATCTGAGGAGTCGTGAGCAGTATTAAACATTGTGCAGTCATCAGTGAACATTCTGACTGTATGGTGGAAGCAGCTGAAGATGGTTGAGCCCAAGACACTACCCTGGGGAACTCCTGCAGTGATATCCTGGAGCAGAGATGATTGACCTCCAACCACCACAACCATCTTATTTTGTACCAGGTACGACTCACTAGCGGAGCATTTTCCTTCACTTTCCATTGACTCCAGTTTCGTAAGGGCTCCTTGATGCCATACTGGGTCAAAGGCAGTCCTTTGTCGTCAAGGGCAGTCACTTTCACCTCACCTCTGGCATTCATCGTTTTTGACCATGTTTGAATCAAGGCTGTAATGAGGACAGGAGCTGAGTGGTATTGTCACTGGACTAGTAAACAAGAGAGTCAGAGTAATGCTCTGGGGATACAGGTTCAAATCCCACCACCGCAGATAGAACATAGAACATAGAACAGTACAGCACAGAACAGGCCCTTCGGCCCTCGATGTTGTGCCAAGCAATGATCACCCTACTCAAACCCACGTATCCACCCTATACCCGTAACCCAACAACCCCCCCCTTAACCTTACTTTTTAGGACACTACGGGCAATTTAGCATGGCCAATCCACCTAACCCGCACATCTTTGGACTGTGGGAGGAAAACGGAGCACCCGGAGGAAACCCACGCACACACGGGGAGGACGTGCAGACTCCGCACAGACAGTGTCCCAAGCCGGAATCGAACCTGGGACCCTGGAGCTGTGAAGCATTTATGCTAACCACCATGCTACCGTGCTGCCCCAAAGATGGTGAAATTTGAATTCAATTTTTAAAAAATCTGGAATTAAAAGTCAAATGATGACCATTACACCATTGTTGATTGTCGTAAAAACCCATCTGGTTCACTAATGACCTTTAGGGAAGGAAATCTGTCATCCTTACCTGAGGTTGACTCTTAACTGCCCCGTCAATGGCAATTAGGATGGGCAATAAATACTGGCACAGTCTGTGATGCCCACATTCCACAAATGAATAAAAAATAATCAATAATCTGGGACAAAGTTAACAACCATTTTATCAAACATTGACCAATGTATTTGTTGAGGGACTATCACATTTGACCAGCTTGATTGAGTTTATTAATGAAGTCATAGAGGGCATGAATTCAGGCAATCCAGTTGAAGTCATGTGACTTTTCAAATTGTTTGATGAACTCAAATGTTCTCCCCGTGTCTGTGTGGGTTTTGTTCAGGTGCTTCAGTTTCTTCCCACAGTCCAAAGATGTGCAAGTCAGATGGGTTGATATAGATAGTGCAGGGGAGTGAAATTAGGTAGGGTGCTCTTTCAGAGGATCGGTGCAGACTCGATGGGCCGAATGACCTCATTCCGCACTATAGGGATTCTATGGTATATTAGGCTTTTTAGCAAAATTGAAAGAAACATTAGCAGCATTGATGCGCTAACAATTTCACACAAAGACTCGAATCGGTACAAGAGAGGCTTTATTACCGTGAGATGTTATTCCTTCGACTGCAGCTGTAGAATGGCAGCTCAGGAGAACTCATGAATATTTATACTGCTCCCTGTGGGAGGAGCTAGCCGACAGGGGCTTACCGACAAACCTGTAATAGCAGGTACTGCTGTACATCCCCTAATACAGGCACACACATATATATACAGTGGTAGATCACCACATTCACCCCCTGTTAAGAATGAGTCCGGCGGGGGTGGCGTGAAACTATTGTACATAAACTGTGATTTAGTTACAGAGGGGGAGGGGGAAAAAATTCAAGTGTCCATCTTGCAACCCGTCATAGGTTGAGTCTGACCGGCGGTCTGATGGTTCGTTGAGAGCGACGCAGCAGTGGTGGCGATGTCTGCACAGGCAGTGTCGGCGTCGACAGCATCGGTAGTGGCTGTGTTGGTGCTGGCTGTGTTGGTGCTGGCTGTGTTGGTGCTGGCCAGTGGCTGGACGACTCCGGGAGCGTGCCGAAATCATCCATGTCCTCTAGTGTGGGCAGAGGAACGAGGGATGGACCTGTGGGGCTGATGTTGGGGGCGCCACGGAAAGGGAGGGTGGCGCGTGGGTGGGGAGGTGTGTGGGCGTGGGATCGGCACCCGAGGGAGCCAGGTCCCTGAGCAAGACTGTATCCTGGCGGCCGTCGGGGAACTCCACGTAGGCATACTGGGAGTTCGCGTGGAGCAGGCGTATCCTGTCCACAAGAGGGTCTGCCTTGTGGAGTCTGACATGCCTACGAAGTAGGACCGGCCCTGGAGCTGCGAGCCAAGTTGGGAGCGACACCCGACTTGGATGTAGACTTCCGAGAGAAGGTAAAAACACGTTCATGGGGTGTGTTGTTAGTCGCGGTGCACAGCAGTGACTGAATGGAGTGGAGTGCATCAGGGAGGACCTGCTGCCAGCGAGCGGCTGGGAGATTCCTGGACCGTAGGGCCAGCTGGACGGCCCTCCATACCGTCCTGTTCTCCCTCTCTACCTGCCCGTTTCCCCTGGGGTTGTAGCTGGTCGTCCTGTTGGAGGCGATACCCCTGCTGAGCAGGAACTGACGCAGCTCATCGCTCATGAATGAGGATCCCCTGTCACTGTGGATGTAGTCGGGGAAACCGAACAGAGCGAATATGGAATTGAGGGCCTTGATGACGGTGGCAGACGTCATATCCAGGCATGGGATGGCGAAGGGGAACCTAGAGAATTCATCGACCACACTAAGGATGTCGGTGTTGCAGTCGGTGGAGAGGAGGGGCCCTTTGAAATCCACGCTGAGGCGTTCAAAGGGGCGGGACGCTTTCACCAGGCCGCGCGGTAGAAGTGCGGCTTGCACTCCGCACAGACCTGGCAGTCTCTGGTGACTGTCTGTGCTTCCTCGACGGAGTAGGGCAGGTTGCGGGCTTTGACTAGGTGGTACAACCGAGTGACCCCCGGATGGCAAAGGCTCTCGTGCAAGGCACGGAACTGGTTCACTTGTGCGCTGGCACATGTACCTCGAGAGAGAGGGCGTCTGGGGGCTCGCTGAGCTTGCCGGGGCGATACAAGATCTCGTAATTATAGGTGGAGAGCTCGATTCTCCACCGCAAGATTTTGTCATTTTTGATCTTGCCCCGCTGCGTGTTGTTGAACATGAAGGCTACCGACCGTTGGTAAGTGAGGAGGGTGAACCTCCTGCCGGCCAGGTAATGCCTCCACTGCTGCACCGCCTCAACAATAGCCTGGGCCTCCTTTTCAACAGATGAATGTCGAATTTCAGAGGAGGGTGCAGGAAAAGAATGCCACGGGTCTGCCTGCCTGGTTTAGAGTGGCGGCAAGGGCATCATCTGAAGCGTCGCTCTCTACTTGGAAGGGCAGTGTCTCGTCTACTGCGTGCATCCCGGCCTTGGTTATGTCTGAGCAAATATGGGCGAAGGCCTGTTGTGCCTCGGCCGTGAGGGGAAATTGTGTGGACTGGATCAGTGGGTGGGCCTTGTCTGCGTATTGTGGGACCCACTGGGCGTAGTAAGAAAAGAACCCCAGGCATCGTTTGCGAGCCTTGGGGCAGTGGGGGAAGGGAAGCTCCATGAGGGGGCGCATGCGGTCGGGATCGGGCCCCAGTGGTCTGTTTTGGACTACGTAGCCGAGGATGGCTAAGCGGTCTGTGCTGAATACGCACTTCTCCTTGTTTTAAGTGAGGTTGAGGAGAGATGCGGTGTGGAGAAATTTGGCAAGGTTGGTGTCATGGTCCTGCTGGCCGTGGCCGCAGATGGTGACATTCTCTAAGTACGGAAACGTGGACCGCAGTCCGTACCGGTCAACCATTCGGTCCATTTCTCGTTGAAATACCGAGACCCTGTTAGTGACGCCGAACGGAACCCTAAGAAATTGATAGTCGACCGTCCGCCTCGAAGGCAGTGGAGGGACGGTCTGATTTACGAATGGGGAGCTGGTGGTAGGCGGATTTCAGGTCAATTGTTGAAAAGACCCGGTACTGTGCAGTCTGATTGACCATATCAGATATGCAATGGAGGGAGAACGCATCAAACTGCGTTTACCGGTTGATGGTCTGGCTGTGGTCCACGACCATCCTGTTTCTCCCCAGTTTTACCCACTACCACCTGGGCTCGCCAGGGACTGTTGCTGGCCTCGATATGCCCTCCCGAAGCAGCCGCTGGACTTCGGACCTGATGAAGGTCTTGTCCTGGGTGCTGTACCGTCTGCTCCTGGTGGCTACAGGTTTGCAATCTGCAGTCAGATTGGCAAAGAGGGAGGGAGGGTCAACCTTGAGGGTCGTGAGGCCGCAAACGGTGAGGGGAGGTAGGGTTCCGCCGAATTTGAGGGTGAGGCTCTGGAGGTTACATTGGAAGTTCAGGCCCAGTAAAAGTGTCGCACAGAGGTTGGGGAGAACGTACAGGCAGAAACGGCTGAATTCAACGCCCTGTACGGTGAGTTTGACCAGACAGAAGCCCCGGATCGGGACAGAGTGGGATCCGGAGGCCAGGGAGATCCGCTGGTTGGCGGGATGGACCGCGAGGGAGCAGCGCCTTACCATGTCTGGATGGATGAAGCTATCGGTGCTCCTGGAGTCAAGTAGGCAGTAGGTCGCGTGGCTGTTGATGAGCACTGTCGTTGAAGCGGTAGCCAGGTTGCAAAGACGGGATTGGTCGAGCGTCATGAAGGCGAGTAGCGGGCGATCGTCCGAAGAGTCCGATGAGTAGCGGCAGCGACCCGGGTCCCGTGGTCCAGTCCCGAGGGGAGGACAAAATGGCAGCGTCCGAAGTACCTGCAGGGAAGAAGATGGCTGTGTCCATGCAGCGCACGTTGTGGGGGTGGGGCAAGATGGCGGTGCTCACTGATCGCACGTGGAGTCGGGGGAGGAAGATGCCGGTGCCCATGGTGCGCACATTGAGTGGGCGACGAAAGATGGCGGCGCCCACTGATCACACGTGGACCTGGGGGGGAGAAGATGGCGGCGCCCACTGGTCACACGTGACCCTGGGAGCAGCGGACAGCAGAGCCCATTGCGCGATCGGCTGAGGGACAGGGGAAGAGCTCGGGGGCGATAGCGGCAACTGCGCGGGCCTGACACACCGCTGCAAAGTGGCCTTTCTTGCCATAGGAGTTACGGGTCGCGACGCGGGCCGGGCTGCGCTGGCGGGGGTGATCTGCTGGCCGCAGAAGTAGCAGCGGGGACCCCCAGAGTGCGTGGTGTGGCGAGTCGGGGGGTTTGGTTGCGGGGTCCACGAGGGGTAGGATGGGTGGGCCGCACGGCGGGCGGGGTAGGATTGTATGTTACGGGAAGCGACAGTCATAGAGAGCGCTAAAGTCTTTGTCACCACAAGATCGAGCGCGGCCCCTTCCAGCAGTCGTTGCCGGATGGGGTCCGATGCAATACCCGTCACAAAGGCATCTCGCATGAGGAGATTGGAATGTTCCATGGCCGTGACGGCTTGGCACTCACAGTCCCGTACTAGAGGGATAAGGGCCCGCCAGAAGTCCTCAATCGACTCACCCAGTTGCTGGATGCGAGTGGTGAGTACATGCCTCGCAAACAGAGTGTTCGTCGACAGGACGTAATTTTCTTTGAGAAGTTCCATGGCGCGGGCGTAGTTCGGCGCGTCCTGTATCAGCGGGAACACACTGGAGCTCAACCTTGAGTAGAGGAGTTGAATTTTCTGAGCTTCCGATGGTGTAGGGTCTGCTGAGGTGATGTAGGCGTCGAAGACAGCCAGCCAGTGATTAAAGTCTTTTCTGGCGTTCGGCGATTGCGGATCCAGCTGCAAGCGGTCGGGTTTAATTCTGATGTCCATGATGCGGAAAATCTCACAGTAATAAATTGATGCGCTAACAATTGCACACAAAGACTCGAATCGGTACAAGAGGGGCTTTATTACTGTGAGATGTTATTCCTTCAACTGCAGCTGTAGAATGGCAGCTCAGGAGAACTCATGAATATTTATACTGCTCCCTGTGGGCGGAGCTAGTCGGCAGGGGCTTACCGGCAAACCTGTAATAGCAGGTACTGATGTACATCCCCTAATACAGGCACACACATATAAATACAGTGGTGGATCACCACAAGCATAGATACAACATTTTCTAAGGTACAGAAAACCAAGTGTAGTGGTAAATGTTCTTTGGACTGGACGGTTGTATACAGTACTGTGTACAGATTCAGTAGTGGGACCAATGCTGTTTTCGACATACATTAATGTCTCAGACCCTGAGGAGTAAGGTCACAGCTTGTGAGTGTAGTAAACAATGAGGAAGATAGTAACAGATGTCATGATCCATCACACCAGGGCCACGCTGGTAGAGACCATTGAAGCCCATCAAGGGCTATCCCAACAATGCACTGCCTGCCCACCACTCCTCCACCTGTACCCCACCACCCCCTCCTGTGGGGGTCCCGTTACCCCCACCACCTCCTGTGGGGGTCTCCCCCCCCCCACCAAGGACCACTGTAAATATTGACTACATCAAAGAGATTAAGTGCATTCCAAGTGCATCACTCAAGCGTGTGATTTCATTGCACATACCTCTCTTTGATGTGGTCAATGTGTCAAAACATTGAGTTTCCCCATAGAGGCAACTGAACCATGAAGGGATACGAATGGATCAAAGCTGCGGATGGTTTGTAGAAGCTGTCAATCACAGACCATTACTTGAAAGCTATGAATGGCTTGCAGCTAATGGATCTGGACCAGACTCAGGCACAACTGTGCTCCTTCCAGGAATGGACACGTGGGGCTGGCAGGTATGTACGGCAGCTAGAATGCTTCCCACTGCCCTGGCTGAATTGCTGCCGAGCTTCTAAACAGTGATCCTTTTTCTGGCAGCAGGGGATCCCTTTAAGCAAGGGGTTCCTGTGTGTGTGTCCCTATTACATGGGTCCCTGTGGGATATCCCCTTACTACAGGGGTCCCGGGGTGGGAATGGGTCAGGCTACCCCTGTACTTGGGGGTAGGTCACTCCCCCCCATATGTGGGGTGGGGGGGCTACTGAGTGGTTGGGGACAATTCGTGGTGGGGGATGTCGTGGCTGATTTCCAGTGTGGATGTGTGTGTGAGTTGGGGGGGGGGGGGGGGGCGCAGAAGCTCTCTATCGGGCCTCCAGCTCAAGATAGCAGGCTGATAGTGGGATTCCTTTGGAATCCCTTGTATTTTGCCATGCATAAATTTGCATGGTGTGAAACACTGAAGTGCATCCCACTTTACGACCCCAACGGGATTCTAAAACTGGTGCAATTCAGCTCTGGCAGTCTTCTAAACAGAGAATCCAGCCCACTGTCTGTCAGTTGGGGTGTTAATGTGAGACTTGTCTGCCTTCTGATATGAATTCAACATATCCCATGGGATATTTGAAGAAAAGCAGTTGGATATTCCCAGTGTTCAATAACAAGTGGACGTATATTTAAGGGTGATTAACAAAAGAATGAGCAGCAAATTGAATTAAACCTTTTTACACAAATGTTTTAGATTTGGAATATACTGCCAATATGGTGATACAGATTCAAAAAAGAATTGGATAAATAATTGAAAGAATAATAGTTCAGAGAAGAGTGAGACCAACTGGCTACCAAAAGAGCCAGCATAGACTTAATGCACTGAATAGCCTCTTTCCATGCTATTATGATTATATTTGATGGATATATTAATATCACATAGACAGGGGGTCAACATTAATGTGTACAAGCATCAATAAGGCTTGGTCACAAGTGGTGCCCCACAGTACCCGTGAAGAAAAGGGTTGTACTGATTGAAGCAGAATTGTGGGGACTGTGTGTGTGTGTCTGTGTGACTAATCTAATTACATGGAAGACAGTTGGGCTACAAGAATTGGGAACGTCAAAGGGTCTAGGCATGAAAAGCAGGTATGCAAAGTGAATAGGGAGAATTTGGATGTTCTACAACATGGGCAGAAAGTTGCATAAGGAGATAAGTGAGGATTTGGATTTTAGCTGTTGAATTTCAAAGGGGACTAAAAGGTTTTACAACTTTAGGAAAGATCATAAGTAACTTGGGAAAGATTATTAAGATTTGATCCAAGGGTGAGGGCAAGAGAGAACATGAAAGATATTCATACTTTGACAACAATTAAGTTCAGAGAGATGGTGTGTGATAGAGGGAAAGTTGGGAACTATGTTGAGGGGAGTGGCCGTGTAATACCCTGGTGCGTGCTCTACACAAGATCAGGGGTGTGAAAAGAAGTACAAGGAGCAGTTTACTGCCACCCATTGAAGTGCCTGTTGTCTTCAAAAAGCAAGGTTTTGTTTGAAGTCAATATTTATCCCTTAATGATCATACAAAAACAGAATTTCTGGTCAATCTCATATCACTGTCTACGGGAACATGCTGTGCAGCAATTGCCACTGCATTTCCTATACTACAACTGTGACTACATTTCAAAAATGTAATTCATTGGCTGTAATGTACTTTAAAATGTTCAATGGTTGTGAAATGCACAATACAAAAGCAATCCTTATTTTAAGTGAAACTGTTTCCTATGGTTTAATGGTCAATAACAAGAGGACATACATATATTTAAGGATGATTAGCAAAGAACACAACAGATTGGGAGAGTGAGAAGGCCTATGACACATCTTCCCTATAGCAAGTCGGTGCCTTACAATAATATTACCAGAATTTTTAGAGATTAAGTATCTATCAGTACTTTTCCCTGAATGGGTTTTTATGAATCAAATAGAACATAGAACATAGAACATAGAACGATACAGCGCAGTACAGGCCCTTCGGCCCTCGATGTTGCACCGACATGGAAAAAATCTAAAGGCCATCTAACCTACACTATGCCCTTATCATCCATATGCTTATCCAATAAATTTTTAAATGCCCTCAATGTTGGCGAGTTCACTACTGTTGCAGGTAGGGCATTCCACGGCCTCACCACTCTTTGCGTAAAAAACCCACCTCTGACCTCTGTCCTATATCTATTACCCCTCAATTTAAGGCTATGTCCCCTCGTGCTAGCCACCTCCATCCGCGGGAGAAGGCTCTCGCTGTCCACCCTATCTAACCCTCTGATCATTTTGTATGCACAAATGAAGTGGAGATTTTTTGGGTGGAAATGTTTTGTGAGATTTTAACTGAATCTTGTGTGTTTAAGTTTTTGGTTCTTAATAAATGTTGTAATTTGCTATTTAAAATCTCCAAAAGGGTTATTGGAATTTGTGATTCCTGACTTCAGCACATGTATCTTCTCATTGCAAAATACAAATTGAAAATTGTTGTGATAGCTTGCCAAATTTCCCCTTGGGAATTACTTAGCCTGGAAATTGCCACCTACTGCATCATAACAGTACTCCATGCAGAGATCATAGAAGCATAGAATGAGAGAATTTATACAATGCAGTAAGAGGCTGTTAAGCCTGGTGTATTTGTGCTAGTGCTCAAGATCAACTCTGCATGTTCCACCAGTACACCCTTACATTTTAGCCCCTCAATTTATTTTCTCTTTAGTAATTATCTAATTTAATTTGGAAGAACACAGTTGAACCTCCCTCCACCACAGTCTCAGGTAATGCACTCCAGATCCTAACCATTCACTACTAAAAAGGATTTTTCTCATGTTGCAGTCACCTTAAATCACTATACTCTTGTTCTGGATGCTTTGTCCCACAGGAAGTCTTTTTCTCTGACTACCCTTGTCTAGAAGCCTGATGATTTTGAACACATCTATCAATTCTCCTCTCAATTTTCTCTTCTCCAACATGAACAATTGATCTATCATCGGAACTGAAGTCTTTCATCTCAGAACCGTTTTTGTTAGTGTTTTCTGCACAATGTCTTTGTACATTTCCTGAAGTGTGATATCCAGAAATTGGGCACAATAATGTAGTTGTGACTGAACCAGTGTTTTCTCAAGATTCACCGTAACATCCTTGCTTTCGTACTTTCTGTAAAAAAAAGTACTTCCCACAAACCCACTTGTACTTTGGGATTTATATTATCCAATAGCTTTTTCATCAGAAGGTTTTCAAATTTCCAAATTTGTTTTCAGATACCTCCATGACTTACCCTTACCACCTCTCACCCCCTCCAGCCCTACAGTACTTCAGGGTCTCTATGCTCCTCGAATTCTGGCCTTGTGTGCACACCCAAATTTAATCAGTCAATTGGACGCCATGTTTCCAGCTGCCTAGCCCCGAAGCTCTGAAAAGGTCTTTGTCAACCTCTCTGCCTCTTTTCTTCTCTTCCTGTCTTGAAATCTAGCTATTTGTCCAAGTCATTTAGACACCGCTCCTAATGTTTCCTAGTGGAAGTACTCCTAACACCTGACCATACTCCTGAGGCTTGCACTCTTCCTTCTCAATCCGCCATTAAATCCCAGTTAAGGATTGTGAAGCGCATCCATTCCTCCTCCAAATTCTTTCCCTCCACCCTGACCTGTGCAGGTTTTCACCCTAGTACTGCTTATATTGTGATATTAATGCCCAAAATCATGTGTGTCTCCATCCTCAGGCAGACTATTAATACTGCGCAGGCATTTATGCACCCATAAATGGTACTCCCCTATTTATCATCTATGAGAGTTATCTTTACTTTAGAAGCTTAAGTCCACTTTTTCTAAATGAGTAGAAAAGTGTTTGAACATGGACACATATTTAATATGTTCTTTTGGTAAATATCGCATTTGTTTGAGAAAAACTTCAAACTGTTAATTATTGCCATGAAGTTTACATTATGGTTAGTCATACCTATCTGAAACCAGCTAATTGCAAGAACTAACTTCCACGTTCTGCCACAGCTTCATAAAGATTCATGCAATGACCAGTAACAGCGGGCACAGAAACATAAAAAGTGTATTGGTGCACTTCCAAATATTGTAAACAAATATTGCAGCACTACAAATGAAATGAAAATCGCTTATTGTCACAAGTAGGCTTAAAATGAAGTTACTGTGAAAAGCCGCTAGTCGCCACATTCTGGCACCTGTTTGGGGAGGCTGGTAGGGGAATTGAACCCACGTTGCTAGCCTGCCTTGGTCTGCTTTAAAAACAGACAAGGTCTAAAAGTCTGCTTTATTTAGCCCTGTGATAAACCAACCCGAAAATATGTACAAATCAATCTCAATGTGAATATTTTTGTATTTATTAACGAACGGAGCACATGTAATAATGTGGCTTGCCCCGCTTGCAGTTTTTAACCTGCCACTTTCCTCTTCTCTTCACAAGAACACAGTTCTTGCCTTTCTTCCTCAAAGCAGGAGGTGGGCCTCGCTTCCAGTTTGTGAAGGCCACATGTTCTCCTCCAGCCCAATCCCATTTGCCTGGAGTGATCCGATCACTGAGGCCTGAGAATTTAAAGGAAAATAAGTAACTCACAATGAAAAGTTGACAGGTCTTACCGATCCTCATCAACAAATTGCTACTAAATTAGACAGATATTTAGAATTTAGAATAGTACAGCACAGAACAGGCCCTTCGGCCCTCGATGTTGTGCCTAGCAATGATCACCCTACTCAAACCCACGTATCCACCCTATACCCATAACCCAACAACTCCCCCTTAACCTTACTTTTTAGGACACTACGGGCAATTTAGCATGGCCAATCCACCTAACCCACACATCTTTGGACTGTGGGAGGAAACCGGAGCACCCGGAGGAAACCCACGCACACACGGGGAGGACGTGCAGACTCCACACAGACAGTGACCCAGCCGGGAACCGAACCTGGGACCCTGGAGCTGTGAAGCATTGATGCTAACCACTATGCTACCGTGCTATATTGAAAAAACTTGCTTTCTGAATTCTAGTGTCGGTCGATACATGGACCAAAGCTGACAAACACTTTAAAATAGCTGTCAGCTCAAAGGAATATATAACTATCCATGATTTAGGACCGAGAATAAGATTAAATAATTTATTTTACATATTCATTTGTGTGTTGGGAACATACTTTGCTGTTCAAGTTGCTTGGCTGATGTGAGTCACAACCACTGCTGGACCAGAAACACCATTGGAACCCCTGGAAGTGCAGGTGATGTAATATACCTTTACGGGTTTGCAGCACGATATCACCAGTAAGGAAATGTGTCATTTGCTTCAGTTTTAGTTTCACTTTTGCTTTCAGCAGAGCATGCATTGGCAGTTCTGCTGCTAATGTGACTTCAACATTTGTTACCTTCGTATCAATGCTCCCATCTACCTAGTCTCAATAAATTAAGCCATAAACCAATTTGTATCGAGCGATTGGAGCTGGGGCTGGTTTAGCACAGTGGGCTAAACAGCTGACTTGTAATGCAGAACAAGGCCAGCAGCACGTGTACAATTCCCGTACCGGCCTCCCTGAACAGGCGCCGGAATGTGCCGACTCGTGGCTTTTCACAGCAACTTCATTGAAGCCGACTTGTGACAATAAGCAATTATTATTATTCATAACATTACAACACACCAGTTTGCGAGGCAGGCATGCCAGGGTGAATTAAGGAGGAATTGACTATGCCACGTGGGTGGAAGGGGGTAGGTGGAACTTGCAATGGAGGTCCAGGGTCTCTTCCAGCAGGGGCAGTCCATGTTTTTGATGGGTTCTTTCATGGAGTAATGTACCCAATCACGAGGGACAATCAGTAGGTTTTCTGACCAATTGTAGAGTAAGGTTGGGCCAGCACTTGTCAATGGAAGGATCCCTAATTTGAAGGAACTTTGACATGGATCAGAAAGGCTCAACTGCAGATTTATTGGTACGGTTCAGCAATCAGGTGAACTGAAGCACAATTTGGAAAGGCTGCACACTCCCTCCCTCACCCAACCCCCACACAAGCCCCCATTTTCTGACATCTCCCTGAGGTCATGGGTCATGGTGCCCACTGTGCGGGCTAGCAGAGAAGTATTGTTGCCTTTGGATGACATGAATAAGCCAGCTACTTGACATAATTGCTCTGGAAAGAATACAGAGGAGATTTACAAGAATGTTGACAGATCTTGAATATTGTAACAATGAGGAAAGATTGGATTGGCCAGGGCTGTTATCATTCGGACAAATGAAGCTGAGGGGTGACCTAATTGAGGTGGATGAAAATATGAGGGGTCCAGATAGGGTAGTCAGGAAAGACCTGTTTCCTCAAGATGAGGGGTGCCCGAAATCAGGGAATTTAGATTGGCAAAAAGATTAGGGGAACCTTTGAAGAAAGACCTTTTCACCCAGAGAGTGATGTGTATCTGGAAATCACTGCCTGAACTGGTGGTTGAGATAAAAATGTTCAACTCATTTAAAATGCATCTGGATCTGCACCCGAAGTGGTACAATCTGCAAGCTACAGGAAGTGCTGGGAATTCGGATTAAAAATGAACGGTTAGCTTCTTTCTTTCTCCCTTTTTGGCTGACACAAACATGATGAGCTGAATGGCCTCTTTTAGTGCTGTAACATTTCTATAGTTGAAATGCCTTTTACAGCACTTCTTGTGGGCCAAGAGAAGCAAGAGTGCTTCTCCGTATCCCCTCAATGGAAGCTTTCAGCGACCCTTTTGCTGAGTTGCCTCTTGCTAGCCTATGCCATGACTGCTGACCTCCCATCTGCTTTCTCCAGCCCTGTGTGCATATTGCTTTCCTCCCAATCACATGGCTGACTCCCAGCCCTTGAAACCCCATTGTAATAATAATAATCTTTATTGTCATAAGTAGGCCTACATTGCAATGTAGTTACTGTGAAAAGCTCCAAGTCGCCACATTCCGGCACCTGTTCGGGTACACTGAGGAGAATTCAGAATGTCCAAATTACCTAACAGCACGTCTTTTGGGACATGTGGGAGGAAACCGGAGCACCCGGAGGAAACCCACGCAGACAGGGGTAGAACGTGCAGACCCCAGCCAGAATTGAATCTAGGACCCTGGCGCTGTGAAGCCACAGTGTTTTCAAAAATAAATTTAGAGTACCCAATTCATTTTTCCCATTTAAGGGCCAATTTAGCGTGGTCAATCCACCTACCATGCACATCTTTAGATTGTGGGGGCGAAACCCATGCAAACACGGACAGAATGTACAAACTCCACACGGACAGTGACCCAGAGCCGGGATCGAACCTGGGACCTTGATGTCTGAGGCAGCAGCACAATGTGAAACCACAGTGCTAACCACTGTGCTACCGTGCTGCCCTGTTATCCTCCTGTGATCATGGGCTCATCACCACCACCATGCCACAAGCATCAAAAGGAACCTGTTCACTCTTTTGAAATAACGTTCAACCCTCAGCCCCCTCAAGCCAGCCTATTACCCTCTCAAATTATCCCATGTCACCTTCTCTGTGTTAACTGATGATGTGGAAATATGCAGTCAGGATTTATACAGGAAATTAGAAAACTTTAACATCCATTCATTGTTAACCTCACTCAGAAAAAGAATGTACATACCAATCCAGAAGGGACGCCTTCCACTGAAATCCCACAGCCATTCCATGTTTTGTTTTGAAACAACACTCACAAGGTTTCCTTGGTGCCTGTGGAAACATTTAAGGCTCAGATAAAATATGGGCCCTGTATGCATAAAAATTCAAAAGAACAACAAAATCACCTGATGGTAATGATGGCAGTAAAAGGTGAGTACTGGAAAGTTGGTTATGTTTACCATTGTGAAGAGGAGCAAAATCAGACACCGAAGATGCTGAGGGGGGGGGGGGGGGGGGGGGGGGGGTGGCGTGGATGACCGAACAGCCAGGTCTCTGGCACTGAGCCTGGCTCTATGGCTCAGAAGGGAACAGGGAAGAATTGAAAAGCTATACTGATAGGAGACTCAATGATTCGGGGAACGGTTAGGAGATTATGTGGTCGCGGAAGGTATGTTGCCTCTCGGGTGCCAGGGCCAGGGATGTCTCGGATCCAGTCTGCAGCACTCTTAAATGGGAGGGGGAGCAACCAGAAGTCGTGGTGCACATAGGCACCAACAAAATAGCTAAGAAAAGGGATGAGGATCTAAAAAGTGATTTTCGGGAGTTAAGTTGGAAGCTAAAGAACAGGACAAGCAGAGTAGTAATCTCAGGATTGCTACGGTGCCATGTGCAAGTAAGGCAATGAACAGAGAGAGAGTACAGCTGGACACAAGGCTACAGGGTTGTTGCAGGAGGGAAGACTTCAGATACGTGGATCATTAGGATACCTTCTGGGGAAGGTGGGACCTGTACATGAAGGGCGATTGCATCTAAACTGGAGGGGCACCAATATCCTGGGTGGGAGGTTTGCTCGAGCACTTTGGGAGGGTTTAAACTAGTTTGGCAGGGGGGTGAGAACCAGAGCTATGCATCAGAGGATAGGGTAGCTGTTGAACAGGCAGAAATAGTATGCAGTAAGTCTGTGAGGAAGGATATATTGTTGATAGGGCAATGTTGCACTCAGTGGAATGGATTAAAGTGCGTCTGTTTCAATGCAAGTAGCGTCAGAAATAAGGCAGACGAACGTAGAGCATGGATCAGTACTTGGAACTACGATGTTGTGGCCATTACGGAGACATGGATTTCACAGGGGACAGGAATGGTTGTTAGATGTTGCGGGGTTTAGATGTTTTAAATAGAATAGGGTGCGAGGTAAAAGAGGAGGGGGAGTGGCATTGTTAATTATTGAGTGCATCACAGCTGCAGAAAAGGAGGCAGTCGAGGAGGGTTTGTCTACTGAATCAGTATGGGTGGAAGTAAGAAACAAGAAAGGAGCAGTCACTTTATTCGGAGTTTTCTATAGACCCCCCCCAATTGCAGCAGAGAGATGGAGGAATAAATTGGGCGGCAGATCTTGGAAAGGTGCAGAAGTAACAGAATTGTTGTCATGGGTGACTTCAACTTCACTAATATTGACTGGAACCTCCTTACTGCAAATGGTTTGGATGGAACAGATTTTGTCAGGTGTGTACAGGAAGGATTCTTGACTCAATATGTAGATAGGCCGACTGGAGGGGGGGGGGGGGGGGGGGGGGCATATTGGATTTGGTGCATGGCAACGAACCAGACTATGTGTCAGATGTCTCGGTGGGAGAGCATTTCGGTGACAGTGACTACAACTCCTTGACCTTTACCATAATCATGGAGTGGGATAGGAACAGACAATATGGGAAGGTATTTAATTGGGGGAGGGGAAATTGTACTATTAGGCAGGAGCTGAGGAGCATAAATTGGGAACAGTTGTTCTTGGGGAAATGCACAACAGTAATGTGGGGGTTGTTTAAGGAGCACTTGCTGCAAGTGCTGGATAGTTTTGTCCCAATGGGATATGGAAGAAATGGTCAGGTGAAGGACCCTTGGATGACAAGAGAAGTGAAGCTTCTAGTCAAGAGGAAGAAGGATGCTTACGTAAGGTTGAGGAAGCAAGGATCTGGCTCGTCTCTAGAGGGTTACAAGGTAGCCAGGACGAAACTGGACTGTGGAGAGCGAGAAGGGAGCATGAAAAAGACCTGGTGGGAAGGATTAGGGGAAACCCCAAGGCGTTCTACACTTATGTGAGAAATAAGAAGATGATCAGAGTGACAGTAGGGCCTATCAGGGATGGTGGAGGGAACTTGTGTCCAGCGTCTGAGGAGATAGGGGAGGCCCTAAATGAATATTTTGCTTCAGTATTCACTCGAGAGAGAGAGAGAGAGGGACCTTATTGCTCATGAGAACATCATGAACCAGGTTAATAGACTCAAACAGGTTGATATTAAAAAGGAGGATGTACTGGAAATTTTGAAAAGCATCAGGATAGATAAGTCCCCTGGGCCTGGCGGGATATACCCAAGGTTAGTACGGGAAGCGAAGGAGGAGATTGCTGCGCCGCTGGCGATGATCTTTGCATCCTCATTCTCCAGTGGAGTAGCACCAAATGATTGGAGGGAGGCAAATGATGTACCCCATTCAACAAAGGGGATAGGGAAATCCCTGGGAATTACAGACCAGTTAGTCTTACGTCTGTGGTGAGCAAAATATTGGAAAGTATTCTGAGAGATAGGATTTATGATCAGTTAGGAAAACATAGTTTGATTAAAGATAGTCAGCATGGCTTTGTACGGGGCAGGTCATGCCTCACAAGCCTCATTGAATTCGTTGAGGATGTGACAAGACACATTGATGAAGGTCAGGTCGTGGATGTGGTGTATATGGATTTTAGGAAGGCATTTGATAAGTTTCCCCATGGTAGGCTCATTCAGAAAGTTAGGGGGCATTGGATGCAGGAAAATGTGGCTGTCTGGATACAGAATTGGCTGGCCGAAAGAAGACAGCGTGTGGTCGTGGATGGAAAGTATTCCGCCTGGAGGTTGGTGACCAGTGGTGTCCTGCAGGGATCTGTTCTGGGACCTCTGCTCTTTGTAGTTTTTATCAATGACTTGGATGAGTCACAGAGTCACAGTATTTACAGTGCAGAAGGAGGCCATTCAGCCCATCGAGTCTGCACCGGCCATTGGAATGAGCACCCTACCTAAGCCCACACCTCCACCCTATCCCTGTAACCCTAGGAGGAAGTGGAAGGGAACATTAGTAAGTTTGCTGATGACACCAATGTTGGTGGAGTTGTAGATCGTGTTGAGGGCTGTTGCAGGTTACAACAGGACATGGACAGGATGCAGAGCTGGTCTGAGAAGTGGCAGATGGAGTTCAATCTAGATAACTGTGAAGTAATTCATTTTGGAAGGTCAAATTTGAATGCTGAATACAGGGTTAAAGGCAGGATTCTTGGACGTGTGGAGGAAGAGGGATCTTGGGGTCCACGTACATAGATCCCTCAAAGTTGCCACCCAGGTTGATAGGGTTGTTAAGAAGGCATATGGTGTGTTGGCTTTCATGAACAGGGGGATTGAGTTTAAGAGCCGCAAGGATTTGCTGCAGCTTTATAAAACCCTGGTTAGACCACACTTGGAATATTGGGTCCAGTTCTGGTCGCCTCATTATAGGAAGGATATGGATGCTTTGGAGAGGTTGCAGAGGAGATTTACCAGGATGCTGCCTGGACTGGAGGGCATGTCTTATGAAGAAAGGTTGAGGGAGCTTGGGCTTTTCTCACTGGAGCGAAGAAGGAAGAGAGGTGACTTGATAGAGGTGTACAAGATGATGAGAGACATGGATAGAGTGGATAGCCAGAGACTTTTCCCCAGGGCGGAAATGACTGTCGCGAGGGGACATAATTTTACGGTGATTGGAGGAAGGTTCTTTATACAGAGAGTGGTGGGTGCGTGGAATGCACTGCCAGCCCAGGTGGTGGAGTCAGAGTAATTAGGGACATTTAAGCGACTCTTCGACAAGAGCATGGACAGCAGTAAATTGAGGGGATGTAGGTTAGGTCGATCTTAGATTCGGATAAATGGTCAGCACAACATAGAACATAGAACATAGAACGATACAGCACAGTACAGGCCCTTCGGCCCTCAATGTTGCACCGACATGGAAAAAATCTAAAGGCCATCTAACCTACACTATGCCCTTATCATCCATATGCTTATCCAATAAATTTTTAAATGCCCTCGATGTTGGCGTGTTCACTACTGTTGCAGGTAGGGCATTCCACGGCCTCACCACTCTTTGCGTAAAAAACCCACCTCTGACCTCTGTCCTATATCTATTACTCCTCAATTTAAGGCTATGTCCCCTCGTGCTAGCCACCTCCATCCGCGGGAGAAGGCTCTCGCTGTCCACCCTATCTAACCCTCTGATCATTTTGTATGCCTCTATTAAGTCACCTCTTAACCTTCTTCTCTCTAACGAAAACAACCTCAAGTCCATCAGCCTTTCCTCATAAGATTTTCCCTCCATACCAGGAAACATCCTGGTAAATCTCCTCTGCACCCGTTCCAAAGCTTCCACGTCCTTCCTATAATGAGGCGACCAGAACTGTACGCAATACTCCAAATGCGGCCGTAATAGAGTTTTGTACAACTGCAACATGACCTCATGGCTCCGGAACTCAATCCCTCTACCAATAAAGGCCAACACACCATAGGCCTTCTTCACAACCCTATCAACCTGGGTGGTAACTTTCAGGGATCTATGTACATGGACACCGAGATCCCTCTGCTCATCCACACTACCAAGAATTTTACCATTAGCCAAATATTCCGCATTTCTGTTATTCTTTCCAAAGTGAATCACCTCACACTTCTCCACATTAAACTCCATTTGCCACCTCTCAGCCCAGCTCTGCAGCTTATCTATGTCCCTCTGTAACCTGCAACATCCTTCCGCACTGTCTACAACTCCACCGACTTTAGTGTCGTCTGCAAATTTACTCACCCATCCTTCTGCGCCCTCCTCTAGGTCATTTATAAAAATGACAAACAGCAACGGCCCCAGAACAGATCCTTGTGGTACGCCACTCGTAACTGAACTCCATTCTGAACATTTCCCATCAACTACCACTCTCTGTCTTCTTTCAACTAGCCAATTTCTGATCCACATCTCTAAATCACCCTCAATCCCCAGCCTCCGTATTTTCTGCAATAGCCGACCGTGGGGAACCTTATCAAACGCTTTACTGAAATCCATATACACCACATCAACTGCTCTACCCTCGTCTACCTGTTCAGTCACCTTCTCAAAGAACTCGATAAGGTTTGTGAGGCATGACCTACCCTTCACAAAACCATGCTGACTGTCCCTAATCATATTATTCCTATCTCAATGATTATAAATCGTATCTTTTATAATCCTCTCCAAGACTTTACCCACCACAGACGTTAGGCTCACCGGCCTATAGTTACCGGGGTTATCTCTACTCCCCTTCTTGAACAAAGGGACCACATTTGCTATCCTCCAGTCCTCTGGCACTATTCCTGTAGCCAATGATGACCTAAAAATCAAAGCCAAAGGCTCAGCAATCTCTTCCCTGGCTTCCCAGAGAATCCTAGGATAAATCCCATCCGGCCCCGGGGACTTATCTATTTTCACCTTGTCCAGAATTGCCAACACTTCTTCCCTACGCACCTCAATGCCATCTATTCTAATAACCTGGGTCTCAGCATTCTCCTCCACAATATTATCTTTTTCTTGAGTGAATACTGACGAAAAGTATTCATTTAGTATCTCGCTTATCTCCTCAGCCTCCACACACAACTTCCCACCACTGTCCTTGACTGGCCCTACTCTTACCCTAGTCATTCTTTTATTCCTGACATACTTATAGAAAGCTTTTGGGTTTTCCTTGATCCTACCTGCCAAAGACTTCTCATGTCCCCTCCTTGCTCGTCTCAGCTCTCTCTTTAGATCCTTCCTCGCTTCCTTGTAACTATCAAGCGCCCCAACTGAAACTTCACGCCTCATCTTCACATAGGCCTCCTTCTTCCTCTTAACAAGAGATTCCACTTCTTTGGTAAACCACGGTTCCCTCGCTTGACCCCTTCCTCCCTGCCTGACTGGTACGTACTTATCAAGAACATGCAATAGCTGTTCCTTGAACAAGCTCCACATATCCAGTGTGCCCAACCCTTGCAGCCTACTTCTCCAACCAACACATCCTAAGTCATGTCTAATGGCATCATAATTGCCCTTCCCCCAGCTATAACTCTTGCCCTGCGGGGTATACTTATCCCTTTCCATCACTAACGTAAAGGTCACCGAATTGTGGTCACTGTTTCCAAAGTGCTCACCTACCTCCAGATCTAACACCTGGCCTGGTTCATTACCCAAAACCAAATCCAATGTGGCCTCGCCTCTTGTTGGCCTGTCAACATATTGTGTCAGGAAACCCTCCTGCACACATTGTACAAAGAATGACCCATCTAATGTACTCGAACTATATCTTTTCCAGTCAATATTTGGAAAGTTAAAGTCTCCCATAACAACTACCCTGTTACTTTCGCTCTTTTCCAGAATCATCTTCGCCATCCTTTCCTCTACATCCCTAGAACTATTAGGTGGCCTATAGAAAACTCCCAACAGGGTGACCTCTCCTTTCCTGTTTCTAACCTCAGCCCATACTACCTCAGAAGAAGAGTCCCCATCTAGCATCCTTTCCGCCACCGTAATACTGTCCTTGACTAGCAGCGCCACACCTCCCCCTCTTTTGCCCCCTTCTCTGAGCTTACTAAAACACCTAAACCCCGGAACCTGCAACAACCATTCCTGTCCCTGCTCTATCCATGTCTCTGAAATGGCCACAACATCGAAGTCCCGGGTACCAACCCATGCTGCCAGTTCCCCTACCTTATTTCGTATACTCCTGGCATTGAAGTAGACACACTTCAAACCACCTACCTGAACACTGGCACCCTCCTGCGAAGTCAAATCTGTGCTCCTGACCTCTATACTCTCAATCTCCCGTACCCCAAAACTACAATCCAGGTTCCCATGCCCCTGCTGAATTAGTTTAAACCCCCCCAAAGAGCACTAACAAATCTCCCCCCCAGGATATTGGTGCCCCTCAGGTTCAGATGTAGACCATCCTGTCTATAGAGGTCCCACCTTCCCCAGACATCTTGGCTGAAGGGCCTCTACTGTGCTGTACTGTTCTATGTTCTATAAGTGTGTTACTAAAGAATCACCATTGAGGTGAGTTCTACTGTCACTGGGTTCATTATTCCGATCGCCAGTAAAAAAACATTTCTTGAAAGAAACTGCAGGAATAACTTAATTTCCCAGCTATCTATAGCTGTAGATTGCAACATAGAATCCCTAAAGTGCATGAGGAGCTCAATTGGTCATTCGAGTCTGCACTGGCCCTCTGAAACATCACCCTGACTCGGCCTAATCCCCACACCATCCCCGTAACTTCACCAGGGACCAATTTATCATGGCCAATCCACCTTACCTGCATATCTTTGGACTATGGGAGGAAACCGGAGCATCTGGAGGAAACCCACGCAGACACGGGAAGATAGTGCAATCTCTACACAGTCATCTGAGGTCGGAATAGAACCTGGGTCCCTGCCGCTGTGAGACACCATGCCAACACTTGTGCCACCATGCCAACCCATAAACTATGTATAAAAAATAGTTCACTAGCTCAGTAGACTTTGGTGGCACAAGTCTTTTCAGGTTGAATCTGTCACTTTTGCAGCTATGGCTCCAACCGGAGACAATGGGTGACCTGCTTCTGCCCAGCTCGACATCAGAAAATTAACAGTGATTCGATAAATGGGTGTACACAACCACACGGTTATTTCTCAATTGAAATGATCCAAATTAATATTTTCCAAATAAATTCTTGATGATGTACTATTGAGCTTGATGCTCAAATATTTCAATTTAGGGCTAATATCTGCTGAACTTAAATGATCCAGGAATTGCAATTAAGTAATATGGACCATTCATATTATGTCTTACATTTCCTTGCAGGCTCGGGCCGCTGCAGTCCAGGTTGCCTTGTGTTTAGTGCTCAGATAATAACATCTATTGTCGTGATAGGTCCATCCAAAGGTACATTTTCTGGCACTTAGCTCCTGGAATGAAATAAAGCAACGCTTGTCAATGTTGCATCGTTGGTGCATGAGAAATCTGAATTCTGTACTATGTTCATCAAATACATTCCACAATGTCAAATCTCCGACAACATCAAATCAAATACAATTCCTGCTTCAAATATTGACTTGAGAAAGCATCTCGAAAGAGAAATTTTGAGAGGGTGGAGACGGTCAGAGTTTGGGTGCAAATTTAGTTTCCTGAAGGAAAAGATCAGAGGGTTGGGAATGAATATTTTTCATCTTTACAGCTAGTGAACGTGCCAAGTGTTCTGAGAACACCATCACCATAATAAATGGAGAGATCTGCTGCAACTAGAAATATTGATACCATTAATGGGATAATTGATGAAATGGTCCCTGCTAACAAGCAAAAAACGTGCAACTATGAAACTGCACAGGAGGTTTAGTACGTTGAAGGAAGCCAGCAGTAGTGTACCAAAGATTTATTTAACTACATACAACATTTTGCTTATGGCTGTTACTCACTCCCACTTCAGTCCTTGCTGGGAGAGTGAACCACATTGGCCCTGCTTTGGGCCGGCTTTTATGATATTCTTTAAGGAGCTCCAGCTGGGTTGCCCCTGCCGCCTATCTGGGAAGCGCGTCCTCCACGGTTCCCACAGGAAGATAAACAATGGTTTATCCGTGGTCCTTGTGGGGATTATAGCACCCACTCCCCACCAAGTTTGAAAGTTCCCCTTCAGTCATCAATGGTGAGGGCTGTCTGCTTCGCTTTGCCTGAGGTTGCTGGTCCAGTTGTGGCAGCTCTGGGCCCGGTGGTGTGCATCGGTTTATCGACCACTGTTCCCTGGCTGACCGCCGAAGAGTTATTCCTGGGACCTCAGTCCCGGCCACAATGTCGTCCATAGGCACAGACATATCCGTGTCCATTTCCAAGCTGGAGTCTGCTGGACCGGATGCCGGGATATAGACGATTATGTCCACAGGCCGAGGGGCTGTTCCAGGCGGAGATTTCAATGCTGCTGGTTGGGTGCCGTGAAGCATGGGCTCCCACCTGTGCAGGTGATCCAAATGCTTCTGCTGGACTCTCTCCTGAATCTTAACCTTGTACAAGACTGGCCCTGTTCACTCCAGCACAACACCTGGGAGCCAAAGTGCCCCGTCTAAATGTTGCGGACATAGACCGCGTCCTTTTAGTGAAATTGCCGCCCATGGGTCCTCAAGTCACGTTGCAGCTTCTGTGCCTCCTACTGCACCTCCACTTTCCCGCTGAGGTCGGTAAGTGTGAGACTCAACCAGGTTCTAAGCTGTCAGACAGCAGCGATTCCTTTTGTCACGTGCAGTGTTCTGCGGTAGTTGAAAAGGAATCACACCAGTTGCATGTCCATGGAACCTCTGGTTGTTTTTTTATGCCCCTTTTGAAAGTCTGGACCACCCTTTTCATCAGGCCATTGGATGAGGGATAGTACAGAACGGTTCTAACATGCCGGATACCGTTCTCTTTTGTAAATACGGTAAACTTTATCATCAATAAATGGTGTCCCATTATCCATTACTAGGACCTATGGGTGCTGAACAAGATCCAAAGCTTTTCTGCCATGGCCCTGGACATTGCCTTGGCCATCTAGCCACTTCGAGTGGGCATCCACGATAATGAGGAACATGGACCCTGTGAAAGGCCCTGCGAAGTGCGCATGTAGTTGCACCCACGGGCTACCAGGCTGTTCCTAGGGATGAAGGGAGGCTGATGCTCCTGGCATGCCGGGCAGCTGTGGAAGACCCTCTCAATGTCCCCATCAATGCCAAGCCACCAGACATAACTACGGGGCAACAACTTCATCTTAGAGGTGACCGGGTGCTCACTGTGCAGTTCCTTCAGCAGGGACTCCTGACCTCACGGTGGGGTTACTATGCGAGTTCCCCATAATATAACAATGTCCTCCATGCTGAGTTGAGAACTTCTGGGCAAAAGGTCAGTGGGCTACAGAAAGGGTTCCCTGCGGTCCGCTGCTCAAAAGCATGAGGCAGAGTTTTGCCAATCCTGGATCCTGCTGCAACCACCTGGGTAGCCGTCACCGGCAAGGTATGCAGAAAGTTGAGAGTTGCAACCACTTCATCCACCACTGGTGGCAATGGGACACTCACGGGCAATGGTAGACAACTGAAAACATTGGCATGAGTGATGGAAGAAGGAACTGAGGGCACTGTTTCCAAGTTAGCAGATGAGACAAAGATCTGCAGATGAACAGATAGTATTGAGGAAGCGGGGGGGGGGAATACAATGTGGAAAAGTGTGAGGTTATGCACTTTGGTAGGAAGAATGTAGGCATTTGAATGTATTTTTTAAATGGGGAACGGCTTAGGAAATCAGAAGCACAACGGGACTTGGAAGTTCTTGTTCAAGATTCTCTCAAGGTTAACGTGCAGGTTCAGTCAGCAGTTAGGAAGGCAAATGCAACATTAGCATTCATGTCAAGAGGGCTAGAATACAAGAGAAGGGGTGGACTTAATAATGATAATAATAATTATTATACTTCTGAGGCTGCATAAGGCTCTGGTCAGATCCCATTTGGAGTATTGTGAGCAGTTCTGGCTCTGTATCTCGGGAAGGATGTGTTGGCCCAGGAAAGGGTCCAGAGGTTGTTCACAAGAATGATCCCTGGAATAAGGGCTTGTCATATGAGGAGCGGTTCAGGACTTTGGGTCTGTATTCGTTGGAGTTCAGAAGGATGAGGGGATCTTATTGAAACTTACAGGATGCTCCGAGTCCTGGATAGGGTGGATGTGGAGAGGATATTTCCACTGGTAGGATAAACTTTACACAAGGGTACAGCCTAAGACTGAAGGGATGATCCTTCAAAACTGTGATGAGGTGAATTTCATCAGCTAGAGGGTGGTGAATTTGTGCAACTCTTTGCCGCAGAAGGCTGTGGAGCTCAAGTCACTGAGTGTCTTTAAGACAAATATAAGGGAATCCGGATTTATGGGGAGAAGGCAGGACAATGGGGATGAGAATCATATCAGCTAAATGGCAGAGCAGACTCGATGGGCCAAATGGCCTAACTGTGCTCCTATGTCTAATGGTCTTATGATCTGTGCAATAATAATAAGTATGACAAGTAGACTTTCATAAACACTGCAATGAGGTTACTGTGAAATTCCAGAATAGTCGCCACACTCCGACCCCTGTTTGGGTACACTGAGGGAGAATTAAAAATGTCCAATTCACCTTGTACGCATGCTCTTCGGGACTTGTGAGAAAAAACCGGAGCACCCAGAGCAAACCCACGCACACAGGGGAACAACGTGCACACTCCGCACAGACAGTGACTCAAGCCAGGAATCGAGCCTGGCTCTGTGTAAAAACAGTGCAAACCACTGTGCAACTGTGCGTACCCGGGCAGTGTCAAAACAAATATTCATATGCAGTGAGTAGAAGTGCCCAGCACTGAATTGTAGCCAATGCTATGAGTGGAATTCCTTTATCCTTCCTAAAAGGCCGAGTAGGGGCTTGTGGTCAGTCACAATAGAGAAAAACCTCCCATAAACATATTGGTTGAATTTCTTGACTCCAAATCTAACCTGACATGCCCTCCTTCTCAATTTGAGCGTAACATCGCTCAGCACCTGCCAGGGTCCCCGAAGCAAAAACAATGGGGCATTCCATGCCGTTGCTCCATCCATGGGCCAACGCCGCTCCAATGCTGTAGGGGGAGGCATTGAATGCCAGGATTAGCAGCTGAGTTCGATCATAGTGGATGAGGAGCTGTGTGGATGATAGATGCCTTTCCGCTCCAGTGAATGCTTTGTCTTGCGAGGCACCCCAGAACTACTCCTGGTCCTTCTCCAACAATATGTGGAATAGAGCCAATAAAATGGCCAGGTTTGTAATGAACTTCCCACAGTAATTTACCTGGCCTAGGAATGACTGGAGCTCAATGGCATTCTTTGGGGTCAGAGCCCGTTTTTTGGCCGAACTTTATCTTCCACCAGGTGTGGACCATCTCTGTCCATTCAGTATCCTAAGTAGATTAGCGCTCTCGTGCGGAACACACACTTGCTCCTCTTTAACTGGATACCTACTTGGGAAAACTGCCTGAGTACAAAGAAAATTACAGCACAGGAACAGGCCCTTCGGCCCTCCCAGCCTGCGCCGATCCAGATCCTTTATCTCAACCTGTTGCCTATTTTCCAAGGATCAACTTCCCTCTGTTCCCCGCCCGTTCATATATCTGTCTAGATGCATCTTAAATGATGCTATTGTGCCCGCCTCTATCACCTCCGCTGGTAAAGCATTCCAGGCACCCACCACCCTCTGCGTAAAAACACATTCCACGCACATCTCCCTTACACTTTCCCCCGCTGACTTTGAAATCGTGACCCCTTGTAACTGACACCCCCACTCTTGGAAAAAGCTTGTTGCTATCCACCCTGTCCATACCTCTCATAATTTTGTAGACCTCAATCAGGTCCCCCCTCAACCTCCGTCTTTCCAATGAAAACAATCCTAATCTACTCAACCTTTCTTCATAGCTAGCCCCCTCCATACCAGGCAACATCCTGGTGAACCTCCTCTGCACCCTCTCCAAAGCATCCACATCCTTCTGGTGATGTGGCGCCCAGAACTGCACGCAGTATTCCAAATCTGGCCTAACCAATGTCCTATACAACTGTAACATGACCTGCCGACTCTTGTACTCAATACCGCGTCCGATGAAGGCAAGCATGCTGTATGCCTTCTTGACCACTCTATCAACCTGCGTTGCCACCTTCAGGGTACAATGGACCTGAACTCCCAGATCTCTCTGTACATCAATTTTCCCCACTCTCAATCTACTCTTCTCTCTGATCTACTCTCAATCATTCAGAGAGTGATAGAAGAGATCATGAACAGTCCTTATTTGTTCATGGAATGGGGACATGGCTGACAAAGCCAGCATTTGTTTCCTGTCCTTAAGTGCCCTTGAATTGAGTAGCTTGCCATGGTTGTGGGATCTGGAGTCACTTATAGGCCAGACTAGGCAAGGACGGCAGATTTCCTGCACTTTTATGTCTACATGCTCCAAGATAGTAATAAAATGGGCAACTAGGCAGTTCCTCAAGTGAGTCCGGACTTTCCTTTTGTCCTTAGCGTTAGTTTAGTAACTCGTGGAAGCCAGCAGTAGTGTAACAAATGTTTATTTAACTATATACAATCTTCTTCTTATGGCAGTTACACAGTCTCACTTCAGTCCTTGCTGGGAGAACTAACCACACCAACCCGGCTTTGGGCCAGCTTTTATGAAATGAAATGAAATGAAAATCGCTTATTGTCACGAGTAGACTTCTATGAAGTTACCGTGAAAAGCCCCTAGTCGCCACATTCCGGCACCTGTTCGGGGAGGCTGTTACGGGAATTGAACCGTGCTGCTGGCCTGCTTGGTCAGCTTTCAAAGCCAGCGATTTAGCCCAGTGTGCTAAACAGCCCCTAAAAATGATAGTCTTGAACTAACTCCAGCTAGAAAACCCATACTCCATGAATGACAACAGGAGGTGAGAAATCTTGACAACCTGTATTTTCCTGTAAGGTTCTGCTCCCTTCAAAATCTTGCAGCAATCTCAGCAATATATGTAAGTGCACCAGGTGCATTCCAATGACTCAAGCATGTGATTTTACTGCACTTCCCTCTCGTTGCTGTGGTCAATGGTTACAAATATTGGGGTTTTACCACTTCGGCCACTCCACTGAAGTGTGAAAGGATATGAATGGATCAAAGTTGCAGATGATTTGTAATAGCTGCCAACTACAGACCACTATTCAAAAGCTATGAATGGCTTGCAAATAGTGGATCTGTGGGAACCAAATGCAGGCAGAGCTGTTCTCCTTCGAGAAATGGACATGCGGGGCTGCAGAGAAGTATTAGAACATAGAACATAGAAGTATTGCAGCTATAATGCTTCCCACTGCCCCTGCTGGACTACTCTCTAGTTTCTAAATGGGGGTGCTTTGTGTGGGGGGGGGGAGGGGCAGGGTGTGTGTGTTTGGAGGATCTGTGGAGGAGGTCCCTGTTGGGGTCCCCCTATTACAGTGGTCCTGTGAGAGTCCCCCTCATATGAGGTTCCAGTGGGGAGGGTCCCCATATTACAGAGATCCCTGGGGGGGGGGGGGGGGGGGGGGGGGGGGGGGGGGGGGAGAAAGAGACCCAGGCAATCTGGGGTTGGCTGGTTGTCATTCGGTGGGTGGGGGGTATGGTTGGGGCCGGTCTTTGATAGGGGAGTCAGGGCCAATGTGTGTGGAAAGAATTGGGGGCAATATGCAGTGGGGGGTAGGGGGCTCCCCTGGGTAAGTGTGGAGAGGTGTGGGAGGGGCGTCCCGAGCTCTCTCTACACTGTTCTGGGCTAATGGTAAGATTCTTGGTGGTGTGATTGATCAGCGAGATCTCGGTGCCCATGTACATAGATCCCTGAAAGTTGCCACCCAGGTTGAGAGGGTTGTTAAGAAGGCATACGGTGTGTTCGCTTTTATTGGTATAGGGATTGAGTTTCGGAGCCATGAGGTCATGTTGCAGCTGTACAAAACTCTGGTGCGGCCGCATTTGGAGTATTGCATGCAATTCTGGTCGCCGCATTATTGGAAGGATGTGGAAGCATTGGAAAGGGTGCAGAGCAGATTTACCAGGATGTTGCCTGGTATGGAGGGAAGATCTTAGATCATAGAATTTACAGTGCAGAAGGAGGCCATTCGGCCCATCGAGTCTGCACCGGCTCTTGGAAACAGCACCCTACCCAAGGTCAACACCTCCACCCGATCCCCATAACCCATTAACCCCACCCAATACTAAGGGCAATTTTGGACACTAAGGGCAATTTATCATGGCCAATCCACCTAACCTGCACATCTTTGGACTGTGGGAGGAAACCGGAGCACCCGGAGGAAACCCACGCACACACGTGGAGGATGTGCAGACTCCGCACAGACAGTGACTCAAGCCGAAATCGAACCCGGGACCCTGGAGCTGTGAAGCAATTGTGCTATCCACAATGCTACCGTGCTGCCCTGTGATCTTATGAGGGAAGGCTGAGGGACTTGAGGCTGTTTTCGTCAGAGCGAAGAAGGTTAAGAGGTGACTTAATTGAGGCATACAATATGATCAGAGGATTAGATAGGGTGGACAGTGAGAGCCTTTTTCCTTGGATGGTGATGTCTAGCACAAGGGGACATAGCTTTAAATTGAGTGGAGATAGATATAGGACAGATGTCAGAGGTAGGTTCTTTACTCAGAGAGTAGTAAGGGCGTGGAATGCCCTGCCTGCAACAGTAGTGGACTCACCAACACTAAGGGCATTCAAATGGTCATTGGATAAACATATGGATGATAAGGGAATAGTGTAGATTGGCTTTAGAGTGGTTTCACAGGTCGGCGCAACATCGAGGGCTGAAGGGCCTGTACTGCGCTGTAATGTTCTATGTAATGTCTATGTTCTATCTATGTAATGTTCTTGTCCACTCACGTTGATGCAAGTCAAGAAAGCCCAACAACGTCTCTACTTCCTGCGGAAGCTAAAGAAATTTGGCATGTCTGCATCAACTCTCACAAACTTCTACAGATGTGCGATAGAGAGCATCCTATCCGGCTGCATCACAGCCTGGAATGACAACTGCTCGATCCAAGATCGCAAGAAACTGCAGAGTGTGGTGAACTCAGCTAAATGCATCACACAAACTTGCCACCCTCACATTGATTCTGTATACACCTCCCGCTGTCCCAGGAAGGCAGACAGCATTATCAGAGATCCCTCCCACCCAGGCATTGCCTTCTTCCAGACCCTTCCATCAGGCAGAGGGTACAGAAGTCTGAAGACCCGCACATCCAGACATAGGAAAAGCTTCTTCCCCACAGCTACTAGACTCCTCAACGACTCCCCCTCAGACTGATCTGTTCCTTGTAAGATCACTCTTCACGACGCCCTATGCTGCTCTTGCTCATGTATTTACTTTGTTTGGTCCCTTGTTCCGCACTGTAACCAATCGCTGTTTGTCGATGTACCATTTGTCAATGTTCTCTGTTGATTATTCTTTTGTCTACTATGTATGTACTGTGTACGTTCCCTCAGCCGCAGAAAAATACTTTTCAATGTACATGTGACAATATATCAAATCAAAATCAAATCAAACTGAGGAGTTCCGGTCAGTGGAGCTCCTCAGTGCAGGGAAGAGAACTAAGTGTGTCCTTGGCCGTGCGTTCCCCACTGAGGCCCCCAAGCAATCCAGATGGACGTCAGATAGAGTGGTGTTTCTCAGCACTCAAAGCACTGCGAAACACCTATCTAATCACGCGCTATGGGACTTTGTCCCCAGTCGGGTAGATTGTGTCCCTGTGATGTGCAGGGGTCAATTTCAAAGTTTGCGGATAACCTTTTGGCTGCGTTTAACAAACCCATTCCAAACCGTGGATAAAACTGTGTCAATCAGTGCCTCTACTAATCAAGAAAGAAAGCAACAATTGTAGCATGAAGCACTGGTAATAGGAAGAAAGGAAGGAAGTGCTACCATTCCTATTTTTCCTTAAATCCAACCTGTTTTCCAGGAAAATGCTGTGTCATTACTTTGGCAGTCTGAGGAAGCTCTGTTTTGGCTGGAAAATACCGTTGACCATGGCTGGTAACCAGTATTTTTGCTCTTTTATTGGACATTGAGGGAGCGTTTTCATCCTCAACTTTCAGTGATAGTAATCCATGGTACTAAACAGGAAGAGAAGAAGCAATCAGCAAATTGTGGACAATGTTAAAACAATTTATCAAACTCTAATGGCAACATATTTAAAAAGCAAACCATCGTCAAATTTCACTCAGAGAACACACCACTGTATTTCTGGATAGGAAAGTGTCAAAGGTTTCTTCACTATTTAAGAGGAGGAGGGAGAAAGTAGGTAACTATCGACCTATCAGGTAAAATCAGTTGTGAGGAGGTTACTAGAATTTATCACTCGAGACTAAACACATGAACAAGGATGAGTTGAGCTAAGAAATCACAAGAGATTTGTCAAGGGTTGGTCATTTCTGGTCAATTCAAATTTTACTGAGGAATTCACTAATAGGGCAGTGTGTAAGGGTATCAATCTACATAGGCTCACATAAGATTCTGCAGTAGAGAGGATGTGGAATTTGAGCTAACGTTGAGACATGGGCTGAGATTCTCGCTGCACTGGGAGCATAAGGTCCCGGCCGTGGGCGGGACTAGAAAAACCCAGCCATAGTTGGAGGTAACATTCTCTCATTGGTGGAATTTGGCAGGTTGTATTCCCCAGGGATCTGTATTGGTGCCCAAGATTTTATACACTAAATTACTTTGATGAAAAAACAGAAAGTTCTATACACAGATTTTCAAGATGACACTGAGTTAGCAGGCACAGTAAGTTATGTAGATGAGAGCACAACGTTACAAACAGTTAAAGTGATAGAGAAAAGCTGTATAAGATAGAATTCACTATAAGGAAACTGTGAGTTTACATAGTTGAAGATACATTTCCAGCACAGCGTGGCCGGAGGATCGTGCCCTCAGGAACTGCAAGCTAATCTCTCTAGAAATAGACATGGGGCGTGATTCTCCGACTGCGTTGTGCTCTCGCTTGAGCGCAATGCGGCCGAGAATGCTGGGAAAGCCCTTCATCAAGCCTCCCGACAGGCTCCGCACCTCCCGGGAGGCATGCTGGGCGGGACCGAATGACACTCGCGGTAGTAGGACGTAAACCTACTTCCGATGTACTCACCCGGGATCCACCAGCCTCCCTCGATTCTTCGGCCTCCCCAGGGAGGCTGCAGCTGGGCGCTGATCAGTGCTGGTCCACACAAACGTGGCCGAGGCAGAATGGTACCCAGTGTTCTTCATAGCAATCGGAGACTCCTGGGTGGTCAGGGTAAGTGCAGGCTGGCTTTCTGGCCCTCCTCCAGGAACGTGGCTA
Source organism: Scyliorhinus canicula (assembly GCF_902713615.1). Taxonomy (NCBI): domain Eukaryota; kingdom Metazoa; phylum Chordata; class Chondrichthyes; order Carcharhiniformes; family Scyliorhinidae; genus Scyliorhinus; species Scyliorhinus canicula. The sequence goes on from NC_052153.1 coordinate 32,408,311, forward strand.
CCCTGGCACTGCCCAGATGGCACCCTGGCACTGCCACTGTGGCACTGTAAAGGTGCCTGGTTGGCATTGCTAAGCCAGCAGGAGCACTGCCTGGGTGCTATGGTGACAATGCAAGGGTGCCTGAGTACCAATGCCCAGGGACCATTTCATGCCATGAAATGAGGGTGGACGGGGGTTTTAAGTGTGGGGGAGTGTAGGGCAGGTAGGTAGGGGCCTCCAGGAGTTTGAGGGGGGGAACGATAGGTGGGGGACCTAGAAGGGGGCTTGGGAGACCTGAAGAAAGGGTCCTCCTGGTAGCCATAGCGGGGTGTCTTCACTTGGGGGGCGTGGGGTAGTTCCATGTTTGTGGGGGGTGATAATGCCCATTGGTGGGGGGGGGGGATGGAGGACCCATAAGCTCACATAGAGATTGGGGCACCCTTTCACTTTCAAAATGGTGACCCGATCTCTGAGTTTAGCTCCCTAGTGCTAAAAAAAAGTCTAAGTTTGGGCTAAACCGGTGAGATACTCCCCAGGGCCCAAAAAGTGACTCAATGTCATTGAACGGCGGTGGGGAACCCGTCGGTAGAGCTGGTGGGAAACTCCTTGAAAAACTGACTACAAATTAACTCAGAAATCGTTTGGGAGATTTGCTTGAAGTTAGATTTAAATAAGCCCCAAAGGCAGTGTCATAGAGAGAGAACTGCAAGCATCTGGTGAAAACAGTTGTTGCAGAAAATACAGCTTGATATTTTGGTTTTAATTTCTCAGAAACAAACAATGTAGATAACACTATAATAATTGGATAATTTTGTTCAGGATATTCGTAGCATGACAAAAACTATAGAATTACACATAAAAAGGTATTTAAAGGTTTTTTTCTTTCAGATAAACCAGCAAACAAAGATACAAGTTGACATGAACTTACGGGAAAAAACAGATTTACTAACCATAAATATGAGGTCAGTTCCATTTCTGAATGTAGATGACGGGTGGATCTAAAATAGATGTGCAACAAATGTTTACTGACTCATATATGGCAGTAGAAATTCCTGCTGCTCAAAAAGAACATTGAGATTTTGACTATGATTTTTGACGAAGAAATCTATCTCTAATACATTCAAAGCAAAACATAAAAGCTGCAACGCAAAAACTCATCATTTGGCTCAAATAGCCTATGTTGATATAGTTTCTCCCTCCACTGGGAATGGAAGTGAATTTGTTAACTTCACAAATCTCTGTGTAAAGGAGTTTCTCCTGTTGCCTATCTGTTCTATTATGAATTTGGCTCATCATTCTTGACTTCTCAACTGCTAAAAGCATCTGCTCCCAACCATCCGACTCATTCTTGAACAATGTTAAACATATTGGGGCCTCACGGTAGCATGGTGGTTAGCATCAATGCTTCACAGCTCCAGGATCCCAGGTTCGATTCCCGGCTGGGTCACTGTCTGTGCGGAGTCTGCATGTCCTCCCCGTGTGCGCGTGGGTTTCCTCCGGGTGCTCCGGTTTCCTCCCACAGTCCAAAGATGTGCGGGTTAGGTGGATTGGCCAGGCTAAATTGCCCATAGTGTAAGGTTAATGGGGGGATTGTTGGGTTACGGGTATACCGGTTACGTGGGTTAAGTAGGGTGATCATTGCTCGGCACAACATCGAGGGCCGAAGGGCCTGTTCTGTGCTGTACTGTTCTATATCTATCATTTTTTTTTTAGAACAGTACAGCACAGAACAGGCCCTTCGGCCCTCGATGTTGTGCCGAGCAATGATCACCCTACTCAAACTCACATATCCACCCTGTACCCGTAACCCAACAACTCCCCCTTAACCTTACTTTTTAGGACACTACGGGCAATTTAGCATGGCCAATCCACCTAACCCACACATCTTTGGACTGTGGGAGGAAACCGGAGCACCCGGAGGAAACCCACGCACACACGGGGAGGACGTGCAGACTCCGCACAGACAGTGACCCAGCCGAGAACCGAACCTGGGACCCTGGAGCTATGAAGCATTGATGCTAACCACTATGCTACCGTGCTGCCCCTATCATCTCATGTTTATATCATTTCTATCCAAGATCTTCAATATCCTGGCATGGCTCAAAGAAGGGGAGGATTGTGAACTTTATGGGTTGGATTTTACACTACTGATGTGGGCTCGAGAGGCAGAGGGATGGCTTTGGTATGATACAAACCTCAGGTCGAGTTGAATGTGCCACTGTTCTCACCTTTCCTGGCCTGCTTACTTAATTAACCCACTTTCAACAGGGGCTTCACAATCATTCCTGCTGCTGACCTCATGAGCAACTTCCACACACACCCTGGTTGCTTCATCGGGAGACTTTTACCTCCTGTTAAGAGGGAACACATGCAGGCCCTTACAGCCCTCAGCACCACATCCAGGGAGGCATTACTGAAACAGGCAGCCTTTGAATGTGTGCATCCCATTCTGTCAATTTATTCTGCTGTGCCCTCACCTCCAGAATCCATCACATTTTATACGAAGAATTACCCTTGAAATACCAGACTTCGAATCAGTGTGTACTGGCCATCATCACATAAAATCAAACTAATTGGGAAGGAAACTGGGAAATAATATGTTTATGCAGCAGCTGGTTTAAAAAGTCCCCGACAGATGTGCTGCACCCGTGTTTCCTGCAAGCTACAGGACTCCCCCTGCACTCAATGCACTGGGAAATTAAAACTCATCTTTAAGTCCCTGTGAAGTACTTTAGACAGTTTCCAACATAAAAAGCATGATATAAATGACAGGCTGTTGTTTAATATGTACATGTTTGGCTGCAATAATGGAATCGTAATTTCCCAACTACAGTGTAAATTCAGTAAAAAATATACAGTGTAATTCTAGTTAGTGAAACAACATTCACATTGCACCAGAGAATCAAACAAAGAAAAGGCTATTTGGCACATACTGGGCGAAATTGTCCGCGGACCGTCGTAACGCCGATTTCCGGCGAGCAAAAGCGGTGCAGATGACTCCGGCGTCGGGGCCTTCTTTTAGGCG